>NW_024429215.1:1890638-2431954 GCF_017639785.1 Mesocricetus auratus | reverse complement strand
ATCACCAATCAATGGTCATTAATATCCCTCAATGTCAATGGCCTCAACTTACCTATAAAAAGACACAGACTAGCAGAATGGATACGAAGACAGAACCCTTCCTTCTGCTGCATACAAGAAACACATCTCAACACCAAAGACAGACGTTATCTCAGAGTAAAGGGCTGGGAAAAGATCTTCCAATCAAACGGCCCCAAGAAACAAGCGGGCGTAGCAATCCTAATAGCTAACAAATTAGACTTCAAATTAAAATCAATCAAAAGAGATGAAGAAGGGCACTTCATATTCATCAAAGGAAAAATACATCAAGACGAAGTCTCGATTTTAAATATCTACGCCCCAAATACAAAGGCACCTACATTCGTGAAAGAAACATTACTAAAGCTCAAAATGCACATAAAATCTCACACACTAATAGTAGGAGACTTCAACACTCCGCTCTCACCGCTAGATAGGACCTCCAGACAGAAACTTAACAAAGAAACAAAAGAATTAATAGAAGTTATGACCCAACTGGGTTTAACAGACATCTATAGAACATTCCACCCAAATACAAAGGGATATACCTTCTTCTCGGCACCACATGGAACCTTCTCTAAAATTGACCACATAATAGGAAACATAGCAAATCTCCACAGATACAAAAAAATTGGAATAACCCCCTGCATCTTATCAGACCACCATGCATTAACATTAGAATTCAACAATAACACAAATCGCAGAAACCCTACAAACTCATGGAGATTGAACAATGCACAATTGCACCATCCCTGGGTAAAGGAACAAATAAAAAAAGAAATTAAAGACTTCCTCGATTTCAATGAGAATGAAGACACAACATACACAAACTTATGGGACACTTTGAAAGCAGTGCTGAGAGGAAAGTTTATAGCACTAAGTGCCCACATGAAAAAACTGGAGAACAGTCATACTAGAGAATTAATAGCACAGCTGAATGTTCTAGAACAAAAAGAAGCAAACTCCCCAGGAGGAGCAGACGCCAGGAAATAATCAAATTGAGGGCTGAAATCAATCAAGTAGAAACCAGGAAAACATTGAGAAGAATCAATGAAACAAAGAGTTGGTTCTTTGAGAAAATCAACAAAATAGACAAACCTCTGTCCAAACTAACCAAAAGACAGAGAGAGAACATGCTAATTAACAAAATCAGGGATGAGAAAGGGGACATAACAACGGACTCTGAGGAAATCAAGAGAATCATCAGGGCATACTTTGAAAATCTGTACTCCACAAAATTTGAAAATTTAAAGGAAATGGACAATTTCCTGGATAGATATCACTTGCCAAAACTAAATCAAGAACAGATAAATAATCTAAACAGACCTATAACCCCTAATGAAATAGAAGCAGTCATCAAAAGTCTCCCAAACAAAAAAAGCCCAGGCCCAGATGGCTTCAGTGCAGAATTCTACCAGAAATTCAAAGAAGAGCTCATTCCAATACTCGTCAAAGTATTCCACACTATAGAAGCAGGAGGCTCACTGCCAAACTCTTTCTACGAGGCTACAATTACCTTGATACCCAAGCCACACAAAGACACAACTAAGAAAGAGAACTATAGACCAATTTCCCTCATGAACATTGATGCAAAAATACTCAATAAAATACTTGCAAACCGGATTCAAGAACACATCAGAAAAATCATCCACCATGATCAAGTAGGCTTCATTCCAGGAATGCAGGGATGGTTCAACATTAGAAAATCTATCAATGTAATCCACCATATTAACAATCTGCGAAAGAAAAACCACATGATCATCTCACTAGATGCTGAAAAAGCCTTTGACAAAATCCAGCACCCCTTCATGATAAAGGTCCTAGAGAGATCAGGGATAACAGGAACGTACCTGAATATAATAAAAGCAATATACAGTAAACCAACAGCTAACATCAAACTAAATGGAGAGAAACTCAAAGCAATTCCTCTAAAATCAGGAACAAGACAAGGCTGTCCACTCTCTCCATATCTCTTCAATATTGTACTTGAAGTTCTAGCTACAGCAATAAGACAACAAAAGGAGATAAAGGGGATACAAATAGGAAAAGAAGAAGTCAAACTTTCATTATTTGCAGATGATATGATAGTTTACATAAGTGACCCAAAAAACTCCGCAAGGTTACTCCTAGAGCTGATAAACAGCTTCAGCAAAGTGGCAGGATACAAGGTAAACTCAAAAAAATCAGTGGCCCTATTATATACAGATGATGAAGTGACTGAGAAAGAAATCAGAGAAACATCACCTTTTACAATAGCCAAAAACAGCATCAAATATCTGGGGATAATGTTAACCAAGGAAGTGAAAGACCTGTATATCAAAAACTTTGTGTCTTTGAAGAAAGAAATCAAAGAAGATACCAGAAAATGGAAAGATCTCCCATGCTCTTGGATTGGTAGGATCAACATAATAAAAATGGCAATCTTGCCAAAAGCAGTCTATAGATTCAATGCAATCCCTATCAAAATTCCATCACAATTCTTCAAGGACCTGGAAAGATCATTAATCAACTTTATATGGAAAAACAAAAGGCCCAGGATAGCCAAAACATCCCTATATAATAAAGGAACTTCAGGAGGCATCACCATACCTGATTTCAAGCTCTATTATAGAGCTATAGTCCTGAAAACAGCTTGGTATTGGCACAAAAATAGGCAGGTAGACCAATGGAACCGAATCGAAAGCCCTAATTTTAACCCACACACCTATGAACACCTGATTTTTGACAAAGAAGCTAAAACTGTACAGTGGAAAAAAGAAAGCATCTTCAACAAATGGTGCTGGCATAACTGGGTAATGGTATGCAGAAGACTGCAGATAGATCCATGTTTATCGCCTTGTACAAAACTTAAGTCCAAATGGATCAAAGATCTCAACATACATCCAGCCACACTGAAACTTTTAGAAGAGAAAGTGGGAGATACTCTTCAACGAGTTGGTACAGGAGACCACTTCCTAAACATAACACCAGTGGCACAGGCACTGAGATCAACAATTAACAAATGGGACCTTCTGAAACTAAAAAGCTTTTGTAAGGCAAAGGACACAATCAAAAAGACAAAAAGGCAGGCCACAGAATGGGAAAAGATATTCACTAACCCTACATCTGACAGAGGGCTAATCTCCAAAATTTACAAAGAACTCAAGAAACAAGTCTCCAAAACACCAAAGGATCCACTTGAAAGGTGGGGTACAGAGCTAAATAGAGAATTCTCAGTAGAGGAGGCTAAAATGGCCAAGAGACACTTAAGAAAGTGCTCAACATCCTTAGCCATCAGGGAAATGCAAATCAAAACAACTCTGAGATACCATCTTACTCCTGTCAGAATGGCTAGAATCAAAAACACCGAAGACAATTTATGCTGGAGAGGATGTGGAGAGAGAGGATCACTCCTCCATTGCTGGTGGGAATGCCGACTCATACAGCCTCTTTGGAAATCAGTATGGAGATTCCTCAGGAAAATGGGAATTAATCTACCACTAGACCCAGCAATTCCACTCTTAGGCATTTATCCAAATGAGGCAGGTTCATACAACAAGGGCATCTGCTCCACTATGTTCATAGCAGCATTGTTTGTAATAGCCAGAACCTGGAAGCAACCTAGATGCCCCTCAACTGAAGAGTGGATAGAGAAAATGTGGTACATTTACACAATGGAGTATTACTCAGCAGAAAAAAACAATGGAATCTTGAAATTCGCAGGGAAATGGATAGCACTGGAAGAAACCATCCTGAGTGAGGTAACCCAGTCGCAAAAAGACAAACATGGTATGTACTCACTCATATATGGATTTTAAATATGGATCAGGATAGTGCCAGTCTGCACTTCCACAGATAGAGAGTCTGGGAAACAGGAAAGAACCTAAAAGATATGCATATATGCATAGTACCCAAGAGAAGAGGATGGAGACAAGATCCTCTGAATGGATGGGGAACAGGGCGAGGGGGGTAGTGGGACCTGGGAAGAGTAGAGGGGGTAAAGAGGAAGGGAGTTGGTCATGGGGGAACAGGAAGTTGAGGGGGTGGGGGTAAAATAGGGGGAAGAGGGAATCATAGGATCGAAGACAGATCAGGCACCAGAGTGACCTCGAGTGATCTAAAGGTATAACATCAATTGGCAAGCTAAGCAATAGTGGAAGGACCACCTCGAATGCCCATTCCTGATAATGAACTTGATGTCTATAACTATCCGGGAGCCTTCATCCTGGGACTGATGGAAGCAGAGGCAAACACACAACTAAGCACTGAACTGAACCCAAGGAACCCAGTGACAGAGAGAGAGGAGTGATGAGCAAATTGGCAAGGAATGGGCTGGCAAAACCAGCAGAGACGGCTGATCTGAACAGGGGAGTGCTCTTGGACCCCAGACCGACAGTGGGGAGGCCAGAATGGGACTGATCTGGACCCCCAAATGTGAGTGTCAGTGAGAAGGCCTGGGCAACCTATGGGGCTCTAAGCTGTGGATCAGTGTCTATCCCTGGTATACAATCTGTCTTCATGTGCCTATGGCACAAAGAGAGATGCTCTCTCAGCCTGGACTCTTAGGGGAGTGCCTTGACCCTACCAAGAGTGAAATGATAGACTCTAGACATCCCCTATGTGGAGGGATTTGGCAATAGGGTGGGAGGGAGGGTGGAAGGGGAGTGCGGGAGGAGGGGAGGGAGAGGGAACTGGGATTGACATGTGAAACAAGCTATTTAAAATTAAAATAAAAAATGATTAAAAAAATTATCCTGTTATTTAATTTATGCTGATTATTTAATTTATTTAATTTATGCTGATTATGGTTTTCATTTTTGCTACCCGTACTACTTCCTTCCCACATCCCCTCTCATCTCACTCACTTTCTGTCTGCTTAGACAGCAAAAAAGCTTTAAGTGATAATTATAATTTAAGATACTTAATATACATAATTAATATAATAAAACAAAATGAAAACCACAGAACACAACAACATAGATGGAAATGAATCCAAACAATAACAAGAAAGATATAAAGAGGTTGATACCACTTGTTTCATATAAGCACAAAGCTGGAAACAATAATGTATACTCAATAATAATGTAGAGTAAAATGACAAGTAAAACTAAAGTAAAAAAAGTGAACTATAATAAATTTAAAAAAGAAAAGGACATTGATAGAGTAGGGTAAACTAGAGAGGATGAAGCTAACTCCATCCTAAGAAAAAGCCACCTTGAGAAAAAGCATGCCACGAGGCTGACTCAGCTCCAGCCAAGGCGCCATAAACAGTTCCAAGGAGCACCCAAACTATCCCTGCTGTGGTCCAAAAAGGCAAAACAATAACTAATTCTAGTAAACAACATCTGCTAGTCACAAATTTCTTTGTGGGCAATTTGTACTAACAATTTCGAAATTCCCCTAGACCCCAGTCAATGAATCAAAAGGGCACCCACTCTTACCCAATCCTGAAAAGCCACGCATGTACCATGCAGCTTGTAGGTTTTTTTCCTTTATAAAGTCCATGCAATTGAGGTCAGACACCCATTTTCCTGCAACTGCAGTATCAGTTTTCTGGACAGGGTCCCTGCCTAGGCATATAGCTTAACAATAAACATTGTGCATTTGTATAGGTGAGTCAGCTCTTGGTGGTCTTCTTGGGGTCGGGTCTTGCAAACTTGGCATAACATATATGAGCAGACATTATAAGACAAGAAACTTTCAAAGTTTGACTTCATTTTCTGTTGACAAATCTCCTGCTGCATGTGTAGCCTAAACTTAAGAATAGTTTGTTTGCCCAGTGTGGCCCCATTAGTAAAAAGTACATTTTAATTTTCAAGTGAGACTCAGTTGGAAATAGATAATGAGATAGCAATAGGGGTTTGTGTACAATTCTCCTTTTAGCTCTAGGTTTCCATATGGAGCAGACCCATAAATTACCTGTGTGTATTATAATAGACTGTGTGTTTTCATGTATGTGTGTCCTGGTCTGATTAGAAGGCCTTATTTCCTATTGTAATATGTCACCTCTTATTCTTATACTCTTTCTGCCTCTATTTAGGCAGGGTTCTCTGAGTCTCGAGGGGAAGGATCTAAAGAAAATATCCTGTTTGGGGATGAGTGTTTCCAACTCTCCCATTCTCTGAATTCTCTCTGATGTCTGACTGGATTTACTATGATCTTCTCTAAAAGGAAATTTCTCTGATGATGGCTGAGCAAGAAACTGTTCTCTGAATATAGTGGAATATCATTAGAAGTCATTTTATTGTTGTATTCTTTTAGTAAAACAATATCCCCTAGATATGTGAACTTAGTTGTCATTTCAGGTTTTTGGCCACACAATCAATGTTGTATATGGATTCCATCTCAGTGATTAGGGCTTAAAACAAATCAGACATTGGCTAGTTACTCCTGCAAGCTTCTTACAGCTATTACTTTAGCATAACTTAAAGAAGGACACCATTGTACATCAACAGTTTGGTAGCAGAGCTGGTATTTACTTTTCTAATTTGGTATCATCCAGAGCACCATCCTATAATTAGAACAGCTACTCAAGAATTTAAAGGCTCTGACATGAACAAGCTTGACGTCTCCAGAGTTAATGAACTGTGTGTGTGCTGACTTCAGTAAAACGACCTCTGACCTATTGTAGAGAGCAATGTATAGCCTAACAACTGCTTGGGTTTTTTGTGAATTCCAGTGGATATCACTTAGTTAAAAACTTGATCAGATGTAACACATTCCAGACATTGAAAGCTTCACTGGCTGACAAGAGATGGCCAGTTGGGGCTGACTCCATTGTTATGTAGTGATTTCCTTAGAAGACCTTCATACATGTATATAGTTTAGAAAGATTTGACTATATCTAGTTCTCATACTACCCCTCAAAAATCCTTAATATTATCTGTCTTGCTCTGAATTCCCTCCCTTGACCCACACTTCCCTTGCCCTCACCATTAGATCCTGCTATTCAAGCTCCCTTCTCCCCTTTGTTCATCCATATCTATTCTAAATTGATTTTACAGGGAAATAAAAATGTCCATCTTAAGTCATTTCCTCTCTACTTATCCTCTGTGGTTCCATATAATTTTGCTTACCATTGACCTAAGTTGAAATTTCCAAGTATATAATAAGTGCATAACATATTTGTTATTTTGAGTTAGTACTAACTCACAGTGGATTTTTTTCCTTTCACGTACCATCTCATTATCAATAGAGCTTCGTGATTTTATTTCTTTTTCAGATAATTATTTTTTATTTTTATTTTTTATTTTTAAATTTAAATTAGAAACAAGGCTGCTTCACATGTCAATTCCAGCTCCCTGTCCCTCCCCACCTCCCTTGTCCTCATAACAACCCAACCAGCTCTCCCCCCAATTCCCACTCCCTTCCCCAAGGAGGGTGAGGCCCTCCACTGGGGATATAGAGACTGTCATTTGGTTCAGGGAAGGGCCTAGGCCCTCCCCCAAGAGTCCAGGCTGAGAGAACATTCTTCATTGTGGGATGAACACCCAAAGTCTATGTGTATGCCAGGGATAAATACTGATCTACTATCCAGGGCCCCATATATTGCCTAGGCCTCCCCCACTGGCATGTACATTCAGGGGGTCTGGATCAGTTCCATTCTGGAATCCCAGCCATCAGTATGGGGTTCAAGAGGTACCCCTTGTTCAGGTTAGCTGGTTCTGTGGGTTAAACAAGCCCAGTTTTGACCCTTTTGCTCATCAGTCCCCTCTCTCTGTCACTGGGTTCCAGGAGTTCAGCTCAGTGTCTAGCTGTGGGTGTCTGCCTCTGCTGCCATTAGGCATTAGTTGAAGGTTCTGTTGCTCAGACTCTCTGGCAGTGGGATTGCAGACTTGGACTCCCCTTATCCATGTCTAAAATCCATATATGAGTATACACCATGTTTTTTTCCTTTTGTGACTGGGTTATCTCACTCACAATGGTTTCTTCTAGTGCCATACATTTGCCTGAAATGTTCAAGATTCCGTACATGTATGAACACCTGATCTTCGACAAAGAAGCTAAAATTATACAAAGGAAAAAGAAAGCATCTTCAACAAATGGTGCTGCCATAACTGGATGCTGGCATGTAGAAGAATGCGGATAGATCCATGTCTATTGCCATGCACAAAACTTAAGTCCAAATGGATCAAAGACCTCAACATAAATTCAGCCACACTGAATCTCTTAGAAGAGAAAGTGGGAGGTACCTTGAGCAAATTGGTACAGGAGACTGCTTCCTGAACATAACACCACTAGCACAGACATTAAAATCGACAATTAATGAGTGGGACCTCCTGAAACTGAGAAGCTTTTGTAAGGAAAAGGACACAGTCAACAAGACAAAAAGGCAGCCCACATAATGGGAAAATATATTCACTAACCCCACATCTGACAGAGGGCTGATATCCAACATTTACTAAGAGCTCAAGAATCAAGTATGCAAAACACCAAGGGATCCAATGAGTTCATTTCTTAACATATGATAATATTCCCTTGTATAAATATGCAACAATTTATCCACTCTTCTGTTGAGAAACATCAAAATTATTCTGGCTAATGTGAATAGAACCACAATGAACTTGATTGAGCAAGTTTTTTGTGGTATGGTGAAGAATCCTTTGGTAATATGCTCAAGATTGTATAGCTGGATTTTGTGATCTAACAATGTCCACATACCTGGGGAATCATCACACTGATTTCCAAAGTGACTGCAAAGTTTTCATTTTGACCAGCAATGTTTGTGTGTTCTCCTTGCATGGCAGCATGAGCTGTACTTTATTTTATTGATCTTAACAATTTTGATAGATGCAAGATGAAATTTTAAAGTAGTGTTTTTTGTATTTTCCTGATAGATAAGAATGTTGAACATTTCTTTAAGTGTCTCAGTCCTTGAAGTTCCTCTCTAGAGAACTCTGCATCTCATCCCATTATTAAATTGGTTTTCCTGATTTCCCATTTTTTTAATTTATAGACACACTTATTTATTTATCCATCTACTCCATTCCCTCACACTTCCATCTTCCCATGATTCCCAAAGACCCCTCCCCAACACACTGCAACCCATTTCCCAGGGACAGTGAGACCCTCCAGGGTGAATCATGAAAGTTCATCACATCATTTGGGGAGGGCACAATCCCTCCTTTCCATATCTTGGCTGCAATAGTATCCCTCCTTAGGGACTGGATATCCAAAATCCATTTGTGACCTAGGAATAAACACTGGTTTCACTGTTAGAGTTTCCATGGACTGCCTTGGCCGCCTAGCTGACATCCACATTCAGAGGGCCTGGTTCCGTCCAATGCTGGTCCCCCCGCTTTACGACTAGTGTCTGTGTGCTCTCATTAGGTCAGGTCAACTGTTTCTGTGGGTAACTCCAGTTCAGTCTTGGTTCATTTGCTCATATCTCCTCCCTATCCACAAATGGATTCTGGGAGAATGGCTCAGTGCTCAGCTGTGGGTGCCTGTGTCTTCTATCAGTTACTCGGTCAAGGCTCTAAGAATGGTAACCAAGTTGTAGAAGGAAACAGTATTCCGTCATTAACCATGTGACTTATTAGAGGCACATACAGATGAGGTAATAAAAGGGCAGTTTACCACACCACTAACCACACCCACTTTAGGCATGACTAAAGACATATATGAATGTAGGTGGTGAACTAAGTCACTAGCTACGTCACTAGCCAGGCCCACTTTTGGGCATGGCCAGGGGCATGTACGGAGAAAGGTATAAAAGACTGTTAGCAGAATGTCTTGCTCCCTTTCCGGCTTCCAGTTCGGCGGCGGAAAAATACTCAGCTCATCTGGGTTGCTTGTTTTTCTCTTGAGTGTAATTTCTACAATAAATACTTACTTACACTTTCAGTAAGCGTGACGTTTATCGTTGTAGCATCACAAAGTAGTCATCAATCTTATTATAGGAGAAGGGCACCAAAGGCAGCCTCTCCACCACTGCCTAGATTCTTAGTGGGGGTCATCCCTGTGCATCCCCTACCATTGCCTCTATTCCAGACCTCTCTCCAAACTTGTACTGGCTCCCTTTATGAAGGCATCTCCTTTATTGCCCTCTTCTAATCCACCCCTGTCACAGTCCTCCTGTTCTCTACACCCTACTACCCCTCTCCCCTTTCCATTTGCCTCCTCTCTCAACCCATCCTCTCAATTTTCTCAAGGGTTCTTGGCCCCTCCTCTTCTTCAAGGGTTCATGTGTTTTTCTCTTGTGGTTCTCCTTTTTTCCTAACTCTTCTGGTGGTGTGGATTGTAGGCTGGTAATGTTTGCTTATGCCTAAAAACCATATATGAGTGAGCATATACCATGTTTCTCTTTTTGTGACAGGGTTACTTCGATCAGAATGGTTTCTTCTAGTTCCATCCATTTGCCTGCAAATTTCAAATTTCAAGTGTTTTATTCTGCTGACTAGTACACCATTGTGTAAATGTACCACATTTTCTCTATCCATTCTTCAGTTGAAAGGCATCTAGGATGCTTCAAGGTTCTGGATATTACAAACAATGCTGCTATGAACATAGTTGTACATGTCCTTGATGTATGAGTGTGTATTCTTTGGGTTTATGCTAAGGAGATGAATTGCTGGGTCTTTAGGTAAACTCCTTCCCATTTTTCAGAGAAAGTGCCATAATCATTTCCAAGGTTATCATAGAAGTTTTCACTCCCACCAGCAATGGAGTAGTGTTCCTTTTTCTTCACATCCTCTGGAGCATAGACTGTCATTTGTGATTTTTATTTTAACCATTCTGGCCAGTGTAGGATGGTAAATCAGAGTTGTTTTAGTTCATTACCATGATGGCAAAGGATGTTGAGCACTTTCCTAACTATGTTTCACCCATTTTAGATTCCTCTATTGAGAATTCTCTATTTAGTACTGCACCTCACTTTTTAATTGGATTGTTTGGTGTTTTGGTGGCTAGCTTCTTGAGGTCATTTTATATTTTTGAAATCATTCCTATGTCAGATGTGGGGTTGGTGAAGACCTGTTCCCATTCTTTGGACTGCCATTTTGTCTTCCTGACTGTGTCCTTTGCCTTACAGAAGCTTCTCAGTTTGAGGAGGTACCATTTATTAATTGTCGATCTCAATGTCTGTGCTACTGGTATTATATTCAGGAAGCATTCTTCTGTACTGATTAATTCAAGAGCACCTCCCAATTTCTCTTCTAAGAGTTTCAATATGGCTGTATTTATGTTGAGGTCTTTGATCATTTGGATTTATGTTTGGTGCATGGTCATATATATAGATCTATCTGTAATTTTCTTCATGCTAGCATCCAGTTATGAGAGCACCATTTGTTGAAGATGCTTTCCTTTTTCGATTGTATAACTTTAGCTTCTTTGTCAAAAATCAAGTGTTCCTAGACATGTGGGTCAATATAAGGACTTTTAATTTGATTCCATTGGTCTACCTGTCTATTTTTGTACCTATACCAAGCTGTTTTCTGACCTATGGCTATATAATAGAGCTTGAAGTCAGGGATGGTGATGCCTATGGAAGTCCCTTTATTGTGCAGGGTTGCTGTGGCAGTTCTGTTTTTTTCCATATAAATTTGAGTATTGTTATTTCAAGATCTGTTAAGAATTGTTTTGGGGTTTTGATGGGGGTTGCACTGAATCTGTAGATTGCTTTTGGTAAGATTACCATTTTTACTATGTTGATCCTATCTAGGCAAGAGCATGGGATCTGTCCATCTTTTGGTATCTTCTTTAATTTCTTTCTTTAAAGACTCAAAGTTCTTACTGTACAGGTCTTTCACTAGTTTTGTTAGCATTACACCAAGACATTTTAAGTTCCTTGTGGCTATTTTAAAGTAGGATGTTTCTTTGGTTTCTTTTTCAGCCCATTTATCATCTGTATATAGTGGGGCTAATTAATTTTTTTAGTTAGTTTTGTATCTTGCCACATTGGTGAAGGTATTTATCAGCTGTAGGAGTTCTCTGGTAGAGTTTTTCAGGTCACTTATGTAAACAATCATATCATCTGCAAATAGTTAAAGTTTGACTTTTTCCTTTCCAATTTGTATTCCCTTTATCTCCTTTTGTTGTCCTATTGCTCTAGCTAGAACTTCAAGTAAAATATTGAAGACATGTGGAGAGAGTGTACAAACTTGTCTTATTCCCGATTGCAGAGGAATCACCTTGAGTTTCTCCCCATTTACTTTGCTGTTTGCTGTTGCTTTGTTCTATATTGCTTTTGTATGTTTAAATATGTTCCTGTTATTCCTGATTTCTTCAAGACTTTTATCATGAAGGGGTGGTAGATTTTGTCAAAGGCTTTTCAGCATCTAGTGAGATGAGGTTTCTTTTCTTTTTCAATTCATTTATATGGTGGATTACACTCATGGATTTTCATATGTTGAGCCATACCTGCATCCCTGGGATGAAGCTTGCTTGATCATGGTGGATGACTTTTCTGATGTGTTCCTTGATTTGATTTGCAAGTATTTTGTTGAGTATTTTTGCACCAATCTTCATGAGAGATATTGGTCTGTAGTTGTCTTTCTTCATTGTGTCTTTGCGGGGCTTGGGTACCAAGGTAATTGCAGCCACGTAAAAAGAGTTTGGCAATAATCCTTCAGTTTCTATTACATGGAAGAGTTTGAGGAGTACTGTTATTAGCTCTTCTTAGGATTTCTGTTAGAATTCTGAACTGAAACAATCTGACCCTAGGTTTTTTTTGGTTGAGAGACTTTTGATGACTGCTTCTATTTCATTAGAGGTTATAAGTCTATTGGAATTGCTTATCTGTTCTTGATTTTATTTTGGTAACTGATGCCTATCCAAAAATTTGTCCATTTCATTTAGAATTTTGTATTTTCTGAAATACAAGTTTTCAAAGTATGACCTGAAGAGTCTCTGTATTTCCTCAATGTCTGTTGTTATGTCCCCCTTTCCATTACTGATTTTGTTCATTTCCATGGTCTCTCTCTCTCCATTTCTTGTATTTGCTTTTTCTTCTATTTCTTAAGGGATTTTCTTGTTTCCTCTTTGAGACTCTCTATAATCTTCATAAAAATAATTTTTAAGTTCTGTCTCTTATGTTTCATCTATGTTGGGCTTTTCAGGTCTTGCTGGTGTGGAGTTTCTAGATTCTGGTGGTGTCTTATTGGTCTTTCTATTGCTGAATGTGTTCTTATTCTGCCTTCTTCACATCCCTTCTTTGGGTGGGTGCAGGTGGGGTTTCACCTTCTCCACTGGTCTCCTGGTGGCATATGTGGTGTCTACACTCTAGATAGTCTGACTTCACATGGTATTCTCTACACTCAAACAAAGCTTGGTATGCAGAGGGGGAGCCAAGAGTCTGGTGTGGCAAGACTCCCTTCCTATCTAGGTGGGTCCACTCAAATCGAGGAGAAGGCACAGAAAGATCGAGGCAGGGTGTGATGGGTGGAAGTTGGGGCCCTCGCTGACTCCATACTCAACTGAATTGGAGTTAGGCAGGTGGGGGTAGCCAACAGTGGTTTCTGGCAGGACTCCTGTCTTTCCTGTCTGGGTGCGTCCACTCAATGCTCTGATATCCCATTTTTAAATTAATTAATATTTGCAATTTACTCCTCTCTCAATGGAGAAATTTTTAGAAAGATAAAAATAAAACATTTATTCCACTTTTTAGCCTCTCACTTTGTATAAATGATGATGTGACTTAAATTGCAGAAGCTTTTCAGTTGAATGTATGTCATGCCTGCTGTGCAACCTGTATCCAATAATATGCAGAGGGTGTCGGGATTGATGACACAGAGACCAGAAGGCTCCTCAAGAAGGCTCAAGAAGACTTCCCAAGAAAGGCTTCTCTCCAGAAAAGCTTCTGCTCCCTCTCTTACCCCTGGCTGGTCCTGCTCTGACACCAGAGACTGACTTGGGTGGGTCAGAAGAGGTGGTTAGACTTTGGAAAAGGTCGAGGTCAGGGCATTCCTGCGGGCAAGCCCTTTTCAGGAACTTATTGCCCTGGACATTGTATTGTTTTTAGTAAACATATTTTTAGTAAACATTGTCTTACAGCTGCCTGATCCCAGGCTTATGGGGAAGTGGGTCTTTGGCCAAGGTCTGTTGTCCCCACAAATGTAGTCCTATTATTTAATTGTGGATCTTAATGCCTGTGGTAACAATATAATATTCAGAAAGTCTATTCCAGTGTGAATGATATTAAGCTATTGCCCAACATCTCTTCTATCAGGTTCAGTGTATTTGCTTTGTGTTGTATTCTTTGATTCATTTGATGTCAAGTATTATGGAAGATGATATGCATGGGTCTGTTTTGATTCTAGTATATTGACCCATTTAATTTGAGCAGCATGATTTCTTGAAAATGTCTCTTTTTTCCAGTGTGTGTTTTTGGTTTCTTTATGAAATTTTGGTTGTCTATACATATGTGGATTTCTTTCTGAGTTTTCAATTTGGTTTTATTGATTAATATATTGTATGCCTCTATTGTGCTGTGAATATTTCTATAGATCTGCAGTACTGTTTTTAAAAAGAATAGTGAAAACTCCAGTAGTTATTTAATTATTGAAGAATCTTTTAGCTATCCTGTTTTATTGACTATGTTTCTATTTGAATATGTGTTGCAGGGCCCTGACAGGAATCTCTTGGGGCATGGTTAAAGTAGGCATGGAAGCAGCAACACAGGTACCAGAAACAAGTGGAAACAACATTCTCACTTTATTTTAGGAAAGGGTAAGTCTTATGTGCACCCACTAGGCCTCAGATAAGAGGTGGGAGAGACACTAAGCATGTATCTGGAGAGGAAAGGTGGTCACTGTCCATAGTTCCAAGTCATCACTCATTAGACTCAGATGCAGTTGTCAAGGTCATCTGCCAACCCAGACTGACTGTCAGGAAAGATCTACCATGCATATTCTTATTACTAGTGTTGGCTGGCTGTCAGGAAGTATCAACTACACCTGTTCTTACTTTTGGTATAGGCCAAAGGTCTCTCACATCCATTCAGGCTTAGTTATCCAACAAAGGAAGGAACTGAGAAAAAGCTTCCTATTTCTTAAAAGCAAAACCAAAGAGAAACTCTTTGGCTGAATGGTGAAAATCTGAAAGCCTACAATGATTGTTATCATGGTTCATGTTGATGTACTATTTTGTTTTTGCTGGATCTATGTCTTGTACACTTTGCAACATCCTGATATTTCTGAAATTCAGCATCTGGAAGAGGGATGCATCTTAACTGTTAGATAAAGGCTTACATGTGTGATGACATCTCCCTACTGAACTGCAGCTTTCATTTAACCTACTGAGGAAATGGCAGCTCTTGCTTTGAGAGTCAACAACTTTTCACAACTTTATTTAACAGGCAATTACCAAAGTTGATTATGAAATTCTTGTCAGTGTCTCCAGAGACAGTGTTTGGAGACACTCTTAAAATCCAGGCAGTAGAATGTGTGAGAGGCTTCCAGGTGTTCCTGGTTCATTATGCCAGGTCTCTCAGCTTTATGTCTCAGCTATGTGTCGTGATTGACATCCTGTGTTGTGCCTACACAACCATTTGACTCCCTGTACTCCAGAAGATACTCAGGGATACTGGTTGTTTTGTATGGTCTAGGCACTGAAAACAGCCAATTCTTACTCAGGTAGAAGGCTTCTATTATGTCCTGGCTCCAAGAATCACTGAGCAGGCCAGAAAAAGTACTCATTCTTCAGATGAAACTTGTAAATAACAAGAAATTATGTGATTGGTAGCAGCAGAAAGCATCAGGCATGGCATTAGGAACAGGAAGCTGAGTATTCACTACTTCAGGAAGAGCAGGAATCACAGACAGTCAACTGGAAACACACAAGGCCATTAATATAATATCCTTCCCAAGTACAGCAGTTTACCTAGGAAAGTTATGCCATTCAGTACTCCACAGTAAACACAAACAAGTGAGCAAAAGGTGTTCAAATTCCTGCTGAAATGGAAGACATTTCTCATTCAAATCAACACATTTTCCATCTAACAAACTTTGGCCATGCACAGAACCATTTCCTGTGTCTGTAACTTAATGAAGTTACTCATTTAAACTCAGAGAGTTCTGGCAATTGAAGGCTTACAGAAGAATAAGAAATTCTCTGGTGTGGGACTGGACAATTCTCAATTCTTTGCCTTCCTTAAACACTCAAAGAAGCATTATCCCTGGACAGGAGGCAAATTTTAAGGTTCTAATTTTTTTCTGCTTTAGTAACTGTGAAATATTTATGTTCCAAATTTTCTCATCCAAATTAATGATAATTTTTCTAGTTGCACTAAATGCTTTTATATTAAAATGATAGCCCAGGTGAATAAACTATTTAAAGAATACAGTTGCTTTTCATTCACAAAGGATAGTTGTATTTAAATTCTTTGA
The DNA here is from genome assembly GCF_017639785.1 of Mesocricetus auratus. Taxonomy (NCBI): domain Eukaryota; kingdom Metazoa; phylum Chordata; class Mammalia; order Rodentia; family Cricetidae; genus Mesocricetus; species Mesocricetus auratus. The sequence goes on along the minus strand of NW_024429215.1, from coordinate 2,415,632 downwards.
TAATTGATTGGTGTTCAGAGTTTGTGTTTTTACCATGGTAACATTTTTACATTGTCCTAACATATTTATTATCATAAATTATTTCATTGATAAGAAGATTTATACAGACTGTAATTTCTAGTTCAGATTAAAACATTGTGTTTTTTCTAGTAGAGACCCTTGAGTAGACATACCTGGATGTCTGACTACATTTGTCCAAGTGGGAAGCACTGGAATCTGATAATTGATAATCAACCTCACTTTCTAGAGAAGAATGCAGAGAACCCTGTAGCAGAGTAATACATACAAATCTCTTTTCATATTCCCACACATGAGACCTTCATATCCTCTAGGTCCTCTTTCACTATTGTCCTTCAGAGATCACGAGGATTTTAAGAGTGTCTCCAAACACTGTCTCTCTGGAGACACTGACAAGAATTTCATAATCAACTTTGGTAATTGCCTGTTAAATAAAGTTGTGAAAAGTTGTTGACTCTCAAAGCAAGAGCTGCCATTTCCTCAGTAGGTCAAATGAAAGCTGCAGTTCAGTAGGGAGATGTCATCACACATGTAAGCCTTTATCTAACAGTTAAGATGCATCCCTCTTCCAGATGCTGAATTTCAGAAATATCAGGATGTTGCAAAGTGTACACTAACCACAAACGTCTTCACAGAGAATCAGTGAGGTGAGCCCTTTGTATTTAGTCTGAGAAACAAAACCAGCTGATAAGGGAAATATTTGGAGGTGATTATGTACGGCAAGTTGATTCAGAAGTGGGAAACATAGACAGTGCAATGTTAGACTTCACATTCTATTACTGTCTTGTAGTTTAATGTTTTTCCAGAATGTTTTATTAATTACCATATGGTTGATTAAGTCAAGGTATTAGTAAATATAAATATTCAGATATAAATTAATGATAATTTAATTTCTTCTCTGTGCATGTATAAGTATGTGCATGTGGGTAGGAACACTTGGATTCAAAAGCATGTCATGTGTTCATTTGTGTGTGCATGCATGTGTGGATGTCTGTGGATGTTAAAAGAACATCCTCAGTTTTTCTCTTTCTGATTTGTTTTGCATTTAAAATAGTATTGAAATATTTGTAAACAATGTCTTTAGGCTGGAATGTTAGGTGCCCCTTTAGATCTTCATTGTTTCCATTCCAGTGTTTGGGTGACAGATTTTTTGACCTGTGCAGGCTTAACTCAGACCTTTACATATCAAAGGTAAAGATGTCTCCTACTGAACCCTCTCCCTAATCTAGAATTAATGTAAGGTTTTAGCTACATTATTCCATTAAATATTACTGCTCCTGTATAATATCTAAGAATCAATGTGATATCTAAGAGTTAATGCCAGAATTCCAAAATCATAGGCAAGAGGATTGCAGAGTTATACTTCAACCAACAATACAAAATGAGAGCATCTGTGAAGTCAGTTATAAAAGAAATAGAAACATTATTTTTCCAATAAGCTGTGTCACTACCCTACAGCATGCCATAATTAAAGTGTCTTCTTGGGTTATTTTTGCACGTTGTTTTATGTGAACATGCAATCATATCTATGTTAAGGTATAAGAGACACGATAAGACTTTACCTGTGGTTTGCTTTTCCTAAATACAGTAATAACTTTTGGACTGGTACTTTTTCTTTGTATTTGTTTGTCATAAAATTTTTCACATTTCATTTTGTGCTTCAGAGTCCAGCATCACCTGGGTACTATTACAGAACCTGTGGTGAGGCCTCAGTTCATAGCTGAAATTTATAATTTAATTGTGACTTTTATGGCAAACACCCAAGAGTGGGATTCTTCACATGTAGTTTTATGTATCTATTATTATTAAAAACTTCACAGATTCCAAAATTCTTCCTACCATGTGATCCCCATTTTCTTAGTGAGACATGAATGTTGTGTTGTTTACTCCAAGGATGGAAGGAGGGAGATCACTGACCTAAATCATGATGGCCAAATCAATTAAAACAAGTATTAATAAAGCAAGACATTTTATTTGTGTTGTCAGACTATCTCTTACAAAGGTGTTGTTCAAGTGGTGAACCTTGGAAATTAGTAAGATAAGAGTTTATAGATCGGTAGTAGCAGGATTCATAATGGGGGATCTGGCAGATAAAAGTGTTTGACTTAGGGGAGAACATAAGATTTACAAATTAGTAATAATGATCTCTTGAAACAAAGACATGCTCATGAGGCTATCATAGTGTACTCATAACTGCAGGTAGTGATAAAAATAAAACTTTGGAATGAAGGTAGTTTTGCAAAATAGTAATTACTTTATACCAAACACGATTGTTATTTCCTGGAACAGACAGTAAAGAAACAATACAGACTCAATTGTGATCAAAGTTGCAGATGAGGCATAACCCAATCCTTGAGAAAGAGATGCTTAATTATAATCAAGAATGATGACAGTTTGTCTATATTTCTAAATCTTTTTTGAGCCCAACATGTATTTGTCTTGTGTGTGTGTGTGTGTGTGTAAATATATATGTCTTTTAAATATTTGATAGGGTTGTAACATTACTTATCTGTGGGGATGATTAAAATGTTAATATAGCAATACATTTATGGCAGTTTTATAAATTATGCCTATTAGTTTATTATCAAAAAAGGTAATATACATAGCCTTTTCCTCCACTTTGCCTTTAGATCTAATAATGAAGGCCTTTGTTGAGAAGAAAGAGTAAACTATTTTTCTCTGTCTGAAAATGTGGTTCCATTGTCTGGACCCAGGAAGGCTGAAATATTATCCAAATGTCATGAGGAGATTAGTCAAACAAGTATTCATCACAAGCATCTGAGGAGGCAGGTAGTAGCTACATTGACTACACTCAGTTACAGCAAATTTCAGGAAGTACAGAGTTTGCTGATTTTGTGTGATTTATGTGGGCTTGCATGATATAGATCACATTGGAGCAACTTTTCCTCTTCAAATGATGGCTAGATTGTGTTGACTAGTCATCCAGAATTCTGCCAAGACAGATATAGGATAGGAACATAAGTTAAAGTGAAAGAAATAAATGTCTAAAATTGGAGTTTCCCACTCAGTAAGAGTTAATATTGGAGACCTGCCCAAAACTATACACATTGAAGGACACTGTATTTCATGTATTCAATTACTTGTTTCCTTGTACTACAGAAGATCCTCAGTGCTGCTGACTGTTTTGTATGGTCTAGACATGGAAACTCTGCAATGCTTGCTCATGTGGAAGGCTTCTGTGTTTTTCAAAATGTTTACTATAAGAAATAATGTCATAATAAATATTCTAAGGACTGGAGAGATGGCTCAGTGTTTCAAGAGCACAGGCTATTTTTCCAGAGGTCCTGACTTCAATAACTTTGTGGCTCATAACGATCTGTAATGAGATCTGGTGCCCTCTTCTGACCTACAGGTGTACATGTAGGCAGCACACTGTACACATAATAAATAACTCTTAAATATAAATGAACAAATCTTCAAATATATATACATATATACATGTGTGTGTGCCCTTTGTGTGATTATTACTGTGGGATAGATTCATACAAATCTATCAAATATTATACATAACCTTAATTTTCATAGGTTCGGATAAGTTTTCCTTCAATTCACAATTTTACAGAAAACACATATTGCCTTCATTCTACTCAACTATGAATATTAAATATCTCCTGGCCTTTTCCCATCTGATAAGCAAAATGAATTTTAAAATTTGTTATTTTAGATTATTAAGGAAGTGTTTTCTAATAATTTTATTGACTATAGCTTATTTTTGTGAATTGGCTATGTACATCTTTTAATTATTTTTACTTGTATTTAGTCCTGTTTGAGTTAATTTAATAAATTTCAAAATATTAAAAAATCTGTCCCTCACATGTGGAGCACCTCATTCATTTGCATGCAGGCTCTCCAGCTGTGGCTGTAGAGTCCATTAGCTCTCTATAAAATGGTGAATAGAACAGTACTCATGAGCATTTATCTGTATGAAAAGTATGGATGCCTATGTGTGTGTCTGTTTCTATAAAATTGGATATTAAGCTCCTTGATAATTCCAATTCAGACACCTAACCTTTATGGTTAGGTTATTTTCACTATATAATAAGTATTCCATTGTGGAAGAACAAAAATATTCTCATGCTTGTAGAAATACATAATCATTTTTATGTTTAAATTTCAGGCAAGAAATTCATGGGTTACTTTCATGCTTAAAAGGGTAGATAAAGTTGCTTTACGTCCAAGATAGCCTGCAATTAGAAGTTGATTTTAAAATCTAGAACCCAGAATTCTTTCCATTTGTACTCACTGCTCACATTTTCTGCAAGAGCATCTTGAACTTGCTCATTAAACTAACCATTCAAAGCAAACACCCATGAGTAATATCAATAAATATGTACTGTTGAAGACTTCACCAGCCTTATTGGCAAAATATCTTTTCAGTATTGAGAACTTGTGATTTTTCTCATACCAAAACTCTGCCCTCATGATTTCAAGTCCCCATGAGAAGTGAGTTTTTGCAACTGTTTAAGGAAAAAATCTTATATGACAGAATGCACCTCAAGGATCTGACAATTGGAATAGTGTTCCTACTTCAGAGCTCAGTTGGAATTGTGGGAAATTTCTCTCTTCTTTCCTGCTACCTCATCCATTGCTACACAGGACAGACATTAAAGACCACGGATTTAATTCTTACACACATGTTAACAGCCAACATCTTGGTCATTCTATCTAATGGATTACGCCATACAATGAGAGCTTTTGGGATGAAGAGGTTCATCAATCATTTTGGCTGTGAATTTCTTTTGTATATTCAAAGACTAGGAAGGAGCATGTCCATTGGCACCACCTGCATCTTAAGTGTTTTTCAGGCTATCACAATCAGCCCAGGGAACTCTTTCTGTTTGGGCCTTAAAGTCAAAATTCAAAAGCATATTGTCCTGTTCATCTCCATTTGTTGGATGATCTATATGTCAGGAAATATGATTTTTCCTGTGTATGTTTATACTAAGGGGAACAGCAACATCTTGACACATGAGAGGGATATGAAATACTGCTCTACTGCAGGTCACGATGGTGTTAGAAGTTCATTATATACAGTGTTTTTTGTTCTTCCTGAAATTTTGCTTTCTGTCATCATTGTTTGGTCTAGCTGCTCCATGGTTGTCACCTTGTATAGGCACAACATAAGGGTTCAACATATCCACAGCTCCAGTGTTTCCTTCAGAACATCTCCCGAGTACAGAGCTACCAACCGCATATTGGCCATTGTGTCAACCTTTATTGGTTTTCATTCCCTCTCTTCCATTTTACAAGGTTGCATTGCTCTCATACAAAACCCTCATTGGTTGCTGTTGAACATTACTGCCATCATTTCAACATGTTTTCCTACTTTGGGACCATTCTTCATGATCCATGACTCCACATTGCTTAGGTTGTGTTTTCCTGGATAAGAAATCCCAGAATTCCATAGTGTTATCACAGCTCTCATTCCCTTAGTTTCTAAATTAAAGTTTCTCTTTTAATATAACACATGAACATACAACTAATGTCATTGGTGGTTGCCTTTCTAAGGGTAACTGTACTTTGTGTTTGTATTTATATTTTTGAAACAATTAGCTATAATATCATACCAGAGGGCAAAGAAATGGGTTGTACTTCTGTGATAAAATATCTGGTATTACAAAAAATATATCTACTTCCTTGTAGCCAATAGAATAACTTGGCTCTCAATAAATTAATTTAGGTTCTGGACACTGTGTTACTAAGAAATATAGTCAATGGAGAAGTTTTCCAGAAGGAAACACAGTAAATAATTCTGCATATTTTGTGAGATAATTTTAAAGGTATGTATCATGTAAATTTATTATTTCCCACAATTTTTCTTACTACTCTCTGGTGAAAGCCATGACGTCACCCCTGCAAAGGAACCATAAGTATTTTTGGAATGGAGTTCCTTCATATAATGTCAAGGAATTGATGAAGAGTGGCTATAGATGCCTGTCCTGGTCCTAGTGAGATTAAAGATTTCAGGCTTCCTTAAATTTTTCTATGCTTAGTCTCATGGTAGTTCTTAGTTTTGCTTTGTCAGTTGTGATTCTATTTAAGTTTTCTGGGAACACATGTTGATAATTTTTCGAATAGCAAGAAAATAATCCTTTCTGCTATCATTCACAAAAAAATGTTTTTCCAAAAACCCCATGCTGCCTTTACTGTCATTCTGAGTAAGCTGGAGGAACTCACTAAGGTTGATGATTCTTGTTTACTTAACTGTTCTTTAAAAAGATACAACTATATTTCAAAGAACTTAACAACTTGGGAGACAGTGTCTTAAATGGTGGCATTCATAACTTATGAGAACATATATGGAAAACATAAAGGATAAGAAAGATCAGACATCTCACTGGGGCCACGACATGAATGCTTAGATCTCCTTATTTTTTAGTTAAAACTCCCAGTTACAATGGAATAAACAAAGTAAACACAGACTGTGTTATGGTAAAGCTTGTGGAGAGCTGGGTGGATTCCATGACAGGCCAGGGTGAACAAGGTGGAGGAGCAAACATGTCAGGCAGACAGAACTTAAGTGAACAGTTTTGTTACAAAGAGGATGGAGGTGAGGAAAGAGAAAAGAGACACAGAGATAGAGAGAGGACAGAATGCAGGAGCCCACAAGTGACTCAGTTTCCATCTGGAGTCTATTCTGCCTTATAAGACATTAGAGTTCAAGCTTGCTTGCTCCCGTCTCCTTGATAGCCATGACAAAGTTCTGATTAAGCCCATGAGATCTAGTGTATTTTCTCTCCAATGAGCTATGGATGCCAGATGTAGGAACACAGATAGATAATGCAGCTTCTTGCTGCTAGTAAGACCCACATAATAGACAGTGAGCCTGGCTGCTCCTCGATTCAAGGATGGTGCAGGGAACTTGTTAAATCATTAGGCTGCTCTTTATTCTGTTTTGCCTCTAGTCTGTATACAAGCAGGGTCTAAATTAAACTCAGTCCTCTCTGGTGTGCTAAAAGGCATGGACCATCCAGTCCTCCTGATTCTCAATACTCATGCCCCTCCTCAAGTAACCCAGCTAACTCACTGGGGCAGGCACCAACACAATAAGAGAAGAGGAAAAGACCTGTCATTTATAGAAAATCAGTTAATCTATCTCACAATGCAAAATATTTCAGTTATGTGGAGACTTGGGATTCTGAAAGGGTAATTGATTTCATTATTGGAATAAAACTGTAATTTAGGAAATATGATACATTAAAGGGGAGCTAGGCAGGTGCTTGATCTTGACAAGTGTGTACTCTATTATAAATAGAGTAGATTTGTAAACAAGAGAAATTTTCTATGTGATGATGAAAATAGAAGAGAAGCCTGTACATAAATAAATTAATCAGTGTGATCACAATGGGATATTATTTCTCATAGTAGAAAGTGTGGAAGAACTACATATATAATTCTCATCAATATCGATTTTGAACACAGTGCAAGCATGAAACTGGGGGTGCAGAGATACCCTGAATATACTATGTTTATACTATGCACACATTGCTAATTATGAGACACTTTATAGGATAGGCCTTTAAAATATTAACACAAATACCTTGTGGTAGTATGGAACTATATATAATAATGGCTTTAAAATCCCAAATGCTATGTAAGTGTAAACTATATCTACAAATTTCAGTTCCGTAGGAAATAGCAGAGACTGCTGACATAATTCGAAATAATCCTCTGACGTGGTCCAAGGTTTACATCACTGTGAACTCACTTATATCTGGACCCAGTTTTAAGACCTCTTTAGAAAGCAAGGATGTCCTCTAGTTGAGCAACCAAGGGAGCTATGACATTTTGTATTGTCACAATACCACCCAATCATTCTGACATGAGATGTCATGAGAAGCAAAAATTTGAAAGGAAACTACAGAAATTCAACACCTTAGCAGGCACTAAATGTACCAAAATGAAGCTAGAGGTTTGAGGCACATGTTTAATCCCAGCACTTCTGAACCAGTGGCAGGTGTATCTCTGTGAGTTCATGGCCAGCCTGGTCTAAAGACTGAGTCCACGACAGGCTCCAAAGCAATACAGAGATATTCTCATTGGAAAAAAATAGCAAACAAACAGACAAGCAAATAGGTAAATAAATAAATAAATCATTATTATTGACAATACTACCCAAGCTATCCACTGATCATTTTCTCTCATCAATCTGATAAGCAGGTTAAAATATTTATCACGTTCTCTGTTCTCAGAACTTGATTCCTGTAAATGGTTATATTAACAAGATCTGCAAAACAGACACTGATAATCATTGTACAGTTGGAAGGCTTGAGCTATGACACAGAGTCGCTGTTAGAGGTCAGAGTGAGAGTGCAGCTTGGGGAATCAGGGAAGTGGAGGTTTCAGGTGCTGTGAAGTGTCTGAACCTTTAGTTATAAGTGTTCAAATAAGAAGAGAAGAGAAAATAACAGAAAAGGAAAAGTATTTTTTATGTTTTCACAGAGTTTAACATGACAGACGTTTGAGCGAGGAACATAGTGAAGAATTGCAAAGATACAGTATGCGAATAGAGTCACTGCCACAAGTATGATAAAGTTCTGCCCCTCAATGGGGTTTTTCAAATGACTGAAGAGTTAGATTATGGGATAAATTTAGTGGTGTACTGATAAACAATCTAGAAATGCAGAGATATATCAAATGAGTCTATTCAGCCTCAGGATTGAAAGAAAGTTTGAATAAAGCTATATGAGCGTAATGTTATTAAGAGGCATTTATGGTATGTAAATGTTTGTCTTTAGTTTTTCTTTTACTAACCTAAGCTGCTGAGGAAAATGTCCCTTGGATTAGCAGCTGACAAACAATTGTTATTTCACAAAGTCCGGAGGTGCTGTCATTCATCAAGTTCTCTGCCTATACAAGGTATTGTAATTGTTGATACTGCATTCTTTAGGAATTTCCCAGACACCTTGTAAAATGTCCTTCCAGCTTGAAATGCCAGTTGTACTATGACTGCTAGTGAGTCCACAGGTTTCTCCTTCAAGAGGCCTTATGCCATATCAAATCCACAGCCTGGATCTTGGGAGAAATTCCACTTTAGCTATGACCTCACATGACCCTACCTGCAGCTGTGCTTTTGCCCTGTGCATCATCTTCTTTGAACCTTGTCATAGGTATCATTGACATGGTCCATGAACCAAGAATGCAAAACTCTAGTGAGCCACCAAAAGGCTCCCAATCCATACAAAGGCACATCATCTTATATAAACTCTGTGTCTGGTTCTTATGTCAAGCTGGTCAAAAGTAATGTTAGCCGGGACATTGGGGCACAAGACTTTAATCCCACTGTAAGGGAGGAAGGCACAGATGGATGTTGATGAGTCCCATGCTAATTTTGTCTACAGAGCTAGTTCAAGAACATCCAAGCTACATGTGCTCACACACAAAATGCTGTTTGAAGAACTATGAGTTACACTTTTACTAATCACTACCTATCAGGTTATTGTCTTTACAGTTGTACACTCTGTCTTAGTTTGCCTAATAAACCTTTCTGTTTTTGTTTTGCTTTTTTCTTGCAATTGTTTTCCTTGGTTGTACTATTTACCATTGGTGTACAGAATATTTCCTGAATGTAGAGCTCATGGCTGCAGTAAAATCAGCAAGGCCAATTGCAGCAAGGATTGAAGGGTTTAGACTGTAAATGTACTTAGATGATACCTAGGAAAGGGGGCATGGCCCAGATCCAATATTTGAACTCAAATCTTTGTGGAAGGTGAAAAGAGCTCAAGTGTTTGAGGCTGATGTTCTCCCAACGAATACCTAGATGTAATGATCTATTATATCCTTGGGTTCCACCTTTTAATGATTCCACAGCTTTCCTATCTGTGTTATTATTCAGGAAACAGTGTGGACTGAAGATGCTTTGGTAAATATATCTGATCTATTTCCAGGAAGGAAATAGAGCTTGTTAAAAAATAAAAATTTAGAACTGGAAGGAGAAATAAAGGGAATGGAAAGTAACTAGGGTGGCAATCATCATCAGATTGATTAAGGAACCAGGACAAAAACAGAAATGACTATAATGAGAAGAGTATTGGATGTCTTGGATGAAGGGAAAGGGACAATCATTACTTTCATAAGAAATTGAAGTACCTGATGGTTTGTCATAGGGAATAAAGGAGATTCTATGGGATAAGATATTAGAATTTGTAGGGTCTTAGCCCAAACAAGGAAGGTTGATCTGGATCCCAGAGAGAGTAATTTCAATTCTGGCCATTTCCCAGCATCCATGAGACAATCAGCTGCAACGGTATGTCTAGTCAAGTAATGCTTTACCTGCATTGTCTACTGATCTCTGGGAGTGAAATAATAGTAAAATTGCAGGAAACTGAGCCAAATAGACATAGTTCCTCACTCTCAGAAGTCAGTAGATGATGCAGGTAAAGCATTACTCAAAGCACAGGATAAGGTCCACTCAAAGTGTGGAATGAACTTTATGGTGTAGTAAAAAGAGTCCCATAATCTAGATCAGTACTCAAGGAAGTCATCTCTTCCTAGGTTTTAGATAAAAAGTTGAACATGTATAAATTGTTATGAAGTTGAGACATCTTTAAGCAGTGAAATTTTTAGCATTTATTCAATGGTGCTGAAAGATTTTCAAAGTTTTAACACTTTTTCTTTTTGAAATTTTTGTTTTATCATCCCATCACACAAGAATCTTTAGCTTCTAGTCACAGTGGCAACATTAAATATTGAAGTTTCTGATGAATAAACACATATCTTTGATTGGAAGTAGGAAGATGGCAAATAGTCAGATACTGAACACAGATGGGTAAGGGGACCACTGTAAAAAGGCAGTGATACAGAGTCATGAGATACGAGTCACAGTCACAGACGAATGGACAGAGGCATTCATGTGTTTTACAAGGAACTGAAAATGCCTAAAAGTTCAGCATACTAGCATTTGACTTTGTTGTTCATTTGAAATACATAGGACTGTTAAAAGCTGTAAAGCTCGATTGGGGGTTGGTGCAGGTTAAATGTGAAGGAAGACACAGTTTATGACTGCTGATATTTGGAGAAGTAACAGAAGATAAGGAGAGTCCATCCTGAGGTCTGTGAGATAAGGAAAATGAAGGTAGATCTCAGAAGAATGAGAAGTAAGTTGGTACAGCACACACTAGCAGATTTGATTTTAATTTAGGACTGGTGGATTCATTTGAAATATAATAATCTTGTGACTCAGGAGTTAGATGTGTTCAATTAAACTCATCATAATGAAAATTGATACCATTGTACAAGACACTAATTAAGGGTGAAGCAGGACAGTGTAGAAGCTAAAGGGACTCTATGTTGGTTTCTGGACTTGCAATGTATTCTGGGGACTGAGGATCACTGCTCCTACAAACTTTGCATTTCATCTTTATGCAGCTGTCCTTTGCATAGTCCAGGAGGCAGAAGAGATGCTTTGTGACTCCCTCAAAATATTTCATCAAGAAAAGCAACAGCAAAGTCACTGAAAGAATCCATAGCTATGAAGTTAGGTTTATTTCTCCACATTTAAAGGGTGTTTTGAAGAACACATAACTAAAATCATGGGATAAAGTCTACAGTATGGGGAAAAGATATCCAGATGGGATACAAAAGATCAGAAGGAGAGAAAGAAAGAAAGAAAGAAAGAAAGAAAGAAAGAAAGAAAGAGAGAGAGAGAAAGAAAGAAAGAAAGAAAGAAAGGGAAGGGAAGGAAGGAAGGAACAAATTAAGAAGGGAAGAGAGACAAGGGAAGAGAAGAGAAGCTAGACATCTAAATATTGTAGGGACAGTCATTATGGTATCATTCATACCTTTTGAATTTTATTAAAAATGCATATTAGTCCAGCTTCAAATCATATTGCCATGATAACCATAGGTGAAACCAAAGAACTTCCTTAAAGGATCCATTGATCTAGCCACAACTTCCCAGGTCAGAGGAATTATGTAAACCTTCCATTTATCCATACTTCCTAATAACTCATTATTCTGCTTCTCTTGCAGACTGCAATGGCTTCTGTGAGTCTTGCTATAAATGTCCTGTGTATTGTCTATATGAAAGAAGTTTGATCAATAGACTGGCCTTTATCAGCCTTCTGATGGTTTCTTATGCAAAGCTTATAATTGGACTAATAATAAGACTGGGAGGCCATGTGTATGCAGTAATATGATTTGAGAAATATAATTTGTGTGATGGTGCATGTCCTATATGCTGTTAAAATATGTTTCTCTTATTGGTTGATGAATAAAACACTGATTGGTCATTAGTCAGGGAGAAAGTGTAGGTGGGCTACCAGAGGAGGAGAATTCTATGGATGGATGCATAGATGATCCTTCAGAGATATGCCAAGTAGATACTGGGAAGATAGGTTACCTGGCATTCTATATTAAAATAAGGTCATGTACACATACATAGATTAATAGTTATGGGTTAATAGTTGAGGGAGAGCTACATAATAGAAAACTTGAACCACTGACCAAACAGTTTAAAACTCTGTGTGTTTATTTGGGGCTAAATCATTGTGGGACCAGGCAAGTCAGGAAACAGTGTCTATATTTGTGTGTACCAGGTTGTTTCAATTACAGACTAACAGGCAATTCTTAATAGATTTGGGTTGATCTAAAAGGCTTCTATCCTATGTCTGATGTGACAAATGCACAATAATCACATTAGGTGCAGTCTGAAAACCCAAGGTGGTGAGCTGTCGATACCAGCTCTCAGTGAGAACTGCTGAATATTTCAAATGCACATATTAATTGAATAAGTTCCCATTATATTTTGCACGAATATCAGCAAAATGGGGCAAAATTATGCTGGCAGAAGAAATGACCAGTGAGTTCAAATGGAGAGAATTCTGAAGTCTACAAATCTATCCTCATTGTAGAAAAATCTAATTTCATCATCTTCTCCAAGAAAGAAATCCACTCTGAATATCTTTCTTCTGTCAATAATTACATTAAAATTGACAATATTACTACAGGAGAATGCTTCCTATTATTTCATAATTATGTTCATTATATAGCACTAATCATCATGGAAAAAAGTTGAATGAGTTAATAGTATATTAAGAGATAATACCTAAGTTCCAACCCCTTCACATACACATAAAAGAAAGGTGATCCAGAGTTGAGAGGTGGATGGGACAAGTGGAGACATTTTTCTACATAAATTTTATCTAACACAGAGAAAAAAAGGTGACTGACTCCAAGATAAATTAGTTAGAAATAGATAATAATCTATGAATAATATATAAGGAAAGAATATACAGTGTTAATATCAGATCTATTACCTGATGTGTCTCTGAAATAGAAATATGAAGCACATGTCTAGGAAATAATACCTCTTGATGAACCTGTGAATGCAACAAGAATCCTTGCTCTGCTGTTCACAATACTTCACACAATTTCCCAAATGAGGGGTTGTGAATATGTACAACACATGTACACCTTCATATAGAATACATAGCATTTATGCTCTAGAGGAACCTTCATACATAATATTCCCAACTTACATTCAATGAATGACTTGAAAAGAAAGAAACACAAACCGGTCTTTATTAACAGACTTTATTTACATTAGAAACAATCTTGTTTTACAAATCAATCCTATTTCCCTCTCCCTCCAATTCTCCCATGCCCCACAGTGACCCCCATGGCATCCCCCATCCACTTCCCCTTTGAGGGTGAAGACTTCCATGAGGGATCATCAAAATCTATTAAGTCATTTCAGGCATGGTCTAGGCCCTCCCCTGCATAACTAGGCTAAGAGAGTATCCTTCCATAGGAAATGGGCTCCCAAAATCTGTATGTGCACTAGGGTTCCACTGAGAGAGGCACCATAGACTGCCTGGTTCTCCTAGCTGACACACTCATGCTTAAGCAACCTGGTGTGGTCCTATGGTGTTTCACCAGCTGTCAGACTGATGAAGTGTGAATAAGAGGCATGTTGCACTATCCACAGAGCACCAATTTGTTCCTGTAGTGATGCAGTTTGTTGATATAACATCAGTAGCCTCAGCTGAATATGATAATTGAGGACACTCTGGGTGGACAGTGCTTTGCTAACTCTACCAGCAAGGCTGCTAACAGTCTATGCTTTGGCAGAAAATTGGGCAATGGCAATTCTGGCCATGGCAGCTGCAGTGGCCAATATGGCGATAACTGCGACAACAGTGGCCATGATGCCAAAGTCTCCTTTTTGCCGCAATAGGACAAGTTGCATTTCTCCAGAAAAACATACTGGCATAGATGCCGTTCCAGAAACAGGAACCACCAAGGCTGATATTTCAAGTGGCTGTTTCCTGTTCAAATACTGAAAAGGGGCTTTTGGTACTCATCACTGTCCATATCAGTGTCCAATTGTTTTAAATGGGTCCTTTTTTCTCCAAAAGGAAAAACTGGCAAAATGAATTCTGTTGTTTCAAAGTGTGTCAAGGGCAGACTGATAATCTTCCAGTTCTCTGTTGGCTTCGAGATGAAAACTCACAGGTCCAGGAGGTTGATGCAGCAGGCCTGTTGAGAAACTAGAAATCTCGAACCGACTGTTTTCTTTCTTTCTCAGGCTATAGAATCGATGACATCAAGGGTCAGGAACACTGATTTAGGAGATCTCACGTGAACTGGCTTAGGCAGGTTCCCACAGTCTAAGGTCCAGTTGGTCTCTGCGCCATGCATCTCAACAAATGGTCTGACAGCTGCTGAACTTTATTCTTTTCCTGCAATCAAACACAAACATGCCCTTAACCCCAATATAGGTCAGAATCGGGTCTTCTCCACTGTCTAGTGCATGAATGTCTCCATTTGACCTGAGCAAAAGTCGCTCAAGTTCCATCATGCCAAAATCTGTCTGAAGCAGGTTGCTCACTGACATTCACATTTTAAAAATTTTTAAATGAGGAGTGTATTATTTCATGACTCATGTGGGTACTGGGGACATTACTCCCCCTTCTTTATTTTTTTAGAATTTTGTTTAAACTGTTTGCTAACATCTGTTGATGATGGACTATAACAGTAGAAGGATTTGTCTACACTCCTAAGTTAACTATCTAGGTGAATTGGGATCTCTATCTAAATTACTAGTAGATGCCCTTTAAAAAAGACATAACCATTAAGTATTTCCCAAAAACTTCTGAAAATCACTCAAAGACTGTAAACTATACTGTGTCCCAAATAACTTTTGAAAATTATTTGAAGTCTGGGAGCAGTCTTTTCCAATCTAACTGGTAGAGCTCTCACTAGCTGACAAGGCCTCATGTGCATCTACACAGACAGCTTTGGGAGTGGGACCAAGCGACAGTTTCCTGAAAAAAAATCTACTGGCTCTGAAGACTTAAATCTTTTAACTTTTCTGTTAAGACATTAACCGACTGGCTGGATGTTCCTTTTGGCTATATCTAAAGCAACTTAGGTAGCTTTTTAACTATTTTTGAAGGGATTTAAGTATCCTTTTAATCATATAAGCAGTTCACACTCATGCATTCACTACCACATTTAATACATACCGGTGTGGCCACACCATACATTCATAACATACATACATCTTTCAGTGATCCTTTTTCCCTAGGTCATGATTAGTCTATTGAAATGAAGCTTCCTTAATTGAAATCTCTCTAACAGAACAACTCCAGCCAATCCTTGAACTAAAAAGGATAAAAAAGTCCTGTATGCCCCTCATCATTCCTCCATTTGAGCTACAGTTATGGGGTACAACCGTACCTACTCCTTGTAATTCTGTAGATGCAAAGTGGAGAGGCCAGATTTTGGCCAAAAGTTTTTAGAGATGACTCACAAAATTGACTTTAAATGCAAACAAACATTTTCCATTCCGTACACCTTTGTCTTTTCCTTTTTCTTTACTTAATACCAGTACCTCATTTACTAACTGCTATCAATTTTTTAAATTCACGATTTTCAAACCATCCTCCAACTGAGGATGATCCCTCAGGCAAAAGCCTTAAGATTTACACAATCCACCCTCCAACTGAGGGTGATCTCCCAAGTTCCCCTTTCTTTCCCGACCTTGGTGTCAAGAAAAGGCCTGGAGATTTAATCCAATCCGCCCTTCAACTAGGGGCAATCTGTCAGGTTCCCCTTTCTTTCCCGACCTTTGTGTCAGGCGAAGGCCTGGAGATATTAAATATTTTTAATAAAACAGAGATTCCCCTTTAGGAGGGGGAAACTCAGAATGTTTAGTTTCTGACTTTTTAATCTCTCATTGGCAGTAGCCCCTCCCAAAAAAAGCAATGAATAGGTAGCTGGAATGACTAACTGGTGTCAAAATGGGGGGGGTCCTCACCAGCACCCATACTTCCCTTACCTGAGTGTTCAGCGATGGTTGGACCATCTTTATCATGGTGAGGATTCCTAGTATCAGGAGTAGTATCAGGAGTAGTATCGGGGTCGACATACCTGATGCACCATTTCGGGACCCAAATGGGCTTCTCACTTCTTGGAGGGAAAACACAACAGCCCCTCAGACCCTAGATAATAGGTAAGTGGGTGGCTGCCATTTTCCTGTAATCAAATCCTTCCATCTGACACATCCCAAAGACTAGGAGGGTTTGCTCCAATATCTCTCCATAGCAGACAAATTATTACTGTCTATGGTCAAAAAATTTAAAATGTAAAGTACGGTGGAAAACTGAATATTGGGGGAGTTAGCATACTCCCACTTTTTTTATTTTCTTAAAATATTGTTTGAGAGTGGCATGGGTGCACTCCATAATGGCTTGTCCCATGGGGTTCTGAGGAATACCAAAAGAATG
Source organism: Mesocricetus auratus (assembly GCF_017639785.1). Lineage (NCBI taxonomy): Eukaryota > Metazoa > Chordata > Mammalia > Rodentia > Cricetidae > Mesocricetus > Mesocricetus auratus. Next base: position 2,398,863 of record NW_024429215.1, on the reverse strand, counting down.
GACAATGTGATGTTCCCGGCAAAAGGCAGCAAAGCAATTGCTGGCATAGGCAGGGTCATTGTCCATTTTTAGGGCATTGGGAATGCCCATGTAGGCAAAGGCCTGCAGGCAATGAGAAATAACATCTTTAATCTTCTCTCCTGAGTGGAGAGAGGCAAAAATCAGTTTAGAATACATATCCATCAAGACATGCATGTATTTTAATCTCCCAGCTTGCAGCATGTGAGTGACATCCATTTGCCAAAGATGGTTGGCCCTGAGACCCTGGGGATTTACCCCCTTATTGGGAGAATTATGAAAAGGGGCACAATCAGGGCACTTAGAGGTAATCTGCATAGCCGTGGATAGGGGGCACCCAGTGTAAAATTTAATGGAGTGGGCATTTAGATGATACTGCTCTGGAGCTGGTGGGCAAGCTGCTCCTGAGTGAATAAGACTCTAGGGCGAGTCAAGGAATCAGCAAATTGATTGCCTCACACAAGGGGTCCTAGAAGGTTAGTATGTGCACAAAAAAATCCCATATAAGCAGTGTAGATATGCTGCCAAATAAGATGTTAGAGCTGAACTAATAAAGAACGAACCTGAGAGGTTGGAAGAATATATGGAGAAGTTTCTAAAGGTCTAACAATGTTGGCAACACAAACACTATCAGTATACAAATTAAAGGGCTCCCCCTCAAACATTTGGAAAGCCATCAAGCGGCTTGTGCTGACATCTGCCCTATGGCTACCCTCTTCTGCACCTGAGAAAAAACCACCACTGTGAAACCCTTGGAGGAGCCATCTGTAAAGACGAGCCAGCTCCAACTAGAGGGTTCTCCTTTAAAATCTTGGAAAAAAATCACAGGGTGTTGTTTAAAAAAAGACATCAAGGGGCTATTGGAATAATGATTATCAAACTTGGTGCCTGTAGATGTAATAAACAGGATCCTCCTATCATGGAAGGTCTGTAGATGTTCCACCTCCTCCTTATCATAAGGAAGGATAATTTTATCAGGATTCTTTCCAAAGGTTTGGATGCTAAACTTGCGTGCCTTCCACAACAATTGCAAAATCAGATCATAGTAGGGGGCCACTACCTTCTAAGCGGAGGCTAACAAATGTATCCAATAAATAGGACCAGTCTGCCAAAACACAGTAGTGGGAGAAGAACTAGATGAAAGTACAACCAGAACAAGGGGCTGCCCATAACATATTCGCTGAAGGTAGGCTTGCTCTATACTTTTTAACAGCAATTGTAGGGCATCCCTGACCTCTGGGGTAATTTGTCTAGAGGAAGTCGGAGAAGGATCCCCAGGAAGAATATCATGAAGGGGTTTAAGGGCTGCTGTTTTAATAGAAAGAGAAGGGCAAATCTACTGTACCTCTCCCAAAAATCTTCCAGTCAGGAAGCATTTTCAGATTGGAACAATCAATTTGAAGTCTTTGGGGTCAGAGGCCAGTTTGTTGAATTTGATGACCCAAATAGGTATAAGGGGATCTCTTTTGGATCTTCTTGGGAGCCAAAATAAATCTGCAGTTCTCCAGGAGCTCCCGTAGCTCTGCAAAGGCTATGTAACATTGCCTTTCTTTGGCCGCGGCCAAAAGAACATCATCCATGTAGTGGATAATGTAAAGATCAGGGAACTTACATCTGAGAGGATCTACACAGGTAGCTACATATTTCTGGCATATAGTTGGATTGTTAGCCATCCCTTGGGGGGGGGGGGCACAACCCATTGGAAGTGAAGGGCAGGCTCCCTAAAGTTAATTCCAGGAAGGCTAAATGCAAACCGAGGACTATCTTGAGAATGCAGGGGAATGGAAAAGAAGCAATCCTTCAAATCAATGGCAATCAAATGCCAGTCTCTAGGAATGGCCACAGGCAAGGGCAAGCCAGGCTGGAGAGCCCCCATAGGCTGCATGGTCACATTCATGGCCCTCAAGTCTTATAGTAACCTCCATTTCCCTGAAGATTTTTTAATTACAAATATTGGGGTTTTCCAGGGGGACATGGAGGAGACCAAATGACCCGCCTCCAATTGTTCTTGAACTAGCTGGTGAGCCATCCAAAGTTTCTCAGCTGGTAAGGGCTACTGTTCCACCCATACTGGATCATCAGATAGCCATGTGATGGGTAAGGGGGCTGGCGGCGCAACAGTGACCCTCATCAAAAATCACCAAAACCCTTCCTATCCCCCAGAGCCCTGGTATCCAGAGGGAGGGATGCCACTGGGCAAACCTCTGCCTGTTCTAGTTTACCTAGTCCCCTCCCTGGAATCCAGCCCATCCCTTGCATCACCTGGGGGGTCATGGTTTTGAACTTGGGTACCTGGGTGGTGAGGACTACTCCCATTTCTTGCAGGAGGTCCAGTCCCCAGAGGTTAGTAGGGAGGCCAAACAAAATATATGATTGAAAAACCCCTGTGTGGCCCTCAGAGTCTTGCCACTCTAGAATTCTGAGGCTTTTTATGGCACAGCCTGTCCTATGCCCTGGACGGTCTCTGTCCCTCCCTGTTTAAGCCAGGCAGAGTGCCATAATTTGTCTGAGAGGACAGAAACATACACTCCATAATCTAAAATGCCCTTGAGGACTTGCCTTCTATACTTAATGTCAGTTGGGGGCGATTCGTCATGGTGACTACCCAAAATACTGCTAGGCCAGTACTTCCAAAACCGTAGGTGCCCCTTTTCTCTTTAATTTTTTGAGCCTCATAAGGAGTTGTAGGGAGGAGGATCAACTGAGCAATCCATTCTCCTACTGGGATGGCAACAACCCCACTGTCCACTGATGTCATTATTTTAATCTCTCCCTCGCTGTCCTGGTCTATAACACCAGGGTGTACCTGTATGCCTCTAAGGATAGTACTGGGCCATCCCAAGAGTAGTCCAACCATGCTTGGGGGTAATGGTCCATGCACCCCAGTAGGGAGGGCCTGGATCCCCATTTCAGATGTTAGGGTTGCCTGGGTGGATGGACCGAGGTCCAATCCTGCACTCCCTGAGGTGGCTCTAAGGAGGTCTGAGAGATGAAGGGGTTGCTTTGGTGGAGAAAACAAATTTTGCCACTCCCCACAGCAGGGGTCATTGCCCCATACTCATCGGTTTTGGGGCCCTGGGGTGAGGCCCTCTTCCTGTTTCCCTGATTATTATTAGCAGGAAGGAAATTGCCCTCCAGGTCAGTTTTAGAGTGGCAGTCATTGGCCCAATGATATCCCCTGCACCAATAGGGGCATAAACCAGGTCTCTTGAGACTGGTAGTACTGTTTTGAGGGCACTCCCTATGGAAGTGTCCCTCCATACCACAGCTGAAACATGTTTTTCTCCCTCCGTGATTAAGTCTTTCTTTCCCCACTTGGGGTCGAATAGCAGCAGCTAACACTTGGTCCTGGATGAAGTTACCATCAATGTCCCTACAGATCCAGATGTAGTAATTTAGAGTCTTGTTGCAATAGGGGCGAAGGGCCTCCTTACAGTACTTATTTGCATTTTCGAAAGCCATCTGCTTGATGATTGGCATCGCTGGCTCAATGCCCCCAAATATTCTTTCTGCTACCTGACTGATGTGGTCAACAAAGTCTTGAAAAGGTTCCGAGGGAACTTGAAGGACTTTGGACAGGTGATCCCCTCCTTCCTTGGAAGGCACTGCTTTCCAAGCACCTTAGGTCACTGCTGCCACTTGAGCATAGACTGCGATGTCATATTTCATTTGTTGTTGAATGGTGGCATATTGACCACTCCTAGTAAGCATTTCCATTTTTCTCTGGGGCTGTCCAGCCTGTGAATTTCTTTGGGCTGTCTGGCTGCATTTTTCTTGAAACTCAACTATCCAAGTCAAATAATCTCCCCCAAAGTATGCTGCTCGGTAAAGCTGCTGCCAATCACTAGGTGTCAAGTTAAGAGACACAAAAGATTCCATTAAGGAAAGTGTAAAGGGAGCCTGTGCTCCATAATTTAGAGTTGCCTCTTTAAGTTGTTTTATGTCTTTGAAACTTAAAGGGTCATGACATCAAATGACCTGCCCAGGATTGTTCGGGTCTGGAACTTCCATTACCGGGGCCACCACCAGGCAGCATTGGATGCCTCCTCTGGGTCTTCCCTCAAGGTCCAAGAATGGTTGAGTCATAATATAGGAGGAGTCCTGTTTATCAGAGTATGGAGGAGGGTTTCTCTCCCTGTCCTGTCTTTTCTTAATTCGAGTCTTTTTTAAGTACTTTTTTAAGGGCTGCAACCTCAGCAAGTAACCGTTCCTTCTCAAAGTCTGATGAGTCAGATTCCAAGCCACTTCCATTTTCTAGGTCTGACAGAGAAGGATATAACCGACTGGAGGCCTTCTTTTTGGGTCTCACTGGGAGATCTCTACCCATCCTCACTAACAATGGAGCCTCTAGTTTCAGGCAGGGTCTCTTCAGATGATTCAACCTCACTCTCTGCCTCTGAACACAGGGAGGCTTGAGTCTAAGTCTCTTACAACTCTGAAAAAGCCTCTTTTGTAGCCTGAACTACCTGGCAGTGGCAAACCTTATCTGTCAAAAGTGCACCCCTCATTAATCTCCATAAGAGAATGTGGATGGGGGCAAGGACTCATGTCCCTCTTTTTGTAAAAGTTGATGAAGATCATGGCAAACCTCCTCCCAATCTGCGATAGTTAAGCTTCCCCCAGTAATGAACCATGGACTCTCTCATTTGATCAATTATAGAAAGCCTCCTAGGGTTTTAGCCTTGGCTGTAGTCCCCTCTCCTTCAAGTAACTTTTTTTACTTGATACTGTAATTCAAGCTTCCCAGGACTATTCCTCATTGTTACTTTTCTTATTTTCCCCAATCCATCCCTGGCTGGCAAAAGGGATGACCCCATCCACTTACCATGCTTTCATGTACCTCCAATTGCCACGCCTGCTGCACAGCCTGTGTCCAAGAATGTGTGGAGGGTGTAGGGATTGATAACACAGAGATCCATCAGTGGTGCAAAGAAAGCTTCAAGTAGGCTTCCAGAAGGCTCCTCAAGAAGGCTCTCCTTTATTCCCACCCTGCCTGGTTATATATACCCTGACACCAGAGGCGGTGGTGGGTGGGTCAGGAAGATGTGGTTAGTCTTTGGAAAAGGTCAAGATTAGGGTGCTCCTGTCGGTGAGCCTTATCAGTAACTTATTGCTCTGGATTCGAAAAGGTCAAGGTAAGGGCATTCCTGTGGGCAAGCCCTTATCAGGAACTTATTGCTCCAGGCACCGTATTGTTTTGAGTAAACATGTTTTCAGTAAACATTGTCTTATAGCTGCCTGCTCCCAGGCTGATGGAGAAGTGGGCATCTGGCCAAGGTCTGTTGTTCCCACACAGAGACACTGTCTTCTCTTTATTAAATTAACCTACAGCCCAGAAAGTCTCTTTATCTTGAGACTGAATTTCTATAGTTCTCTTTCAACCATGAATGATTTTAAGAGTTGTACAATTACCAGACCTTCCCTCCTTGCTTTCTTGGTCTGTGAGGATGAAAAATTGTATGCTCACCTGACTTTTCCCTCTGCAGAACTTTCAGAACAAAGTTCCTGACATGATAGTTTATATTATGAATTACAGAGAAAGCAAAACCCTAAGATACAGATTCAGAATACTGTCACATCAAATCCCTTCAGATGTGTAATTCTTTATCAGGTGTAGTCATGATAACAGAGCCAGCACTGGGAGCCAAGAACTTTTCTGAAACTGTCCAGTTGATTATTATCAAAGACAATGACAATTTCATTGTAAATGTATCCAGTGAGATCATGTGTTTGGAGAGGTCCTTATATTTTCATTATCCCTGATGAGTATACCAAGAGCATTTATAAACAATGTTTGGAAATTTGGGTGTCCTTCATTGTAAACTACTTCCTGGTGATTGGGGACACTTCCCATGCCATGGAGAACATGACAAAATACAGAAACCTGGCCAAGTCCTTGTTTTTCATAATCTGCAAGGCTGCACCATCTCAGCTTTTCTAGATGTTAGATTGTCTGGGACATTGTTTCAGAGGGTCTTGATTCATCAAATCATATTAATCTGGAAGGAATCCAAAGTTTTACATTTTCTGTGGAAATACAAGTAAAAATTATTTTTCCAAGTAACCTATTCTTTTTTTCCCCAAGTAATATGTTCTTATACTTAAATTTAGAAGTCAACGTATTTTAAAAATATATAACTTGGACTAATTCAGCAGCATTTATGTTAAAAGTATTTTAGCAGCTGTAGCTATTTCTTCAGACATCAACAATTTAAAGACAACATTATAGCATATATTATTCATACTCTTTGAGTAATTTTCATCTTTATGTGGGTTTTAAATACTGTATTTTTTAAGATTTATTTTTTTATTTTCTGAGATAGGATTTCTGTGCAAACATTTGTCTGATCTGGAATTTACTCTGTACACCAGACTTGCCTTGAAGTTAAAGAGATTTGATTGTCTCTGCCTCCTGAGGGGTGGGATTAAAGGCTTGTGCCACCATACCCACCTATTCTATTATTTCTTTTCTCTCCCAAGACTATGTATATATGTATATTTTTCTTTACTGTAAATATTTATCTTTTCTAACCACTTGAGTCTTATCTGCTAGGTAACAGCCACAGTTCTGATGACTTATGCAAATCAAGGAGCTGCTCTTAAAGAACTGCAAGTGTTTGCTTTTCTTAGATAAGACTGTGCAAAGAGCTCATCTAAGAAAAATGCTGCTACCAAGAAGCTGTGCTTTACTTTTTTGTTCTTTTTTTTAATTCCTTTTTAAGTTAATGTCAAGTTTTTATGTGGAAGTTTGTAAAACCAGTGGCATTTGGGGAAACCAGTCTTCCTGCCTGGTTCCACAGCCACCTCAGAGCCCCAAATGACACAAGAGACACTAAATTATAAGATGTTGACCGTTGACAAGGTTCTATTTTAAGTATTAACCCAGAACTACTAACGTATGTATTTCTACAAGGTCTTATCTTACTGAGAATGCCAGATTCATGCATCCTCTCCTCCTGGGACCACACGGTGACCTCGCTTACTACACTTCCCAGAATCCTCCTTGTCTCCTAGTCACACCTATCTTGCTTCCCTATTGGCCACCAATGTTCTATTCATCAACCAATAAGAGAAAAATATGCCCTGAAGTCCTCCCCTATCACAGGCTGGATGTCAGGAAAGATATAATTCCCATGTTCTTATTATTAGTCTAGCAAAACTGTCAGGAAATATGCACTGCACATGACCATAATATCAGTCTAGGCTAACTTGCTGTCATGCCAATTGAGATGTAGTTGTCCAACAATGATGAAAAGTTTCCTTTCAGGAACTGTAATGACTTCTGTTGTCATTTTAAACCAGATTGCAATTAATTTGTATATTGATTTCTGTAGGATGGACTTTTTATTACACTAATCCTATTAATTCTTCAAATTCTTGAACACTGAAGATGTGTCATCTTCTGGTAGTATCTCTAATTTCTTTCTTCAGTGTGTTCAAGTCCACATAATTTGGCCTTTTCCTTTCCAATTTTTATTAACCTGATCTTCATCAATTGTCTTATTGCCCTAGATAAAACTAAAATACTATTATTGAATATGTATGTAGAGAAGGGACATCCTTGTCTTATTCCTCATTTTAATGGAATTACTTTGAGTTTCTTGCCATCTATGTTGATGTTGGCTAGGTACCTTCAGTAAAAGTTCTTTATTATGCTGATATATGTCCCTGCATCCCAGTTTTCCTAGTCTATTTTTGTGAATGAGTGTGGGAATTTGTCAAAGCCTTTTATGCACCTAATTAAATGATTATGTGGTTTTAGTTTTGTTTATATGGTATATTACAATTATAGATTTCTGTATATTGAACAATCTCGACATCTCTGGAAAGAAGCATATCTCATCATGGTGAATGAATTATTTTATGTGTTTTTGGATTCAATATACTAATATTTTATTGAGAATATTTGAATTTATGTTTAGAGTAAATTTGCTTCTTTATTGAGATTTTATGAGGCTTAGGTATAGAGTGGCTGTAGCCTCCTAAAGTGAATTGAGAAATTCTATTTCTCTTTTTTATTATGTGGGATAATTTGAGAATTGGCAGTTTTTATGTCATTATAATTTGTATTTTTGTGAAGAGAAGTCATGACTATGGAAACCCTTATAAAGGAAAATATTTAATTAAGGGGCTTATAATATCAAAGCTTTTGTTCATTATAATCATTGTGGAATATGGCTGCATACACACATACATGGTGGTGGAGAAAGAAATGAGATTAGAGAAGGCAATACATCTTGATATGCACATCCCAGGTATGGTCTAAGATACAGGAAATGATTGATCATAAATAAGGCCTCAAGCCCAAATTCACAAAGGCATACTTACTCCATCAAGGCAATTCCTACTCTGTAGGGAGATATTTTACATATCCATAGTGCTGACCACTCCTGTGTAGGTGTGCCCACTGGTATGTAGAATGTATGATGGATAAATACAGCTGGCGATTCTTTCCCTTTGGGTTTCAGTTTCCAGCCTTGAGAGCACTCTAAGAGGTGTGTGATAACAGATTCAGCCTTTTCAGACCTAAGAGCAGTAGCCAATTGGAAACCTGAAAATTTGTCTATGGTATGTTGCATATATTTTAAACTTCCAAATTCTGGAAAGTGAAACACATCCATTTGCCAAATTTCATTTCTGTGAATACCTTTGGGGTTACTGCCTGTTGGTAATTGAGTTTGATTGTAGAATGAACAGGTGGGGCAGTTTCTTACTATTTCCTTTGCTTGTTGCCAAGTGAGAGAAAAATCCTTAGCCTTTGCTACTAACGTGGTGTTACATTGGGGAAGGGATTTCACCTTTGTTTCTCAAGGAGAATAAAAGCTTTGGATTCCCTCAGTATTGATCAAGATTCAATCCAAACGGGAGAAACCTCAGGAGGTGTATAGATGACAGCTCATCCACAAAGTCATATTCTACAATGCATAAGGATATCTCATAAAAGGAAAGGGAAGTGTTTTGTTTTTGTCTTCATAGGAAAACCTATCTCCAAATAGCGAGAAGCGACTGAACATGTGGATACCTTAAGAAAAGATGATTGCTACCCAAAGAACCATCAAACAAAGAAGAATCCAATGTTTGGTATCAATATCTAATTCTTTTAATTTCTTCCTTATAATATCTATTTCTCTTTACTTCCTGATTATCGTTTGGTCCCAATTCACTTAAACAGAAGCTGACTTTAGAGTTGGATTGGCTCTCCTCCTCTAAATCCAAGCATGTTGTTACAATAAACTTCAGAATTTCTGTATTTTATTAAGGAGCCACTGTTATAAGATAGAAGAAAACAAAATCTAGATACTGTCATCTGTTCAAACTCTCTTCTTTCTCTGAAAGTCTAATTTCCCTCACATTTACCATCTTCCTTATTTTCCTTATTGTTGTCTTTCCTGGTATGCATCCATATAAAAGTTGAAAAATTCTCTGTTAACATTAATGTTTGAGTTTTTCGTAGAGAACAAGGAATTTCCTATTGGCTTTATCTTCAAAAACTTTAGAAAGAAAATGGAGCCCCACATCATCGACAACACCTGACAAGTGCCATCCTGAAACTGGTTTGGGACTACATCATTTTACACAACTCTGTACTAATGAACTGACATGGTCCACATTCTACAGTCTAGTCAGAGCCTCAGACAAGAGCTTCAATCAACATTGTAACTTCAATCAAGAACTTCAATCAAGCATCTCCAGCCAACAAAGACTGAATGCAAATGAGACTTTCTTTCCACTAACATTTTCTTCCTACAGGATCCCATGAGGTCATCAGCCCATTTCAGCAGAAAGTAATTTTTAGAGTACTACCCCCCTTTCATTACTGTTGGTATTGTGGGATAGTTTACACCTATTAGTGTTAGTTTTCAATTATTTAGTTGGTATTGAAGGGAGGTATTCAGACTTGGGCATCTCTTTCAGATAAGTTAGGATTTAGATGGGAAAAAACTGTTCTCACTAAATAGAGGAATATGTGGTTAACCTTGCAAAAAGTTCCATGATCTGCTTAGAAGAACTTATATTCTTTTGTGTTTGGGTGTAACATTCAGGAAAATCAGTTATTTACATTTGGCTTATATGTAGGTCAGCTCCAAATTTGCATTGTTTGTTTTTGTATAGATGACCTTCCTATGGGTGATAATAGGTAACTAAAGTAAACCATTCTTAGTGTGCAATGATCAACATGTGCTTTATGACATAGAGTTGTTTATTTTTATGCAGGTGAGTGCCATTGATGTTGGTACATACATGGTGGGCAATGTAATATACTATTGGTAGATTTTCCTTGGTGAATATGCAGTCTCCCTACCTCTGGCTTTGATTAGAGGCAACTTGAAATCTATTTTGTCAAATTTTAAAATGGTTACACTGGCTTGTTTAATCCCACTTATTAGAATATATTTCTATCTTTATACCCTAGTCTCTTCTTTATGTTAAAGTGTATTTCTTTTACATACCAATGTGTTTTCACATTAACTCTGTTAGTCCATTTCTTCTTATTGTAGAATTCAGATCACTTATGTTGAGAGCTTCATATTTTCTGGGTCCTCTTTCACTAATGTCCTTTAGAGTTCATGAGGATTTTAAGGGCCTCTAAAAACACTGTCTCATAGGAGACAATGACAAGAATTGCATAATCAGCTTTGGTAATTACCTATCAAAAAAGTTTGAGAAAAGTTGCTGACTCCCAAATTAAGAGCTTCCATTACTTCTGTAGGTGAAATGAAAACTGCAGTTCAGTAGGGAGATGTCATCATATGTGTAAACATTTATCTTACATTTGAGAAGCCTCCCTCTTCCAGATGCTGAACTTCAGAAATTTCAGGATACTAAGAAGTGTGCGCTGACTAGAAATTTTGCACAGAAAATCAGTCAGGTGAGAACTTTGCATTTAGTCTAAGAAGGAAATCCTACTAACAAGGGAAATGTTGAAAGTAATTATAGATGGAGAATTGATTCAGAAGTTGGAAACATATGTAGTGCAATTTTAGACTTCATATTCTGTGCTGTTCGAGAATCTGAATTTATTATCATATGTTGAATCAATCAAGGGATTAGGAAATATAAACATGCAGAAATGAGTTAAGATAATATAATTTCTTTTCTGTTTTTGTATGAATATGTGCTTGTTGTCAAGAACACTTGGGTTCAAAAGGATACTGTGTCTGTGTGTTTGTGTGTGTGTATTTGTGTGTGTTCAAGTGTGTGCTGATGTATGGGTATATTGAGACAACAATCTCAATTTTTTTCTTTCTGGCTCATTTTGCATTTTCAAAATATTGATGTAATATTTGTAATGTGTTTAAATGTCCTGAAACACCTGAATGTTTTAGGCAGAGTTGTCAGGTACCCACACAGATTGTCATTAGTTTTCATTCCAGTGCTTGGATAACAGTTATGTATGTAGATATTTATTGTACTGTGAAGGTTCAACTCAGGCCTTTCAATATCCAAGGCAAAGACATCTCTTCCTGAACCATCTCACTAATCTAGAAATAATTTAACATTTTGTTTGCACTATCATTGTAAATATTAGTTCTACATTGTAATATATAAAAAACAATGTACTATCTAAAAGTTAATGCCAGTGATCCTGAGTCATAGCCCAAAGGATTGCAGAACATTATATTTCAACTAACATTACAAAATAAGAGCATTTTATAGTCAGTGACAAAAGAAATAGAAATATAGCATTGTCAATTGGCTTTGGCAGAAGCCTATACCATACCACAGAAAATAGTGTCATATTTTGTTGTTTTTGGTTTTTGTATAATGGGGACAGGCAATTATATCTATATAAACCTATAAGAGACAAGATTAGTCTTGATCTGTTTTTATTTTCCTATATACAATCACAGTTCATAAATTGATAATTTTCTTTGTGTTTGTTATAAATTTAATTTACACTGCTTCAGAACCCAGCATCAGCTGAGTATCAGCTGAGCTTGTGTACTATTAGAGGACATGTGGGGATGTCTAAAGTTCAAAGCTGAATTTATATCAGAATTGTATAATTTGATGGCAAAACCACAAGAGTGGGTTGACTCACATGTAGTATTATATACTTACTATTAAACAAAGCCTCATAGATTACAAAATGCTTTCTACAATGTGATCCTAATTCTCTGCATGTGAAATGAATATTGTGTTCCTTTTCCCAAAGTTGGCCTTACAGGTGGATAACATAAGAATTTCAAATTAGTAATAATGTTCTCATGAAACAGAGACATGATTCCATGGCCACATAGTGTACTCATAACAACAAGCAGTAACAAAAGAACATTTTTAAATGAAGGTAGTGTTGCATGATTTTTATAACTTTTGAAACAAAAACATGTTTGTTCTTTCCCAGAACAGGCAGTACAGAAACAGTACAGAACAATTTGTAATTAGGTTACAGATGGGGCAAATCCCAACTTATGAGAAATAAATGTATAGCCATAATCAGGAATGAGGCCAGTTTGTGTATCTTACAAAATGTTTTTTGAGCTCAATATCAAGGCAGGCTTTTTCATCATTCCTTGCTTATCTTATATATCCCTATCAAATGTTTGATATGGTGGGAACATCAACTATCGTTGGGGTGAAATAAATTTTGTAATACAGGAGACATTGTATGGCCTGTTTTATAAATTTTTCCTGTTAGTTTAGCATTAAAACTAGCATTTACCTTTAGCATTAAAGGTAAAATAGGTATCCATTTCTCCCCTTTTCCAGAGAGTTCACATTAGATGTAATATTCAAGTCCTTTGTTGAGAAAAAGGAGTAAACTGTTTTACTGTTTGAAATTATAGTTCTGTTTTCTGGGCCCAGAAGGGCTGCAATTATACCCAAAAGTGTTGGAAGTATTAGAGCAAACAAATATTTATCATTTGTATCTAATTTGCTGACACAACTTAGGAGAAAGCAGCTACACTGACTGAAAAGGTTACAATATATTTCAGTAAGTCCAGAAATTTTTGCTTTTGTGAGACTTGTGAGGACTTACATGGTATTAATCATCTTTGGTGCAATTTGTAGTCTCCAGTTGGTTGGTATATTGTGTTGTCCAGCTGGGTGGAATCTTTCCATGATGTATATTGACAAGGAACAGAAGTTAAATTTAAAGATATTACACAAACTTATACATTTGGAGTTTCCCACTAAGGAATTTTTGAGGTCCAAAACTGAAATCTCTAAACCAACCTCAGGAGAAGGCAACCTGTGTACATGAATCAAAAATATTGCTTAACTAAATGCTTGCTTTCATTAATTTGGACATGAAGATTTAAGTAAGTGGAATCTCTTCCCCTATTTAGGATTAGATGTCTACCCAAAAATGTGCAGAGCTGATGTTTCATACATCTCTGTTTCCTCACAATGACAAGACACATTGGATTTCATAATAAAATTGGATTTTCCTCTGGATGACAGTGAGGAGACCTCGGCAATCTATGGGGCCTCTGGTAGTGGATCAAAGTTTGACTCTGGTGAACAAATGGACTTTGGGAGTTCATTCCTTATGGAGGGACAACTGCAGGAGGGCCTGGGCCTTTCCCTGGATGATATGACAGACTTTTGGGATCCCCCATGGATCCCTCCATGATGGGACGAGTGGGAATAGGGTAGAGCTAGTACGATTGGTGGCAGCAGGGAAGGAGGGGAGGCAGAGGGAGCTGTGATTGGCATATGAAGCCGGCTTATTTCTAATTTAAATTTTAAAAATTAAAAAAATAAAGTTGGACATTCCTCATATGGAAGTTCTATACTAGTTGCTATTATTTTCCTCCTGACTTCTAGTAAAGTGATTCAATTACTTTCATTCTGATGTGCATTTATTAAGAATTTGTGACACAATAAGCCTGTATTATTCTACTACTCAGTTCTTTATTCATTCATTTTTCATACCAACCACAATTACTCATCCTCCCCTCCTCCCATTTGCCCAACCCATCCCCATATACTCCTCAGAAAAGGTGAGGATTCTCATGGGAAATCATCAAAGTTTGGCACATCAAGTTGAGGTAGAACTGAGCCCCTCATCTGCAACATCAAGGCTGACCAAAGCCCCCTACCATATGGAGTTCACTTCAAAAAGGCAACTCATGCATCAGGGATAGATTCTGTTCCACATTCCAGAAGTCCATCAAACAGATCTGGCTAGAAAAATGGCACCAACATATAGTGACATGCAGGCCCACTAGCTGTTGATCTAGAATCTATGAGTTCCCATTCAAACAGGAAGGAAATATACACTTTTTATCAGTGTGAAAAAGTATGCATCATGTCTATGGCTGTTTCTATAAAAGTTGGTATATAACTCTTTGCATGATTTCTATTCTGACACTAGACCTTTATGGTTATTGTGATTTCACTGTATAATAAGCATTCATTCTATTGTGGAATAACAGAAATATGCTTGTTGTTGAGGAGATACATGTTCATTTTTATTTTTAAATTTCAGGTGAGAAAGGCATGGATTTCATTCATGCTAAAGAGGGTGCATAAACCTGTTTTTTCTTCAAGATGACCTAAAATCATAAGTTCACTTTAAAATCTAGAACCCAGCATCCTGTCCATTTGCACTCACTGCTAACTGTTTCTGCAACAATTTGAACTTGCTCTTAAAACAAAGAGTTCAAAGCAAACATCCACAAGTACTTTCAATGACAATGCACCTTTGAGGACCTCAGCATTCTTGTTGACACAATATTTTTATACAAATATTGTAGATAAAATAATGTTGTGAGCTGGAGTCCTTTTTGTTGCTCATGATATGTTTTCAGTATTGATAACATGTGATTTTTCTCACACTAACAATGAGACCTCATGACTTCAAGTCTACTTTTTGCTCAGAGAAGTGATTTTTGCAACTTTTTATGGACAAAGTTTGAAATGACAGAATGGATCTCAAGGATTTGACAATTGGAATAGTGTTGCAACTTCAGAGTGTATTTGGAATTGTGGGAAATCTCTCTCTTATTTCCTGCTACCTCATCTGTTACTACACTGGACAGACTTTAAAGACCACAGATTTGATTCTTGCACACATGTTTACATCCAACATCTTAATCATACTTTCAAAAGCATTACTCCATTCAGTGAGAGCTTTTGGGATGAAAGGCTCAGTAAATCATTTTGGATGTGAATTTATTTTGTATTTTCAAAGACTAGGTAGGAGCATGTCCATTGCCACCACCTGCTTCTTGAGTGTTTTCCAGGCTATCACAATAAGTCCTGGGAAAACTTTGTGTTTGTGCCTTAAAGTCAAAGATGCAAAACATGTTGTTCCATTTACCTACATCTCATGGATAATCTACATGTCAGTAAATATGATTTTTCCTGTGTATAGATATGCTAAGAGGAACTTCAATATACTGACACATGAGAGTGATATGAAATACTGCTCAAATGTGGGTCACAATGGCATTGCAAGTTCATTATATATAGTGCTTTTTGTTCTTCCTGAAATTTTGCTTTCTGTCATCATTGTTTGGTCCAGCTGCTCCATGGTTGTCACTTTGTATAGGCACAACAAAAGGGTCCAACATATCCGCAGTTCCAGGGTTTCCTTCAGAAAATCTCCTGAGTACAGAGCCACTCACAGCATACTGCTATTTGTGTCAACCTTTATAGGTTTTCATTCCCTCTCTTCCATCTTACAAGGCTGCATTGCTCTCACACAAAACCCTCATTGGTGGCTGGTGAACATTAATGCTATGATTTCAATATGTTTTCCTACTTTGGGACCATACTTCATGAGCTGTGACTCCACATTGCAAAGGCTGTGCTTTTCCTGAGTAAGGAAACACAAAATTTCACAGTGTTATCACAGCAATAAGGATTGTATGGTTTCTTTCCCTTAGTTTTAAAATATAAGTTTCTTGTTTATATAAAACATATACATAAAAATAATGTCATTGCCACTTGTTTTTCTAAGGGAAACTCGAATTTGTGTTTGGGTTTTATGTTTTTGAAACTACTACCTATAATATCATAGTAGAGGTCAATGAGATGGATTTTTCTTTAGTGAGAAAATAGTACTAGTTTTACAAATCATATATCTGCTTTCTTGTTGCAATTTGAATAATGTGGACCTCTATAAATTAATGTATGTTCTGGACACTATGAGATCAAGTAATGCAGTCAATGGAGAACTTTACCTGAAAGAAACCCAATAAATAATTTTTCATGTTTTGTGACATAATTTTTAAAGGTATGTATCATGTATATTTATTATTTTCCCACAACTATTCTTACTGCTCTCTGGTGAAACCCATGATGTCATGCCTGGAAAGCAAGCACAAATATTTTGTGAATGGAGCTCCTTCATGTAAGGTCAAGGATTTGATGAAGAGATGTGGTTGACCCTTGTCCTTATTCTACAGAGTTCATGGATGTCAGGCCTCTCTAAATTTTGCTATGCTTAATATTATGGTAGTTCTTAGTTTTGCTTTGTCAATTGTGATTTTTGTCAAAGTTTACTAGGAATACAATTTGATATTTTTCCTAAAACTTTCTGCAAGTATATAAGCCTCTCTGACATCATTCACAGAAACCTATTTATCAGAAACACCCTTGCTGCCTTCACTGTCATTTTGAGAAAGACAGAGGGACTCACTAAGGTTGAAGATCCTTGATTCCTAACTATTCTTTAAAAAGAGATTAGTATATTTTAAAGAACTTGGGAGACAATTTCTTAAATGTTGACATTAAAAACTTACAGGAAGCTATAAGGAAAACATAAAGGACAGGAAAGATCAGTTATGTCTGTGGTGCCACAGCATAAATGATTAGATCTATTTATTTTTTTAGCTAAAACTCCCAGTTACCATGGAAATAACAAAGTAAACATGGAATGTGCTATGGTAAAGCTCATGGGGAGCTGGTCAGATTCCATGAAAGGCTGGTGTCCAGGGTAGAGGGAAAACATTCCAGGCAGACAGAACTTAAGGGAGAAGTTCTGTTAGAAAGGGGAAACTGGGGGAATGAAAGAGAAAAGAGATACGGAGACAGAGAGAGGACAGAAGGTGGGAGCCCACAAGTGACTCGGTTTCCATCTGGAGTCTATTCTGACTTATAAGACAGTGGGCTTCAAGCTTGCTTGCTCAAGTCTCCTTGAGAACCATGATAAAGTGATTATTAAGCCCATGGGATAGAATATATTATCTCTCTAATAAGCTACTGATGCCAGCTGTAGGCTCACAGATAGATAATGCAGCTGCTTGCTGCAAGTAGGACCCACATAATTGATAGTGAGCCTGGCTGCTCCTCAACTCAAATAGGGTGCAGGGAGCTGGTTAACTGACTATGCTGTTCATTGTTATGATTTCCCCCAGTGTATATATAAGCAGCGTCTAAATTAAACTCACGGCTGTCTGGTGTGCTGAAAGGCATCGACGTGGCAGTCCTCCAAAATCTATGCTGTTTCTGTCTCTTTCTTTATCTACCATCTCTCAATCCTCATGTCCCTATTCAGGTAACCCAGTTAACTCGTTGGACCAGCCTCCAATAAAATAAAAGATGAGAGAGACAGGAAAAGTTCTCTCTGTCTCCAAAGGAACAGCAAGAAAGAGAGTATAGGGAAAGAGAGCATAAGTAGGCACGGGTCTTTCTTTTAAAGAGGTCTTTTTCATCTGCATGCAGACTATGCAATCATGGAACCGTAGGCTGACCAGAGTACTGGCTGAGTGCATCCTGCCAGGTGACAGGGCCAGACCAGCATAATGCCTGAATCCTTATATAAACTTCAAGAAAAACTGGAAACTTATTGCAAAAGTTTAAATTATTAGTTAATCATTACCATTTTGAGAATTTATAAGAGTAGTATCATGACTGGTATCCATGAAAAAGTGATATATGTGTTATTTACAAATTGTCATCGTGTGCCCATAGCACAAAGAGGGATGCTTTCTCAGCCTGGACTCTTAGGGGAGTGCCTGGACCCTACCCAGAGTGAAATGACAGACTCTAGATATCCCCTATGTGGAAGGATTTGGCAATAGAATGGGAGGCTGGGGGGAAGGGGAGTGCAGGAGGAGGGGAGGGAGAGGGAACTGGGATTGACATGTAAAACAAGCTATTTAAAATTAAAATAAAAAATGATAAAAAAAGGAAAAAAATTGACTTACAACTAAAAATAATGCCCTAGATGAGAAATAATATAATCAGCTGAATACAAAAATACAAATATATCACTTTGTTAAGGACTAATAAGTGGGTTTTAATTGTTGTTTTTCACAATTGCAAGTTTGTTGCTGGCTAGGACACAGTGTATATGAGATATGCCAGGCCTGCAATATAAAAATTAATGACAGGGGATAATGGCCAATGATTCCAAAATAGTGTGGAAGAGCAAAAGAAATTAAAATGGGTAAATGTTAATTATTCTTGGAAAATGATTAAAGAGAAATGCATTACAGTTGCTAGTACTTGAATGCATTAGAACTTGTTTAAACAAAAGCAGCTCGAGTTTAAAAAGCCATGCTTTTGAGAGGGAGCTGGTGTTCTAATTCCTCAATTTTCACAGACTTCATATCTCTGTCCTGCAGCTTAGAACCTGTTTGAACTTGGATTTGGGCAACTCCCTTTATGTTATTTATAAACAAATGTATTAGAACACTAGTAAAATGTGAATTTCTGAAGTACAGATTGATTTCTTCTACAGGTCAATAAAATAAAGCTCATGTTTTCATATAAATCAAGACGTGTTAATTTTGCTATTTGTTACCTTTAAAAGTTTGGAATTTTGGAGATCCCCAAGTGAAAACTATTCGCAGTTGTTTGTACCCACCACCAGGATTGAAAACAATAATTAAAAAATAGTCAACATAAGAGTACTTGTGTTTCCTGGATTTCCATGATTAGTACAAGGAGGCCTGTTTATTCCCAGTTATTTGAAATTAGGGTATCTACCCAACTATCCCATAGTACCCTTCACTAAAGAGTGAGACATTTTGTCTAAAAACATGAATCAACCAATAAATATACAAGCTAATTACTGATTGAATTTTGAAAAAATTTAATGGGCATGTGAGACGGATCAGTGTAAATGTGTTTACCTCTATTATGTATGAATCACCATACAAAATAAATTATAAAAATTTTGTAAACAATGAGCCAGCATAGTGACTACACAGTTAAGAACACTGGATATTCAACCAGACAACTGGGTTCAATACTCAGAGACCTTATGGTAAATCACAATCTTCACTCATTCCAGGTCATGGAAATACAGTATCCTCTTCTATCCTCAGCAAGAACAAGACATGCAAGTTGTGCAAGGGCATCGATACACATACATGCATAGGCAAAACACATGCTGGCTTCAAACCTAATTGTTAGCCAAAATGACTGATTTTCAAACCCACAGACTATGATCAGTTAAGCTCTTTAGTGACAGGTATCCCCCATTATGCTAAATTCCTGCAGTGTTGAGTAAGCCCAGGGTTTACAAATCCAAGCAAAAACTCGTTCCTTTTGGTCACAATTCCAGCTATTGTCTCAGCCTTCAGAGTAACCTACACTGTGGTTGACTAACAGAGCTTTTAACTTTGCTCTTTATATCAGAGATGTATTTCACAATTTTGACAACATATTTTTCACTAAGCACTCTGAGGATATTTTTAGGTGATTTTGTCAGCATGTGTATTGTCAGTAACAGGAAACACCAATCTGGAACATACTCAGAAACAGGTGGGTCACATGGGGATAAAACTCATCCTAGTGTGTTCGATCACAACAGTCATCCTACCCAATGGAAAACTGAAGCAGGAGGATTGTTGTAACTTTGAATTTCAAGGCAACCTATGCTACAGACCTTGGCTCAAAATTCAATCCAGAATAAAGTACAAAATAATCAAATTAATAAATAAAATCTCAGTATAAGGAGTGATTCATTGAGTGGGCACTTGATTTTTAGGCTTGTCTTGGCATATTGGCTATCACAGAGAGCACACATGTTTATTTATATTTTACATATATATGTAATTTGTATGTACTTATGCACAACTGAGGACAGAATCACATGCCATGATAGTACAGAAAATTATAGACTGTTGTGGGCTACCATGCTGGTACAGAGATTTGAATTCAGGACCTTGGGAAGAGCAGCCAGTAATCTTAGCTGCTGTGCCATCTCTTTAGCTCAATTACTGTTCTGTTTTGTTGGTTTTGATATTTTTGAGAAGGAATTACTTGTGTAATGGTTCTGGCTGTCCTGCAACTAGAATTGTAGAGCAGATTAGCTTTGATCTCACAGAGATTTGTTTACCTCTGCCTGCAAGTGCTGAGACTGAAGGTGAGCAACTCCACCACCTGGTTTGGGAGGGATGGCTGGAAGGGAAATGAATCTAACTGCTTCTAGGTGTGAAAAGACACTGGGAGTGCTGAAGCCTATAGTAACTGCCTGGTTTTGGAAATCAGTTCTTGTTATTGGTCCATATAACCAGTGATTAAATTCCTTCAATTCATGTCTTCCATCAGAACCAAAGACATTCGAGAGAAAATGACACTCAAGAGTTTGTGAGTTTCTTAAGATGAATTTATTGAAGAAATTTTGATTTTAAGTGCAGGGGTTTTGTTTGTTGCATTGTTCATATTGGTTTTTTTTGAGAAATGGTTTCTCTCTAGCTTTGGTAGCTGTCCTGGAATTTACTCTGTAGACCAGGCTGGCCTAGAATCCATAGACTGCCTTTGTTTGAATTCAATGAGGTTGAAGACACAACATACCAAAACTTATGGAACATTTTGAAAGCAGTGCTAAGAAGAAAGTTCAAAGCACTAAGGGCCCACATGAAGAATTTGGAGAATAGCCAAGTAGAGAATTAACAGCACAAATAAAAGCTCTAGAACAAAAAGAAACAATCTCACTCAGGAGAAGTAGATGCCAGAAAACAATCAAATTGAGGGCTGTAATCAATAAAGTAGAAACAAAGAAAATGACTGAAAGAATCAATGAAACAAAGAGTGGGTTCTTTGAGAAAATCAACTAGTCAAAAAAAGCTTTATTCAAATGAACCAAAAGGCAGAGAGAGAGAGCATGCAAATTAATAGAATCAGAAATCAAAAGGGGGGACATAACAACAGACACTGATGAAATCCAAAGAATCATCAGGTCATTCTTTAAAAAGAAGTACTTCACAAAATTCTAAAATGTAAAGGAAATGGGCAATTTTCCGGATAGGTATCACTTACCAAAATTAAATCAAGAACAGATACACAATTTAAATAACCCTACAACTTCTGATGAAATAGAAGCAGCCATCAAAATCTACCAATGAAAAAGAGCCTAGGGGCACATGGATTCAGTGCAGAAGTCTACCAGAAATTCAAAAACAGCTAATACGAGCACTCCTCAAAGTGTCCCACACAATAGAAGCAGAAGGGTCATTGCCAAACTATTTTTGCTAGTCTACAATTACCTTGGAAACCAAGCCACACAAAGACACAACTAAGAAAGAGAACTACAGAACAATATTTCTCATGAACATTTATGCAAAATTACTCACCAAAATACTAGCAAATTGAATCCAAGAACACATCAGAAAAATAATCCAACATGATCAAGTAGGCTTCATCCCAGGGATGCAGGGATGTTTTCTCATATGAAAATCTATCAATGTAATCCACCATATAAACAAACTGCAAAAGAAAAATCACATGATAATCATACTAGATGCTGAAAAAGTCTTTGAAAAGAATTCAACACCCCTTCATGATAAAGGTCTTGGAGAAATTACTGCAACATAACTAAACATAATAAAAGCAATATACAGGGGAAGAATAGAGGAGAGCAAGAAAAGATATACCTTTATAGAGGGACTCATTATAGGTTTAAAGAGAAATCTGGCACTACAGAAATGTCCAGAGATCCACAAGGATGACCCCAACTTGTAACAAGCATTCTCCCCACCAGCCTGGTCCCAGAATCTTGTCAGTCCCAAACAACCATGCAGGATGCCATGTTAATTATGAAGCTGTTGCCTGTTTGTTATGGTTTCTTATTGGTTAGCTCTGACTTAATTCTTAAGCCATAATTACTAATCTATATATTTTTACAAGGACTTGTCTTTCCAAGGATACCTGACTCATGAATCCTCTCTTCCCAGGATCACATGGAGACTCTCTAATTTTTCCTACATTTCCCAGAATCCTCCTTGACTCCTAGACACATATATCTTGCTTCCCTACTGGCCAACAGAGCTTTGTTTATCAACCAATAAGACAAAAATATACTTACCCCATCACCAAGTAACAATCTAAGCAATAGTGCAGAGGCTACCTTAATTGCCATTCCCCTCTAATGAGATTATTAACTATCTTGTATGCTATCATAGAGTCTTCATCCAGTAGCTGATGAAGCAGAAGCAGACACCCACAGTTAAACAATGAGATTAAGTCTTGCAATCAAGTTGCAGAGAAGGAAGAGTGATGGGCAAAGTGGTGAAGACCAGACTGGAAAACCCACAGAAACAGCTGACTTGAACAAGGTAGAGCTCATGGACTCCAGACTGTTAAATGGGAAACCAGCATAGGACCAATCCAGACCTCATGAACATGAGTTTCAGTTAGGAGGCCTGGGCAATCTATGAGGCTTCTGATTGGTGGAGTAGTATTTATCCCTAGTAGAGGAATGGATTTTGGGAGACCATTCCACATAGAAAGATACTCTTTCAGCCTAGACACATGGGGCAGAGCCTAGACCCTGCTCCAAATGATATGACAGATGATGAAGAACCACATGGAAGGCCTCATCCTCCCTGGGGCCAGAACAGGGATGGGATGGAGGTTGGTGGGGCAGTGCAAAGGAGAAGAGTGGAGGGAGAAGGAACTGGACTGACATGTAAAACAAGCTTGTTTTTAATTTACATTTTAAAATTTTAAAAAGGATCCAGCAATTCCACTCTTGGGCATATACCTAAAGGATGCGCATTCATACCACAAGGACATCTGTTCAATTATGTTCATATCAGCATTATTTTTAATGGCCAGAACCTGGAAGCAACCTAGATACCCCTCAACTGATGAATGGATACAGAAAATTAGGTACATTTCCATAATAGATTACTACTCAGGTGTAAAAAAAATTGAAAATTTGAAATTTGTAGGCAAATGGAATTAGAAGAAATCATCTTGAGTGAAATAATCCAGATACAGAAAGACAAACATGGTATGTACTAACTCATTAGTGGATATTGGACATAGAGCAAAGGATAACCAGCCTATAGTCCACAACTTCAGAGTAGCTAGGAAACAAGGAGGACCCTAAGACAGACATACATGGATCACCTTGAGACAGAGAATGGGACAAGATCTCTTGAACAAATTGAAAGCATGCAGGAAAGGGAAGAGGGAATGGGGGAGGCAGGAGATAGGAGAGAGTGGAGGGGAGATTAGAAGTGTTGAAGAGATCATAAGGGATCTGGAAGGTCCAGTTGGGGGAAGAACAGAGAAGGACTGCAGGGAAAGAGATACCGCAATAGAGGGAGCCATTATTGACTTAACAACAAAGTTTGGACTAGGAAAATTCCCCAGAATCCACATGTATATCCCCAACTAACAATCTAAGCAATATTGGAGAGGCTACGTTCAATGCCCTTTCCATACAATAAGATTGATGACTACCTTAAATGCCATCATAGAGCCTTCATCTAGTAGTTGCTAGGAGAAGAAGCAGAGATTTACAGTTAAGCACTGAGTGGAACTCCTGTAATTCATTTGTAGACAGAAAGGAGGCATAAACAACAGCTCAAAACCATGCTCAGGAAACCAACAGAAACAGCTGACCTGACTAAAGGGGAGCTCACAGACTCTATATAGATTGACAGCTGGAGAACCTGCCTAAGACTGAACTAGGTCCCCTGAATGTAGGCATAAGTTGGGGGCTTGGGTGACTTATGGGTCTGCTTGCAATAGGACCAGTATTTATTCCAAATGTATGAACTGGCTTTTTTTAAATTCCATTCCCTATGGAGCAATACTCTCTCAGCCTATATACATGGGGGAGGAGCTATATCTTGCCCAAATGGATTGACAGACTTTGATGATCCCTCATGGGAGGCTCACTGTCTCTGAGGAGTTGATGGTGTGTAGGATAGAGACATGGTGTGGGGATTTGTAGAATTAGATGAAGAGAGATCTGGAATTGGTATGAACAATAACATTGTTTTTATTGTAAATAATAAAATTAATAAAAAAGACATATACAGACATCTGTCTAGGAAGGGAAATAAGGCAAGATGCCCTAAAAATTTGGAGTGTGGGTCAGTTGGAAGGTGAAAGGGGAGAGGGGAGGAGGAAAGGAAATTGGGGAGAAATGAGTAGCTTAATAGAAAAAAACAAATAATAGACTTGAAATATCATCCTGGTGAAGTATTACTTTGATAATTATGCAATGCTCTCTTGCATATAAAAAATGATTGTTTTCTCTAAAAGGAGTATAAAATGGAAAATAGAATAATTAATGATGGCCGGGCAGTGGTAGCACATGCCTTTAATCCCAGCACTCAGGAGGCAGACACAGGCTGATCTCTGTGAGTTCGAGGCCGGGCTGGACCAACAGCCTCCAAAACAATACGGAGAAACCCTGTCTCATAAAAATCAAAAAAGAAGAAAAATTAATGATGTCTCTCCTAGAGACATGTCTATATTTATACTCTTCATTTATGTATGTATTTGATACTGATAATCACACTGTAGGCCACACACAAGAAGTGCAAGGAACTTTCATAAAAAGATTATTGGTGTATATTTTTAATAAAAAAACCAAGGGAACAGAGTGTATTGTAAAAAACAATTTATTGCTATTTGATACAGTAAAAAGGGGGGGAATAGCTGCATTTGTCTTCCCTTAGCAAAATAAACGCACAGGTTACATCTGAATATTTAACAACCAACTCTCAGGTGCAGTCAGTCTCTTGGTAAACATTTTCACCTCAATAAGCTTTGGCATATGTAGATTGGATCCTACAAGTTTACCTTGGTTTAATTCCCTCAATACTCAAAAACAGACTTCAATGGAGATGGTTCTGCACTGATCTCTTTGGTTTGACAGCTGTGTGCACATAATCCACCACAGTATCAAGCAATAAGTGACAAAGTTGAAGACAATGTCATAAATGACACCAGTTAATTTAATGGCACAGTTCTTGAACTACAATTTCCATGATAATGTTAGATGTGGTGACATTCTTATTTTGTGTGAAAAACTGAGGTAAATGACTGGGCAGGGTACCAGAGGAAAAGATCCAGGTTCCAAGTGTGATCATAAGTATGTAACTTCCTTGCAGGGCAGAAGACATTGGTGAACCTATCATGAGAGATGTGCATTTCAATGTGCAGATCTGTTTTTCTGATTGTACAAGACACGGCCTATTTCCTATAATCCTAGTATTCATCAAGTAAGTGCATGTGGCCTGATTGCACAGAACACTATTTGGTTCTTGATACATCAAAAAGTGTCAGAAATCACAGTTATTCAGCATCTTCTTGTAAGTCTAACCTTCAGATTTTAATTCCTCAGTACTCAGGAGCAACCTACTTCTGTTTATGAGTAACAATGACAAAGAATTGTCTTCAGGTCATAAACACAGTGCTAAAAACATTGAGGGCAGATGTGTATACCAAAGGAGATATTCTTTAGCTGTCTATTGTATCTGAGTATATCCAGGAGATGGGAACATAGTTTGGCAAATTTGTCCACTAGGATATGACCCAGTTCATTATAACATTCCAGTGGGGCAGGGTAGAATGGCTCAGTCAATGTGCTTAGATTGCTCAAGGCTTGCAGAAGGCCCTTCATTACAGAAGTGGAAATGTCATTGTCATAGAAGTTGAACCTTGTGAGCTTGGAGCACTTTATCAGGGCAGGCAGGAGAGCACTGAGATGAGAGTCTCCAATTCTGCAGTGTTCTAACTCCAGGCTCTCCAAAGTGTCTGCTATATTCTCAAGAAGAAATTGGAGATGTATGGGACTTAAGTAAAATACTGCTACACCATAGAGGTTCAGGTGTTTCAGCTTAAAAAGTCTTTGACTCTGGGACAGGTGTTTCATGTCTGATTGGGGTAACTGGCAGAAATTGATGGACAGAGTCTCCAAGGAGCTCTTCAGGAATCTAGGAAAATACCAAGACATTAATTCTGTAGCATGGTGTGGTAGAGCATTATAATTTCCACACTGCTACAGAGAGGTATCTTAGATTTTGGTACTATTGCTATGATAAAAACAACCCCCCCAAAGCAATTAGGAGATGAAAGATTTTGTCGGCCTGAAGATTAGAAATACATTATCTGAAAAGAAGGCCCTGCATCCCAGCGAACCTTCCAGTGACTGGGGAAGGCCACAGAGCTTCCCATCCCAGCAGGAGCCAAACACCCCAGATCCCAGGTCTTCTCTACCACCAAGGAGACCAGGGGGCCAGCTGGTCCGGTTGGACCAGGTAAAACAGGCCCTGCATCTGGGCCTGCATTCCACTTCCTGGGGATTGCCTGGGAACTGAACAGACCTTCCCATCCTGGTGGGAGCCCCAGATTCCAGGTCTTCTCTTCCACTAACGAGACCAGGAAACCAGTGGACCCAGGTAAACAAGGCCCTGCATCCTAGGTGTGTCTTCCAGTGACTGGGAACAGCCACAGATCTTCCCATCCCAGCGGGAGCACCCCAGATAACAAGTCTTCTCTTCCACCAAAGGGACCAGGGGACCAGGTGGGAGGCTAAGCACCCAAGATTTCTGGTCTTCTTCTCCACCAATGGGACCAGAACTAGGATGAGGAATAGAAGAACTACCAGAGTATTGGACTTGCTAGCACCCATCAAAAGGGAACTCTGGTCCCCTAACCACCAGACCAGTAAGGGGCTCTTTCTGCACCCACCAGAAGAAGAGATGGGAAAGAGACAATACAAAAACATACTCAGCAACAGAAAAACAAATGTGACACCACCAGATTCTAGAGACTCAACATCAGCAAGACTACAACATTCCAATGCAAATGACTCAGAAGATAATGACCTTAAAAACAAGTTCATGAAAATGATAGAGGCCCTAAAAGAGGACATAGGAAAATCTCTCAAAGAAATGAATGAAAAAACAAACCAAAATATGAAAGAAATGGAAGAAAAAACAAACCAAAAATGTAAGAAATGGAAGAAAAATTAAACCAAAAAATTCAAGAAATGGAAGAAAAAACAAACCAAAAAATACAAGAAATGGAAGAAAAAGCAAACCAAAAAGATGCAAGAAATAGAAGAAAGAACAAACCAAAAAAACTCATAAAATGCAACAGATATATGAAAAGAAAAACTGAAAATTGCAAGAAACAATGCAAACAGCACAAGGGTTGAAAACTGAAATAGAGACAATAAAAAACACAGTCTGAAGAAAGGCTGGAAATAGAAAAGCTGGACAAATGGTCAGATACTACCAATACAAGCATTACCAACAGGATACAAGAGATGGAAGAGAGAATCTCAGGAGTTGAAGATACACTAGGAGAAATGGATTCTTCAACCAAAGAAAATCTTAAGTCCAACAAATCCATAACACAAAACATCCAGGAAATATGGGACACCATGAAAAGACCAAACCTCAGAATAATAGGTATAGAAGAAGGTGAAGAAAACCACTTATTAAATTGAAGACTATTACTACTTCCTCATGACACATATTAGAAAACAGTCCTGATATTTGTTGCATTTTATGACAATTTAGTTTTTGATTTAGAACAAGAAATCAGCCCTTCCAAGACCCAAACACCAGCGAGTCCAGCTTCAGGTGAGATTGGGTCTCAGGCCAGGACCCCCCCCCAGCCCAACACCCATCCCCTTGATCATCCGGGGCCACTCCTGGCATCCAGAAGACCCACCCACACAGGAAAGACATCAGCCCTTCCAAGACCCCAACCCCAGCAAGACCAGCTTCAGGAAAGGCATCAGCCCTTCCAGGCCCCAAACTCCATGTCAGCATCCCCAGCTTCAACATCAAAAAGAAAGGAGACCAGTGGAGACAGAAAGACCCCCACCAGCACCCACTGGAAGAAGAGATGGGAAGAAGACAGAATAAGAGCTCACTCAGCAATAGAAACACCAACATGACCCCAACAGATCTAGGGATCCAACATCAGCAAGACCCGAAAAGCACTACATAGATGAAGAAGAGGAGACAGACCATAAAAATTATTTCATGAAGATGATGGAGACCCTCAAAGAAGAAACGAGGAAATCCCTTAAAGAAATAGAAGAAAAAACAAACAAAAAATCCATGAAATGGGGGGAAAATTTCAAGAAATAAACAAATCTCTCAAAGAATCTAAAGAGCACCAAGAAAAAGCAACCAAAAAAATGAAGGAAACAACTCAAACAGTTGAAGGATTGAAAGCTGAAATAGAAACGATAAAGAAAACACAGAAGGGATGCTGGAAATAGAAAAGCTGGGTAAACGATCAGGAACTACAGATGTAAATAGAATACAAGAGATAGAAGAGAGAATCACAGATACTGAAGACTCATTAGAGGATATAGAGTCGTCAAACAAAGAAAATCTCAAATCCAACAAATCCTTAACACAAAATATCCAGGAAATATGGGACACCGTGAAGAAGCCAAACCTGAGAATAATAGGTATAGAAGAAGGCAAAGAAATACAACTCAAAGGTACAGAAAACATATTCAACAAAATCATAGAAGAAAACTTCCCTAACCTAAAGAAAGATATGCCTATGAAAGTACAAGAATCTTACAGAACACCAAATAGGCTGGACCAGAAAAAGAAGTCACCTCGCCATATAATAATTAAAACATCAAACCAACAGAGTAAAGAGAAAATATTAAGAGCAGCTAAAGAAAAAGGCCAAGTAACATACAAAGGCAGACCTATCCGAATTACACATGATTTCCCAATGGAAACGATGAAAGCCAGAAGATCCTGGACAGATGTCCTACAAACACTAAGGGAACAAGGATGTCAGCCCAGACTACTATATCCAGCAAAGCTCTCAATTACCATAGATGAAAAAAACAAAATATTCCATGACAAAGCCAGATTTAAACAATACGTATCTATGAATCCAGCTCTACAGAAAGTACTAGAAGGAAAACTTAGATCCAAGGAAGATAACTACATTCAAAAAGACACAGGCAATATATAAACCCACTTTGCAACACACCAAAAGAAAAAGGGAGGAAAGTACACAAAATAACTTAACTAACAATAAATCAAGCACAAACAAGAATCATCAATCAATGGTCATTAATATTCCTCAATGTCAATGGCCTCAACTCACCCATAAAAAGACACAGACTAGCAGAATGGATTCGAAGACAGAACCCTTCCTTCTGCTGCATACAAGAAACATACCTCACCCTCAAAGACAGACATTACCTGAGAGTTAAAGGTTGGGAAAAAATTTTTCAATCAAATGGACCCAAGAAACAAGCAGGGGTAGCAATCCTAATATCTAACAAACTAGACTTTAAAATAAAATCAATCAAAAGAGATGAAGGAGGTCATTACATACTCATCACAGGTGATACCCACCAAGATGAAGTGTCTATCCTGAACATCTATGCCCCAAATACAAAGGCATCCACATTCGTTAAAGAAACATTATTAGAACTTAAATCTCATCTAAAGCCCAACACAGTTATAGTGGGAGATTTCAACACACCACTCTCACCACTAAACAGGAATACCAGACAGAAACTCAACAAAGAAGCAAAGGGTCTAATAGAAGTAATGACCCAACTGGGATTAACAGATATCTATAGAACATTTCATCCACATAAAAAAGAATATACCTTCTTCTCACCACCACATGGAACCTTCTCAAAAATCGACCACATACTTGGCAACATATCAAACCTCAGCGGCTACAAAAAAAATGGAATAACTCCATGCATCTTATCAGACCACCATGCCTTAAAATTAGAAATCAACAACAACACAAATTGCAGAAAACCTACAAACTAATGGAAATTGAATAATGCTCAACTGCACCATCCCTGGGTCAAAGAGGAAATAAAAAAAGAAATTGAATACTTCCTTGAATTCAATGAGAATGAAGACACAACATACCCAAACCTATGGGACACTTTGAAAGCAGTGCTATGGGGGAAGTTCATAGCACCAAGTGCTCACATGAAGAAACAGGAGAACAGTTATACCAGAGAATTAACATCACAGCTAAAAGCTCTAGAACACAAAGAAGCAAACTCCCCCAGGAGGAGTAGACGCAAGGAAGTAATCAAATTGAGGGCTGAAATCAATAAAGTAGAAACAAGTAAAACAATACAAAGAATCAATGCAACGAAGAGTTGGTTCTTTGAGAAAATCAACAAGATAGACAAACCTTTGTCCAAACTTTCCAAACAGCAGAGAGTGAACACGCAAATTAACAAAATCAGAAATGAAAAGGGGGACATAACAACAGACTCTGAGGAAATCCAGAGAATCATTAGGTCATACTTTGAAAACCTGTACTCCACAAAATTCAAAAATTTAAAGGAAATGGATGACTTCCTGGACAGCTATCTTTTGCCAAAACTAAATCAAGAACAGATAAGCAATTTAAATAGACCTATAACCCCTATGGAAATAGAAGCAGTCATCAAAAGTCTCCCAACCAAAAAAAGTCCAGGTCCAGATGGCCTCAGTGCAGAATTGTACCAGAAATTCGAAGAACAGCTTATACCAATTCTTCTCAAAGTGTTCCACACAATAGAAGCAGAAGGGTCTTTGCCAAACTCTTTCTATGAGGCTTCAATAACCTTGATCCCCAAGCCACACAAAGATACAACTAAGAAAGAGAACTTCAGACCAATATCCCTCATGAACATTGATGCAAAAATACGCAATAAAATACTGGCAAATCGGATCCAAGAACACATCAAAACAATCATTCACCACGATCAAGTAGATTTCATCCCAGGGATGCAGGGATGGTTCAACATACGAAAATCCATCAACGTAATCCACCATATAAACAAGCTGAAAAACAAAAATCACATGATCATCTCACTAGATGCTGAAAAAGCCTTTGACAAAATCCAACGCCCCTTCATGATAAAGGTCTTGGAGATATCTGGGATAAAAGGGACATACTTAAACATAATAAAAGCTATATACAGTAAACCAACAGCCAACATCAAATTAAATGGACAGAAACTCAACGCAATTCCTCTAAAATCAGGAACAAAACAAGGCTGTCCACTCTCTCCATACCTTTTCAACATGGTACTTGAAGTTCTAGCTATTGCCATACGACAACAAAGGGGTATCAAGGGTATACAAATTGGAAGGAAGAGGTCAAACTTTCACTGTTTGCAGACGATATGATAGTTTACATCAATGACCCAAAGAACTCTACCAGGGAACTCTTACAGCTGATAAAACCTTCAGCAAAGTGGCAGGCTACAAGATCAACTCAAGAAAATCAGTAGCCCTACTATATACAGATGATAAAAGGGCTGAAAGAGAAATCAGAGAAACATCCCCCTTTACAATTGCCACAAACAACATAAAATACCTTGGGGTAACGCTAACCAAACAAGTGAAAGACCTGTATCATAAGAACTTTGAATCTTTAAAGAAAGAAATTAAAGAAGCCCTCAGAAAATGGAAAGATCTCCCATGCTCTTGGATAGGTAGGATCAATGTAGTAAAAATGGCAATCCTGCCAAAAGCAATCTACAGATTCAATGCAATCCCCTTTAAAATCCCAGCACAATTCTTCACAGACCTTGAAAGAACAATAATCAATTTTGTATGGAAAAACAAAAGACCAAGGGTAGCCAAAACCACCCTGTTCAACAAGGCAACGTCCGGAGGCATCACCATCCCTGACCTCAAGCTCTATTATAGAGCTATAAGCCTGAAAACAGCTTGGTATTGGCACAAAAATAGACAGGTAGACCAATGGAATCGAATTGAAAATCCGGGTATTAACCCACACACATACGAACATCTGATCTTTGACAAAGAAGCTAAAAATATACAGTGGAATAAAGAAAGCATCTTCAACAAATGGTGCTGGCATAATTGGAGACTGGCATGTAGAAGAATGCAGATCGATCCATGTTTATCGCCATGCACAAAACTTAAGTCCAAATGGATCAAAGACCTCAACATAAATCCAGCCACACTGAACCTCTTAGAAGAGAAAGTGGGTGGTACCCTTGAACGAATTGGTACAGGAGACGGCTTCCTGAACATAACACCAGTAGCACAGACTGTGAGATCAACAATTAATAAATGGGACCTACTGAAACTGAGAAGCTTCTGTAAGGCAAAGGACACAGTCAGCAAGACAAAAAGGCAGCCCACAGAATGGGAAAAAAATATTCACTAATCCCACATCTGACAGAGGGTTGATCTCCAAAATTTACAAAGAACTCAAGAAGCAAGTCTCCAAAACAGCAAAGGACCCAATTAAAAAGTGGGCTGCAGAATTAAATAGAGAGTTTTCAATAGAAGAGTCTAAAATGGCTGAGAGGCACTTGAGAAAGTGCTCAACATCCTTAGCCATCAGGGAAATGCAAATCAAAACAACTCTGAGATACCATCTCACTCCTGTCAAAATGGCTAAAATCAAAAACACCAATGACAATTTATGCTGCAGAGGATGTGGTGAAAGGTGAACACTCCTCCATTGCTGGTGGGAGTGCCAACTGGTTCAGCCACTTTGGAAATCAGTATGGAGATTCCTCAGAAAAATGGGAATAAACCTACCACAAGACCCAGCAACTCCACTCTTAGGCATATATCCAAAAGATGCCCATTCATACAACAAAGATGTCTGTTCCACTATGTTCATAGCAGCTTTATTTGTAATAGCCAGAACTTGGAAGCAACCTAGATGTCCCTCACCCGAAGAGTGGATAGAGAAAATGTGGTACATCTACACAATGGAGTACTATTCAGCAGAAAAAAAATAATGGAATCATGAGATTCGCAGGCAAATGGATGACACTAGAAGAAACCATCCTGAGTGAGGTAACCCAGTCACAGAAAGAGAAACATGGCATGTACTCTCTCATATATGGAATTTAGACATAGATCTGGGGAGTGCCAGCCTACAATCCTATGGCCAGAGAGTCTGGGAAACAGAAACTTCATTTAGTGGCTGATCGAAGAAGAGGCAGACTCCCTTGGTTAAGTACTGAGCTGAACTCAAGAAAGCCAGTATCAGAGAGGGAGGACTGGTGATCAAAGGGATTAAGACTGGGCTGGTTTAACCCCCAGAAACAGCTGACTAGACAAAGGTTAACTCTTGAAACCCAGGCATCAGCCTGGGAATCCAGCATGGGACTGATCAATACCCCCTGAATTTGGGTGTCAGTGAGGAGGCCTAGGAAATCTATTGAGCCTTGGGCAGCAGATCAGTACCCATCCCAAGTATAACACGGACTTTGGACTCCCATAGAACAATGTGAGGTGCACTCTCACCCTGAACTCTTGGGGAAGGGTCTAGGCCCTGCCCTATATGAAATGACAGACTATGGACACCCCCATGGAGGGCCTCACCCTCCCTGGGGGAATGAGGGGATAACGGGGGGGGGTTGGGGGGAGGGCACGGAAAGAGGGGAGGGAATGGGAGAGGGACCTGGAACTGACTTGTGAAGCAACCTTGTTTCTTATCTAAATTTAAACTGGAAAATATAAAACAAAAAACAAAAAAAAAAACAAATCACCCAGCCAATAAAGAGAAAATTATGTTCTTCCAAAACAAAAACAAATGCTGACCAATCTGTGTGAGACTTTTGAATGATGCCTTAATACAGGTGCTGATAATATCTGAGGGCTTAGATCACTTTAAATCTTCAATTTTTGAACATAACATTCACCTCTTTCTATGGTTGGTATACTCACTGTGTGTGTGTGTGTCTTTTTGCTCAATATCTCAACAATCTGACATGTTGAACATCTTATGTTCTATGTTCTACTCTACAGCTTCCACATGCCTTCTCAGGGACACTGTGATATACACTGCACATGCTCAGTTATTCTCCAAAATTCTATAGCAAGACTCAATGACCCACTTGCTCTTGAATTTAACATGCCTACAAAGACAGTACTACACATAAAATAAGAACAAATGAGATTTCCAACTTGGGATTTACCCCATCAACCACATTGCACCATCACTGATATTGTAAATGAATTATATTTTATGAGAAAGCAAAACCTCAAGCTTTCTTCTTTCACATCATGTAATCTTAGCTTGGTTTGGTTTTTCCCTAAAACCCCTTCTTACAGATCATGTCATGATCAGGAGACACCTGTTTTGGAATTAATCTTAGAAATTACATCATCTCACTTAGCCAGTGCTATGGCTGTGTCCTTAAATTTCCTTGTATTCTTCTTTCCAAACCATATAGTTTGTATTTCTTTCTTCCCAACCTGTTTGTTACACTGTAGATAGCATAAGACTAATTAAGAACTAAGATTCTGTGAAGTCAAATTTATACTCTATTCAAATGTTCTGGAACAAATAGATTAACCGTCTCTTGATTTATGCTCCACATAAATTCTCAGGATATACAGAAAATAGACACAAACTTTACCAAATATCGCAAAAAAATTATTTTTTCACAGAGTGGCTATTGAATCCCTGATTCATTTGGCAGTCTTTTGAACCAGCCTATGTAGATAACTTTGCTTTCTGCACAACAGTTTTCCAGATTATAAAGGCAATGTCTCATTAAACTCTGCTTATGCTGCTCCATTGCTTCTCTAATCCCAAGGTCTAATCTCCTCCATATTCCTCCAAAATCAAAAGGTCAACATCTTCACATCAACATCCAACTCTCTTGTAACAATTTACTTCTTTGTTCTTTTTCTGTTTTTGTAATTGTTGATATCCTGGCTTTATTCTGACCCAGACTCCTGAAAACTAGTAGGCTTTGTACACCTGCAATCTGGTAGATACTTTGACATCTCTAAATGTTCTGGATTGCTTGAATACATCATGTAGTACATGGCTGCCTACGTACTCTGTATGTTTGTGCAAGCTTTCCCTTTTAAACAAGCACTTCCAGACTGCTCCTTCTCTTTCCATTTTTACTCCAGGTTCAGCAACACCAACACCTCTCCTTTCTCCCTTTCCCAAAAAGGTCACATGTTGTACAGTTTTGTGGTTCATGTTTCATCAGCTGGAGCTGCAGGAAAACAACAACAGTATGAAGACTCTATATATGTAGACAACTTCTATAAGGTAGAGCAAATCTGGGCATTTTTATCCAGATAGACTATTTTGGGTTGGGTAGAAAGAGAAAGCAACAGGAATGGCATTAGGAGCAGAAATCTGAGTATTCACTCCTTCAGTAGCAGCAGGAAGCACAAGCAGTCAACTGGAAATACACAAGACTGATAATATCAAATCCCTCCCAAGTATAGTAATTTTCCCTGAAATGATGCACCTATTCAATTCTCACCAAAAAACACAAAGGAAGGAGCAATAAGTATTCAAATTCCTGAGGCAATGGGGGGACATTTCTCATTCAAACCAACACATTTTCCATCTAATAAACTTTGGCCATGCACAGAAAAGTTTTCCATGTCTGTGACCTATTGCAGTCAGTTATGTAAACTCAGAGAGTTCTGGCAACTGAAGGCTTACAGGTGAATAAAAAGAGAAGATGCCTGATGTGGGCTGTGCATTTCTCATGTCCTTGTTGACCTTAAACACTCAAAGAAGGGTTTTCCCTGGTCAGAAGGCAAAAGGTAAGACTCCAACTTTTCTTCTTCTTTACTAATAGTAAAATGAGAAGTTTCAAATTTTTCTCATCAAAATTAATGATGAATTTTTCAAGTTCTTCTAAGTGCTTTTATATAAAAAGTGTAACCCAAGTGAATATAGTTTTTAAAAAATACAGTTGCTTTTTATTCATGAAGGATAGTTGCATATACTTTCTTTGATACTTTGCCTGTGTTCATAGTTTCAGTCATAGTGTTGGTGGCATTTATAAATTTTCCATGGGACTGGAGAGATGGCTCAGTGTTTATGAGCACTGGCTGCTCTTCCAGATGATCTGGGTTCTATTTTCAGTACCCATATGACAGCTCTCCTTTCTGTAGCTCCAGTTGCAGGGGATCTGGCATCCATGCACATAAAATAAAGTTAATAATGTATGTATTTAAACAATAAAACAAACTTTCCTAAGATGATTTATTCATAATTTTATTTCATTTGTAAACAGTTTTATAAAGATTGCAATTTCTAGTTCATACTAAAACTTCATGTTCTTCCTAATAGAGACACTTGAGTAAGTATCCCTCGATTTCTGACTATGAACAAGTGTGCTTAAACTGGACAACACTGGAACCTGATAATTGATAATCAACCTAACTCTCTGGGGAGGAGAAAACAGAGAACCCTATAATGGAGTAAGACATGGAAATCTATTTTCATATTCCCACACAAGAGACCTTCATAGTCTCTGGGTCCTCTTTAACTATTGTCCTTCAGAGATCCTGAGGAATTTAAGAGACTCTCCAAACACCATCTCTTTGGAGACACTGACAATAATTTCATAATCAGCTTTGGTAATTACCTATCAAGTAAAGTTTTGGAAAAGTTGTTGACTCCATGAGCAAGAGCTGCCAATGCCTCTGTAGGTGAAATGAAAACTGCAGTTCAAAAGGGAGATGTGGTCACACATGTGAACCTTTATTTAACAGTTGTGATGCTTGGATCTTCCAGATGTTGAATTTTGGTAATTTCAGGACATTATGAAGTGTGCACTGAACAGAAATTTCTGCATAGAGAATCAGTCAGGTAAACACTTTGAATTTAATCTGAGAAGCAAATCCAACAAAGAAAGGAAATATTGGGAATTGGTTGTATCTGAAGAGTTGATTCAGAAGAGGGAAACATATGCAGTGCTATTTTAGACTTCAAATTCTATGTCTATCTTGCAGTTTAATGTTTATCAAGAATCTTGATTTATTTCCACACAATTGGTTTAATCAAGATATTAGTAAATATAAACATGCAGATATGAATTAATGAAAAATTTAATTTCTTCTCTATGTATATGTGAATGTGGGCATGTGGGCAGCAACACATAGTTTCAAGGGGATAATGTGTCTATGTGTGTTTATGTGTGAGTGTGTCTCTGTGCATGTGTCCATATGTATGTATTTTTAGAGAACAACAACAGTTTTACTCTTTCTGACACACATGGATTTTAAAAATATTATTGCAATACTTTTAAACAATGTGCTTAATTGCCCTGGAACCCACTAGATGCTTTAGAATGAGTGGTCATCTACCCCATAGATCTTCATTATTTTCCATTACAGTACTTTGATTTCAGGTGTGTACTACCAAACCCAGATATTTATTGGCCTGTGGAGGCTCAACTCAGGCCTTTAATCTTCTAAGACAAAGATTATTCCTACTGAGTATCATCACCTTAATCTAGAAATAACAAACTTTTGGCTACACTATTCCATTAAATATTAGTTCTACAGTGTAATATCTAAGAATCAATGTAATACCTAAGAGTTATTACCAAGAATTTCAGAGTCATAGACCCGAGGATTGCAGAAAGTTATAGTTCAATGCATATTACAAGATGAGAACATTTGCAAAATCAGTTACTAAAGAAAAAGAAATATAATGATTACAGTTGGCTTTGCCACATTCTGACATCATGTCACCCATAAAAGTGTTCTCTTGTGTTGTTTTTGTATGTTATATTATGTGGATATACAATCATACCTGTAAGATACAGGATCAGTCTTGATCTGTGGTTTGCTTTTCTTAAATATAATCCTAATTTATGAAGTGTTGCTTTTCCTTTGTATTTATTTGAAGTAAATTTCTTCATCTTTCATTTACACTGCTTTAGAGCACAGCATTCCCTGAGTACCACCTGTGGTTGTGTAGTGTTAGAGGACATGTGGTGATGTCTAAAGTTCAAAGGTGAATTTACATCAGAGTTGTGACTTTGATGGCAAAACCGCAAGAGTGGAATGATTGACACATGGTTTTACATACCTTCTATTATAAGCAACTTCACAAATTCCAAAATGCTTCCTGCAATACCATCCAATTGTCTGTGTATAAGATGACTGTTCTGTCATTTATCCCAAAGATGGAAGAAAGAGGATCACTAACCTAAGCCATGAGTGCCAAATTACTTAAAGCAAACAATTAATTAAAGAAACTCTTTTACTTGTACATGCATACTCTCTCCACTTATGTGGTATTCAAGTGCTCAGCCTTGGAAATGAGTAAGACAAGTTTTTACAGCTCTGTTATAGCAGGATTCCAAATAGGACCTCAGGCAGGCAAAATATTTGGCATTAGGACTGGACAACATAAGAATTACAAGTTAATAATTATCTTATGAAACAGAAACATGATTACAAGGCCATCATAGTATCCTCATAACAACAAGTAGTCATAAATTAAACTTTTGAAATGAATGTAGCATTGCAAGATATTTACAACTTTTGAAACAAACAAGCACAAAAGCAGCACAGAACCTTTTGTAATTTGAGTACAGTTGGGGGAATTCCCATTCCTGGAGAAACAGAAGTTTAGTCATAATCAAGGATGAAACCAGTTTATTTTCATTACTAAATGGTTTTTGAGTCCAGTATGGAGGCAGGCTTGTTCATCATTCCCTGCTTGTTTTGTATATCCCTTTCAAATATTTGGTAAAGTTTTAAAATTAATTAACTGTGAGGTTGAATAAAATTTGTGGTGTAGCAAAAGTTGTATGACCTGTTTATAAATTTTGCCTGTTAGTTTAGCATCAAAAGAAGAAAGGTAAAGTAGTTATCCATTTTCTCCCTTTCACCAGAGAGTTTCCTTTAGGTCTAATATCCAAGCCCTTTGTTAAGAATAAGGGATAAACTATTTTTCTCTGTCTGAAATTATGTTTCTTTTGTCTGCGCCCAGGAAGGCTGAAATATCAGTCAAATATGATTAGGGGATTAAGGCAAAAAGTATTCATCATAAGCATCTGGTTTCCTGGAAAAAACTGAGGAGAAGAGTAGTAGCTTCACTAGGTTACATGAAATTTCATTAAGTCCAGGGTTTCCTGATTTTGTGGAACTTGTGAGAGCTTACATGGTACAGATCAACTTTAGAGCACTTTGTAGTCTTCTATTGATGGCTGTATTGTTTTGAACAGCCAGACAGAATTCTTCCAAATCAGATATAGATAACCAACAGAAGCTAAAGTTACAAATATTAAAGAAACGTATGAAATTGGAGTTTGCCATTCAGGAAATGCCATATTGGTGACCTACCCAGACTTATGTACATTGAAGTCTTATCTTAGGTCTTTCTTTTAATGCTATGTCATTTTCTAAGTATGAGCCATGTGTCATAAGTTTTAAGTCAACTTTTGTTACAGATTTTATATGCTTAGCTATATACAATAAACTCACAAATTATGAGGTACAGAGTTGGTATTATAGTCTTATAAATTTTGATATGAAGTTTACATCTTAGCACAAATCTAGACAGCTAAACAAAATCAATATTCTAATATTTGGACTTCTCTGCTCAATTCTTTTTCTACCACAAAGTCAAGCGGCTTCTCTGATACAGGGTACAAACTATACAACTTGATAAACACTTTTTCAATATAGTAGAACAACATTAAAAAATATTTCAACATTCTCCATCTAACAGACATTTGAATTACTGCTAAACCTAGCAACCTTGAAAAAATTGGGCTTTGTTTATTGAAGTAGCCATGTTAAGAGGCAGTAGAGCACTTGAAACTGGGTCAGGAGAATGAACAAACCTGCTTATGATGGCATATGTCAGTGATGGTAGCCAGAGCTTGGCCTGGCACCCACATCTGCCTGAAACACAAAAACACAAACAAGGGACAGAGACAGCAAAAGCTAAATTAATATGCAAATTGTCCAAGACATGAAGTCAAGGAAAACAAAATTCATGCATCAGCAGGGACCATGACACTAATCATTGGGGGTCTTCACTGTTTCACCATTCAACAAAAGAGGGTTTTTTTTTAAGAAATAGGAGGCTTTTTCTCAGTTGCCTCCTTGTACAACCCAGTCAGTAGGAATCCAACACAGGCTTCTAAGTGTTGGAATTCCTGTTTCCGTTAGGCCAGACTTCTCTGCTTTCCGTCTCAGCTGTGGGCAATGATTGACATCCTGTGTTGTGCCTACCTAATCACTTTGTTCCCTGTACTACATAAGATCCTCAGTGCTACTAGCTGTTTTATATTGTGTAGGCATAGAAACCCTGCCAATGCTTGTTCATGTAGAAGGCTTCTGTGATTTCTTGTGTCCCATTCTCACCAGTGCATCCACAGAGTCCCTGAGCGAGTCATTAAAAGAGCTGGTCAATGAGAACAAACCCCCAAGTAACCAGAAATTATGAGACAGGCTGTGAAATATCTTCCTTGTTTCCCATTAGTGGGGGAACATTGCACCTCATCAGACATGCCCTTCCCTGTTTCACAGGTCAAGATGCCATAGAACCAGAATAAGAAAAGAGACAGAACCAGGCTTCACAAAAAGAGATGATTATAACTTTTAAAAATTAATTCAAGGTTACCACTTACTAAAAGAAGCAATACTTGACTACATTTAGTTAAGACTCTAGGTAGTGTATAGGCCAATTCTTCTTTTTTTTTTTTTTTTTGGTTTTTACTAGACAGGGTTTCTCTGTATTGTTTTGGAGGGTATCGGTCCAGCCCGGCCTCGAACTCACAGAAATCTGCCTGCCTCTGCCTGCCAAGTGCTGGGATTAAAGGCGTGTGCCACCAACGCCCGGCTAGGCCAATTCTTGAGAAGCACAGAATTCATCATAAATAGTAATTAGCCTACTTTGTCTGAATCATAAGATGGCTTTTGAGCATAAGAAAGAGGCACACTGCATAATCATATTTGTTACGCTAACTTGTACTGCTCCTGTAAGCCTGAAAATGTTGCCCACAAAACCTCCCCTTAGGAACATCATTCTGAGAAATAAAAACCATGTCTTCCTGATATTCGTGGCTAAACTATCAAAACCCGGCCTAGGAGAAGGGAATCTGTGTACATGAGTCAAAAATCTTGGTTTAACTGATTGTTTGCTAACATTAATTTGGGTAAGATTATTTAGATCAATAGTTCATCTCTTCCCAACTTTGGGATTAGACATGTATCCAAACATATAGAGAGCTGGTATTTTGTACATTTCTCTTACCTGGCAATGACATCAGACATTGGATTTCATAATAAAATTAGACATTTCTCATCTATTAGTTCATTACTAAGTGAGATTATTTTCTTTCTGACTTTTGTTAAATTGATTCAATTACGTTCATTCAGATGTGTGTTTAATGAAAAATGTGTGCCAAACACTGTTCTCCCTCTCTGCTCACCACCTCTTCCCCCAGGAAGTCCCCTAAATAAACCCCATTCACTAATCAGAAAGGGTAAGACCTCCCATGTGGAGTAAAAAAGCCTGGGACATCAATTTGAGGCAGGACCAAGCCTGCACACACACACACACACACACACACACACACACACACACACACACACACACGCACGCACGCACGCACGCACACATACATCAAGACTGAGCAGTGCATCCCACAATATAGAATGGACTTTAAAAATCCAGCTCATTCACCAGGTCTAGCTACCACATTTCCCACAAACACACAAGGCTGCATAATTGTCACTCACATGCAGACACCTGGTTCAAACCCATGCAGGCTCCCAGGTCTTGCTCCTGAGTCAATGATCTCCCAATCAAAATGGTGAAGACAATGTACTTCTGAGCTCCTTATCTGTGTGAAAAAGAATGCTTTCCTATGTTTGTGTCTGTTTCTATAAAATGATAATTTCAATTATGGCTATCGAGTTTCACTATATAATAAGCACTCTACTGTGAAAGAACAGAAATATCCTCATTCTGTGGAGACACATATTCATTTCTGTGTTTAAATTTCAGGTAGGAAATGCATGGGTTTCCTTCAAGCTGAAAAGGGAGAATAAAGTTGCTTTATCTTCAAGATGACTGGCAATTAAAACTTAGAACACAGCATCTTTTCTCTCTGTACTCATTGCTCACTGTTTCTGCAACAGAACCTTGGACTTGCTCATAAAACTGACTATTCAAAGCAAAGTTCTGCAAGTACATGCAATAAAAATTCACCATTGAAGACTTCAGCAATCTCATTAACAAAATATTTTTACAAATACTGTAGATGAAATAATGTTGTGAGTTGAAGTTCTTTTTGTTGCTCACACTACCTTTTCAGTTTTAAGACCATGTGTTATTCCTACAGAAACAATGTGATCTCATGATTTCATGTCACATTTTTGCTCAAAGAAGTGATCTTTTACAACTATTTAAGGAAAGGCTTTGAATGACAGAATGGCTCTCAAGGATTTAACAATAGGAATAGTGTTCTTACTTCAGAGTACAGTTGGAATTGTGGGAAATTTCTCTCTTCTTTCCAGCTACCTCATCCAATACTGCACTGAACAGACATTAAAAACCACATATTTGATTCTCACACATATGTTCACAGCCAACATCTTGATCATACTTTCTAAAGGATTACTCCATGCAATGAGAACATTTGGGATGAAAGGGCTCATCAGTAATTTTACCTGTGAATTTCTTTTGTATATTCAAAGACTAGGAAGGAGCATGTCCATTGTCACCACCTGCATCTTGAGTGTTTTCCAGGCTATCACAATCATTCCAGAAAACTCTTTTTGTGTGGGACTTAAAGTCAAAGACCCAAAGTATATTGTCCTTTTCACCTCCCTCTGCTGGATGTTATACATGACTGGAAATATGATTTTTCCTATGTATATGTCTACCAAAGTGAACAGCAGTATCCTGACACGTGAGAGTGATATGAAATACTGTT
Source organism: Mesocricetus auratus (assembly GCF_017639785.1). Lineage (NCBI taxonomy): Eukaryota > Metazoa > Chordata > Mammalia > Rodentia > Cricetidae > Mesocricetus > Mesocricetus auratus. The sequence goes on along the minus strand of NW_024429215.1, from coordinate 2,356,007 downwards.
CTACATCAGGTCATGATGTCCTTGGAAGCTTATTATACATAGTGTTTTTTGTTCTTCCTGAAATTGTGCTTTCTCTCATCATTGTTTGGTCTAGCTGTTCCATGGTTGTCATTTTGTATAGGCACCACCAACGGGTTCAACATATCCGCAGCTCCAGAATTTCCTTCAGAACACCTCCTGAGTACAGAGCCACCCAACGCATACTGGCCTTTGTGTCAACATTTATAGGATTTCATGCCATCTCTTCCATCTTACAAGGTTGCATTGCACTCATACACAAACCTCATTGGTGGCTGGTGAATATTACTGCAATAATTTCAGTATGTTTTCCTTCTTTGGGGCCGTTTTTAATAAGCCATGGCTCCACATGGCAAAGGTTGTGCTTTTCTTGAGTAAGGAAACACAAAATCCAATATTGTTATCAGAGCTATAAAGGTTGTATGGTCTCTTTCCCTTAGTACCAAAATTTAAATTTCTATTTTTATATAAACCATAAAGACAAAATTAATGTCATTACCACTTGCCTGTCTTTTTAAATTTTATTTATTTATTTAAGAAACAATCTTATTTTACATATCAATCAATTCCCTCTCCATCCCATCCTCCCATGCTCCTCACCAACTGGGACCTAGAGAGCATTAAGTTCAAATTTATAGAGATATGGAGATTTAACTGCTGGTCATTTTTTGCATAACAACTGTTGTTAATTTTGAGATTATTTTTGAAGTCATCAACATTGTTTAGAATCATAAAATGCTTCAAAGAGAATCAAAGGTTTTTACTATTGAGTGAAATCCAGGAAATACAAATACTCTCATGCTGATTATTTCTTTAATCACTATTTTCAATCCTGGTTATGGGTGCATGCAATATAGAGTACTCTTCACTTGAGGATTTCCAAAAAATTATAACTTTTAAATCCAACAAAAAGCAAAATTAACACATATTGATTGATATGGAAATGCTAGATTTTTTATATACCTGCAGAATAATATCTGGTCTTTAGGCTAGGCTGTCATCTAGAAAGACTCAGTTATTCTACCCACAACACAAAATGCTTCAGTTACTTGGAGACTCAGGATTCTGGAAGGGTAAATGATTTGATTATTGGAATAAAATTCTTTGAAGTTTGGCAATTAAAGAATGTATAATTGGTACACTAAGGAGGAGACAGACGGGTATTTGATCTTGACAAGTCTGTGCTGTTCTATAAATAGAGTTACTGTTAAATGAGGTAACGCTTGTACGTGATGTTAAAATTGATACAAAAAGAGAAACTTGTACATGAGTAAAGTGATCAATGTGGTCACAATGGAATACAATTTCTCATATTAGAAAGTGGGAAGGATTTGTCTAAACCATTCTCATCAATATAGATTTTCAACACAATTCATGGATGAAACTGAGGGTACAATATCACCCTTTATCTACAGATATGCACACATTTCTAGTTATGAGACAGTTTATATGATAGGCCTGTAAAATATTAACACAAAGAACCATTGGTAGTATAGAACTATAATAATTACATGAAAACCCCAAAGTTATGTAAGTGTAAACCATATCTAGAAATTACAGTTCTGTCAGATTTAGTCAAAAGCATCTGAATTAACTCTCTTCTTTCCTCTGATGTGGTCTCAGGCCTATGTGGATGTGAACTCACTTATTATATATGCATCCAGGATTAAGATCTGCCGAAAAAGCAAGGATGCCCACTAGCAAAGAAGCCAAGCAAGCGGTGACATTTTAAATAGTCACAACACAACCAGAAATCTTCAACCATAAGATGTCATGAAAGGCAACAATTTGAAAAGGAAACCACAGAAGATAAGCCCATTACCAGGTGCAAAAAGAATCAAAATGAAGCTGACCATTTCTGGTGCATGCCTTTAATTCCAGAACTTGGGGATCAGAGACACATGGATTTCTGTGAGTTGGAGGCCAGCCTGGTCTACGGAGTGAGTTCCAGGACAGGCTCCAAAGTAATACAGAGAAACTCTGTCTCAAAAGACAAACAAACAAAAAGAATCAAAATTATTGAGTACATACTGTGTTTGTCTTTTTTGACTGGATTACCTTAACCAGATGGTTTCTCCTAGCTCCATCCATTTTAGGCATGAAACAGGGAAGTACCAGCCTACAATCCCACAGCCAGAGCGTCTGGGAAACAGGGAAGACCTTAAGAGAGATATGCATGGTACCCCAGAGAAGGGGAATGGGACAGGATCTCCTAAGTGAAATGGGAGTATGGGGGAGGGGAAAGGGAGCTAGGAGGAGGGAAGGGAAGAAGAGGAAAGGAGATGAGGACATAGGGGAGCAAGAAGGTTGAGTCGGGAGAAAAATAGAGGAGAACATCAGGATGAGAGATACCATAATAGAGTGAACCATTATGGGTTTGAGGAGAGATCTGGCATTAGTAAGATTTCCAGAGATCTACGAGGATGGCACCACCTGGCAAGCTAAGAAATAGTGGAGAGGCTACCTTGAATGCCTTCCCCAATAGTGTGATTGACGACTACCTTGTATGACATCCTAGAGCCTTCATCAGTGGCTGATGGAAGCAGAGGCAGACACCCACAACTAAACACTGAACTGAAGTCCTAGAAACCAGCTGCAGAGAGGGGTCAAGGCTGGGCTAGTGAAACCCACAGAAACAGCTGACCTGAACAAGGGGGAGCTCATGAACCCCAGACTGAGAGCTGAGAGGCCAGCAGGGGACTGATTGAGACCCCATGAACATGGGTGTCAGTGAGGAGGCCTTGGCATTCTTTGGGGCCTCAGGCAATGGATCAGTATTTATCCCTGCTATCCAATTGGACTTTGGGGTCCCAGTCCACTTGGAGGGATGTTCTCTCAGCCTGGAAACATGGGGGAGGGCCTAGGCCCTGCCCTGGATGATATGACAGATGTTGTAGATCCCCCATGAAGGGCCTCATGCTCCCTGGAGAGTGGAATGGGGATTGTGTGGGGGGCTGGGAAAGTTGGTGGGGTGTGCGAGAGCAGGGGAGGGAGAGGGAGCTTGGGTTTGACATGTGAAACAAGCTTGTTTCTAATTTAAATTAATAAAATCAATAAAGAATCAAAATTATTGACAATAATATCAAACCCATTTACTGATCATTTTCTTTATCGGTCTGATACGTAGGTGAAAAAACTATCACGTTCTCTGTTCTTCTCAGGACCTGCTTTCTGTAAATTATTATGTTAACAACGTCTGCAAAACAGACACTGACAATCATTTTACAGTTAGAGGCTGAGAGCCATGGCATGGGGTGCCTGCAAGAGGTCAGATTGAAAGTGCAGCTGAGGAATCAGGGAAGTGGAATGCAGTGCCTGAACCTTTATGTAGAAGTGGGCATGTAAGAAGAGAAAATGACAGGCAAGAAGGAACTATTGTCCATGCTTTTCCAGTGTTCAGCATGACACATGCTTGAGCACAGAACATACTGAAGGACTGCAAAGATAGCAAATGAGTAGAGAAACTGCCACAAGTGTGATAAAGTCTTGCCCCACAATTTCATTTCCCAAGTGTTAGAGTGTGATCATTTTTTAAGTTGCAGTGAAAATGAATCAATAAATTGAGAGAGACATCAAATGAGTCATATCAAAGCCTGAGGGGTTAAACAAAGTTTGAATAAAGTGAAATTTGGTTAATGTTGTAAAGAAAACTTTATGGTTACCAAATGTTTGTCTTTAGTTTTCTTTTACTAACCTAAGCTGCTGAGGAAGTGACCCCTTGGATTGACAGCTGATTCCCAATTGTTATTTCACACAGTCCTGAGGTGCTGTCATTCAGTAGGCACCCTGTCTATAGGAAAGACAGTAATTGTGGATCCTGCATGCTTCAGAAATTTCACAGACACCTTGTGAAATGCCCCTTTAACTTGAAATGCCAGTGGCACTATTACTGATAGTGAGTCCACGGGATTCTCCTTCAAAAGGCCTTGTGCCATCTCAAATCCCCAGGCTGGAGCTGGTGAGACACTCTCTTTCAGCCATTAATTAACACAATCCTGCAAAGAACTGTGCTTGCTCACTGTGCCTCAGCTTCTTTGTACCTTGTCATTGGTGTCATTGGCATGGTCCTTGAAAGAGGAGTGCAGCTCTTCTAGTGACCCACAAAAAGCTTCTGATACAAACAAAGGCATATCATCTCGTACAAAGCCTGTGTTTGGTTCTTGTGTAAAGCTTGTTAAAAAGAACTGTTAGCCAGTACATGGTGGCACAAGCCTTAAATCCCAGTGCAAGGGAGGTAGAGACAGTTGTATGTCTATGAATTCAATTTCTAGATTGATCTACAGCTAGTTCCAAGATACACATGGCCATACACCCAAACTCACAAAAATTATGGTGCTTGAAGGACTATGAATTACAGATTCACTAATAACTAGATAACAGGTTATTGTCTTTACAGTTGGTTAATCATACAGTTTGTATTGATTTTCCCAATTAAGGTTTCTTCTATGGTTTTTGTCTTGCATTTTGTTTTCCTTGGTTGTCCTGGTTGTGGCTGGTGTGCAAAATGTTTTCAGAAGTACACAAAAGAATATAAAGCTCAAGTCTACAGTAAAATCATCATGGCCAGTGACACCAAGGATGGAAGGATTACTGTTTTAAAGCCACAAAGATGATACTGAGGAAAAGGGAACATGGCACAGAGCCAATACTTTGAACTCAGATCATTGTGGAAGGTGAAATGATCTCAAGTGTTTGAGGATGGTGTTCTCCCAATAAAGACCTAGGTATCATGAACTATTCCTTCCGTCAGGTCCCACATTCTAAAGATTCCACAGCTTTCCTATCTGTGCTATAATCAATGAAACAAATGGTTGAAAACATGAGATGATTTCATACTTAATTATCACCTATTTTCAGTAAGGAAACTGGGATTGTTAAGAAATGAAAAGCTCAGAAGTGGGAGAACAACAAAGGAAAGTGAAATGAAATAAGTAGCCCATGAGCATCAGATGGATTAAGGGACCAGGACAAAACAGCAATGACTATAATCAGAAGTGGTTCAGGTTTCTGGAAATAAGGAACAGGGGCAGTCATTACATTCATAAGGACTTGACATACCTGAAAGTTGAGCATCAAGGTTTGCAGGATTGTTTTACATGCATAATGCAGGAAATTTGAAGATATTTGAATTGTCATTGAGGTATTTGAATTGTCAGCATATGCAGGACAGGAGAAGCAATGATTCTTGCCCTACTTTTTGAGAATTACTGAAGATGAAGAAATTCAAGACTATAGTTCTAGGAAGAGACACTGCACATGTTCTTGAGATGATGAAAGGATGAAGTGTTCACAAAAATAAAGGAACCATCAGAATCATGGCAGTATTTCAATTTCTGAAAGCCTCATTGGTAAAGGGATAGAGGATCATATACATTGAACCATTTTTTCACATGAGAAACTATATCTATTGACAGGACACTAGCTAAGTTGCAACTCTTTAAGTTATCTGATGAAATAGCTCACTGAGTAGAGCCATGCTCTACTCTGACACAGAGGGCATGGGACCAAGCCTTAAATATTCTGGTTTGAATAACAAGTTGACTTTTCATGGGAAGTAAAATTTTAATCTTCTTGGTAAAAAAAGGTCATTTCAAGTCCGTTCCACAGGATGACACATTCTATTTCATAGAGTTACTACATTATATTACAAAATTTTAATACTATCCTGTTTGTAGATATCCTAAGAAAAATTCTTCACAGAAATAATCTCATTTGATAACCTTATTTTTCTGCATGTGGACAAATGCAGATTAAATAATGAAAGTCTGATAAAAATAGTACTTGGAAATTGCATTCTGGAGTGTAAATAGATGTAGTGTAAATTAATACAAAAAAGACTTCCTGCTCTATGAAATAAGCTACTGAAGAAAATGGTGTTTAGAACATTTGCTAATCCCTTGTGTAGATAAATATTTGAAGACTTCTTCTTGATTTGCATAGAACAGTGTCAACTTCTGGAGTGTAAATAGATGTATTGTAAATTAATACAAAAAAGACTTCCTGCTCTATGAAATAAGCTACTGAAGAAAACGATGTTTAGAACTTTTGCTAATCCCTTGTGTAGATAAATATTTGATGACTTCTTCTTTGATTTTCAATAGGATAGTGTCAACTTTGTTAATTTTTTGAGCCACAGGTATCTGACATTACCTATGTGACTGAAATAAGACATCAGTACTGCACATTGGTTTATGGTACCTGAACCCAGATTAAGGACCTGGCTAGAAACAAAGTAACTCCAATATCTGATCACCCAATGGAACTCAAAGGCACTAATGAGTTCTGCCATTTATCTCATTAAAAACAATGTCTTAAATCTGAGGTGTAAATGAATGCAATATATTTCCCATTAGAGAAATTGCAGACAACCAACCTGTAGAAGGCACTAGTGGGCCAACAGTGACTTAGAAAATATAAGAGAACAACTCCTGAAAAATTTATTTTGACTGTTCCTGTATCCTGAATAAAATAATTCTCATTTTTGCTATTTGTTCTCCTACGGGATTAATTTGTATAAATATTTGTACTCGTGGGATCTCTAGAAATTATTGATAATTGTTGAATACTATGATGTTTTAGGTAGTGATATACAGTTGCTATGAGAGGTAAAAATGAGAAGGTTGTGCAAGGAAACAGAAAAGTATAGGCTTGGGTCCATGTGCAGAGCCTGAACCACCAGCATGAAGTGTAAAAGGAAAAAGAAGATAAAAGATACACAAGTGCATAGTCATATTATAGACATTCTAAATGAACCTGACTTAAATGCAATGTCAGGTTCAGTATGAAGAATGAACCAAGAGAACAAGAGAGTTAAGTTGGGGAATACAGATATTGGGAAGTTAGTAAACTGGCAGAGAATGGTGCCAAGAGAGGACAATTCCTTACTCTCACAGTTCAGTGGACAAAGTAGGTACTGTGTTACATGAAGCCCAGGATGAAATCCATTCAAAACATGGCATAAAGTCTATGGTGTAGTGAAAAGAGACTCATAATCTAGAGCAGTACCTGTGGAAGATATTTCTTCCTAAGGTTTGCATCAAAAGTTGACCCCTGATAAATTCTTATGATGTTGAGATATTTTAAGCTGTAAAATTACTAACATTTCATCAACAAAGGTGCTGAAAAATTTTTAAATATTTTTACATTTTTGTTTGTTTTACACATGCGTTGTAGCATTTAGGCTACAACACTTCTCAAGGATTTGTGTGAGCCAGGCGTTGGTGGCGCACGCCTTTAATCCCAGCACTTGGGAGGCAGAGGCAGGTGGATCTCTGTGAGTTCGAGGCCAGCCTGATCTACAAAGTGAGTTCCAGGACAGCCTCCAAAGCCACAGAGAAACCCTGTCTCGAAAAACCAAAAAAAAAAAAAAAAAAGGATTTGTGTGAGGGCCTGAGGATTGAAATGAAGACAAAAAGACAGTGGGTCATTCTTGCAAGGAGAATGTTGTTTATTGCAAAAAGAGTAGAGAACTATATGCCAGTTAGCAGGCAAAGTGGAAAACTACCAAGGTCAAAAGTTCACGTTCCCAAGGATTTCCAGCAATAAAAATGGGCAGATAACAGGAACATGCATTCAGGCTTTACTGGAAGGAGGGGAACAAGAAGTATATGGTAGAAGCTCCTAGTCATAAGCTGGTCATCAGATCCCTATCTGGGGAAGAGTCCAAAAGAGAATCCCCCATATATATATAAATGAGCATCTGGCTTAGGTTGTCTAGGATGTCAACACCTGCTTTATCTGTCACTGAAAAGCCTGCCCAGGCCCCACAGACCCTCTGTATTAGGTTAACAGACGTCCCCCGAGTCTTAACCTGTCATTGATTGTTCATTCATCTTGTAGGCTCAGTCATGCCTGCACTGAGGGGATATCTGCTGCCAAGGAAAATATGATTTTCTTTGTATGAAAATGGTGCTGGGCTTGTGGCCTTCCCTTGTGACAAAGGGAGACTAGGGCTAAAACTGTGCTGCCCATGGCCATAATCCTAAAGGCTAGTGACCCACTCGTTTCCTTAAGTAATTGAACTCTCAGCTGTAGTCCCTTTAAGGGGAGTCCCCCTGGTCCCAAAATCTTAATTTAGGAAAATTAAGAGAGAAATGAGCTGAATAAGATTTAAAATGCTGAATTGTACTGGAGAATTAATATTACTTTGGGAAATTAAGTTAGAGGCAACTTCCCCTGAGAGCTTATCCAGCATGCCTGTCATAGTAGCTCGCTGAGAGGGAAACTATAGCTGCCAGGGTGGCAGTCACAATGGCAGTAACAATGTCTCTGGTGCTGTGTAAGGATGAGCTGGTCCTCTCCCGAGTGTTCCACAGGCATAGACACTATGCCAGGAACACGGACCACCAAGGCTGTTATTTCACCATTCCAACAGCTTCCCAAGCAGCATTCCCAGAGGAAATAATTAAGCAGTTTTCCTTAAGGAGTGTTATTGAATATAGCAAATGTCTAAGCAGGCACAAGGCCTGCAAAGGGACATACTTGAGAAGGTTGGCATGATTCAGCTTAAAAGAGGATCAATATAGTGGGCCCAGCCAACACCGAGGGTCAGGCAAAAGGTGGTGATCTTAAGGCCAATAACAGAGGCATTAGGAAAAAAACAGTAATGGATGAATTACTTAAAACTATGCAGCCATGTAAATAGGAGGAAGTTTTATAAGAAGATAAAACATGAGGCATCTTAGGAATAATTTTTCTTTTTTTAAGTTCTTTTTGATGGCTGCTTTTCCTAGGCTAAGGTTGAGGCTGAGTATAGCTGGATATATCTAACTTCAAAGACCTGCCAGCATCAGGACAGGCAGGTTCCTCATGAAAACCTAATGGGTCTTTTGGGCTGATGTGTATCAGCAGGAATAGAGTGCACACATTACTCTGGAATCCAAATGGGAACTCACCATCCTGTGGGAAGACACAAACAGACCACCGGGCCCACACCAAAACCAGATCTGGCCCTTTCCAAAGGACCGAGGGTAGGTCTTTCCTTTTAACCAGAGGTTTTTTGCTGTACAGAGAACTGCCAATGATGGTCTGTTGTGGAGTTGACAGAAACATCCACAATTAAAAATTTTAAGATATAGAGGATACGTGATAGAGTAGAGTGAGGGGAGCCAAGATGGCCCCTAAAGTCCCCCTTCTTTACTTTAGATAAATAGTCTTTCAGAGTGTGATGGACATGTTCCACAATAGTCTGCCCTTGAGGGTTGTAAGGAATTCCAGTTTGGGGGAAATATCAAAATCTAGACAAAAGTGATTGAAACCTCTGCTGACATAGGTGGGGACTTTGTTTGTCTTATTTTGTTTTGGGACATTATTAGTCTTATTTTGCTTTGCCTCTTAACATTTTTCACTTTTTCACCTGAATGGGCAGAGGTGAATATCAGATGAGAAAATGTCTCAACAGAAACATGGAAAATTGTAATGTACCAAAGGATGGCACATGTGTTACATGCATTTTCCATATGTGATTGGGAAAAGTCCTCAGGGATTAACTCCCAAGTGAGGCACAGGAAGAAATTCTACACAAAGAGGGCAATCTTTAACTATTTGAACAGTCTGTTCTTTGGTAATCTGAGTATGAAAGCGTAAGGACCCTGTGCTGAGATGAAAGCACTTATGCAGGAATTGTGCTTTAGTGAGCCCTTGTAAAGCCACACCAATTTGAGCATACCTGTCAGCCATGCAATTTCCTTCACTGAGGGGCCCTGGCAAAGGCGTATAGGCCCTAAGATGTCCCACAAATCTAGGTTTGAGAATGAACTGGGTTTGAAAGAAATAAGAAACAGTATGGAGATGAATATGTTCACAATAAAAAAGAAATTATGGATTTACAATCTAATAAATAAATCAAAAGAAAATGAAACAAAACAATTCTACTAGAAAAAGACAAACTCCTCCTGATTTGTTCTCTCTGTTGAATTTCCACAGACTCCTTGCATGATGCCATCAACTTAAAACAAAATGTAAAACTATGTAGTATGTCTATGGTTATTTCATCACCTATATCAGAAAACAAATTATAACTTGTTAAGAAATGAGAAAAAATGAAATGGATGGTAAGTGTTCACCAAAAAAATGAACAGAGGGAATAGTGAGCACAGGTAGTCAAAAGGGACCAGCGTAAAAGGACCATGAAGACAAAGCCATATGATATGGATGACAACAAACAGGCTAATGGACAGAGGTATTCATTTGTTTTAATAATGACTTTAAAATTCCTGAAATTTCAGCATAAATGGCTTGTGAGGTTGTTCACCTGAAACACATGGGATTGTTAAAGGCTGTAATACTCTATTTGGGGATATATGCAGGGCACAGAAAATGGAGACATAGCTGAAGGTTGCTAATATTTGAAGAATTACAGAAGTCAAGGAGGGTCCAGATTGAAGACCTTGAGATAAAATGTTGAAAAAAGACAGTCCAGCTTCAAAGAATATTGCCATTATATGGATGATAAAGCCACATAATATCCCATCATTAGTCTTTGATCCAGATCTAACTGCTGTGGCCAGAAAAAATATGAGAAACTTCCCTTCAGGCATTACTCCTAATAATTCAACCAGGTGCAGCTCTTCCAGACTGCCATAATTTCTATGAGTCTTGTCATAGCTATCCTGTACAGTCTCTGCATGAAAGAAGTTTTGATCAAAAATATACTGAAATTTATTGACCTTATGTTTAATTCTAATATAAAACTTATAGTTAGGCCACAATTAAAATGTAGAAGCCATGTTTATAGACTTATAAGCCATGGATATGCAAGAATATGAAGGGAGAAATATAATTTTGGGTAACAGGATATGTCTTAATGCCAGATAAACAGGTCATTCCCCATGGTTTCCAATTAATCCAAAATACTCCTATCTTATGACTGATGAATTCATGCTACCATGTTTTGAGAGTTTTCATGTATTAAAAGTAAGGATATACCTTCAGGGACACACCCTTATTCATGACACATTACCTCAAGTTAGCTCCCTAAATCTCTACACACAGTGAGTGGCATCAACTTGGTAGCAATAGCTAGTGGAAGTGTACTCATAGAGATATAAGCTTTGTGGGATATTTATAAACAGAGACAGAAGAAAAGAAGAGAACAAGAAATTGAAGGACAATAGGGAGAACAAGAGGTAGTGGAAGATTAAAAGAGGCTGTGAGATATTTCAGGAACTATAGAGTAGGTGGCAAGGGCTCAGGCAAGGTTTTTTTATTTTGATAATGACATTTTTAATGAAAATTTTTGCTCAATGACAATTTCATACATGCATATAATCTGGTTGCCAGCTCTTCCATATCCTATATGGGTGAGCAGAAATATGTAGCTCCAAATTATTTATGCCTTTCCTGATAGTTTTTGTCAGTCTAGTATTACACATAGGAATATTTTTGACTGAAAGTCTAAAAAAGTTGAGTCCCACTTGTATGTTCTTCAGAAAGAAAAGCTGTAGCAATTTAAAAAAAGAGCCTGAAGAAAGAGAAGATAAGCACCTCTTCTGGAATGAAAAACAAGATTGGTAAGATGGGAGTGGCAGTCATCCACACAGCCTAGAGATACAAGGAATATGTCTTTTATTCTATCCTCTTTTTGATTTTTAAAGCAATCCTAGTTTACATACCAATCCCAGTTTCTTCTCCCTCCTGTCCTCCCACTCTCCCCACCATCTCACCAACCCACCCTACATCTACATCTCAGAGAGGGTGGTACTACTCAGAGATAAAAACAAAATAAAAAAATGACATCTTGAAATTCTGAGACAAATGGATAGAACTTGAAGAAAGCATCGTGAAAGAAGGTAACACATACACAGAATGACAAACATAGTGTGTTTATTAGACATAAAGCAGAGATTAATCAGCCTATAGTACACAACCCCAGAGAAGTCAGGAAACAAGGAGGACCCTAAAAGAGACATACATGGACCTCCCAAGAAGGGGATATTAGACAAGATCTCCTGTGTAAAACAGGAGTATGAGGGGAGGGGAGGGTAATAAGATAGTGGGGAGGAGAAAAGAGGGGAAGAAATCATGAAGGCTTTAAAAGGTCAAGTTAGTGGAAAGACAGAGAGGGAGAACAAGGAAAGAGATACCTTGAGAGAGGGAGCCTTTATGGGTTTTACTAGACGCCTAGAACTAGGGAAATTCTAAAAATAATCACAGGGATGACCACAATGAAGAATCTATGCAATATTGGAGAGGGTACCTTAACTGCCCATCCCCTATAATCGCATTGATGACTACCTTAATTTGCTATTGTAGAGCCTTTATCCATTAAATTATGGATGCAGATGTGTGGGGACACCAGACCTTGAGTAGAAACCCACTTCCCCTTTGGCCTGGGAGCAGGCAGCTGTGAGATAATGTTTACTGAAAACAATTCAGTGCTATAAAGCTCTTGATAGGGCTCAGATAAGGGCTTGCTCACTGAAACACCATGACTTTGACACCCCATACGGCTAGATGCTTCTTCCTGCTCCCTGCTGTGTCTCCCCGATTCTGGGGCCAGAGATTAAACCACCAGCCAGAAGGGTGAGAAGTCTGGAAAGAATTGTATGTAGATGGATGGCAGAAGTCCTTAAAAAGGGAAGCGTTTTTTCTTGGGGTGTGCTCCTAAGCTGACTGGAGAAGCATAAAGTTTTCTTAAAGCAACCAACCAGTCTCTGTGTCATCTATCCCGACCACCTCGCTACATTCTCGGATACAGGCTACACAGCAGGTGCGACACAGATGTAGAGATTCAGTCCTGGCCTGAACTCTGGGAGCCCAATTGGAGAGAGAAGTGTGATAATATGAGCAAAGGGGTCAAATTATATTGATTATAATAACTGTGGTAGAATAGGACATCGTAGTAGGAACTGTAGACAACGCGTTCCTAGAAATAATGCTTTTACCAGGAATACATCAAACAGAAGGCCTAAGCCTCCTGGTCTATGCAGGAGGTGTGGGAAGGGGCGCCATTGGACTGATGAATGCTTTTCCACAATAGACAGACAAGGTAGATCTTTACAGCCAAAAAACGGAATAAAGGGGCTCAACCGAGCCCCAAACAGAGAGGTTATCCGGTCATTCCCAGTGACAGTGGAGGACAGCCTCTCCCAGGACAATTAGAAGATCCACTGCCCATTGTAAATAATACGGCACTGGATAATACATTAGCTCCAGAGGATGAATCAATTACTTCAGGAGGAGGAGGATAACAGCCCATCTACAAATTCATAGTCCACCATGGGTAAAGTGACCTCCTAAAAGGAAAGAGAAGTGTTTTGTTTTTGTATTCACAGGTAAACTCAACAAAGTATAATGGACTTATGGATTCCTGTAAAAGAATAAATAACTACCCTGAGGACCATCAAACAAACAGTATCTCACTGTGTGGTATCAAAGTCTAAATCTCTCTATATTGTTTTTTCATAGTACCCTTTTATCTTTATTTCTTCACATACCTCAGTCCCCATTCATTTAACTGAAGCTGGCTTTGGAGTTGGATTGGCTCTCCTACTCTAAACCCAAGCATATTATTTAAATACAATTCAAAATTTCTATATTATATCAAAGAGCCATTGATATAAGACAGAAAAAATAAAATTAGGGACTGTTTTCTGTGGATTTCTTTTTCTAAACAGTCTAATTTCCTCCAGGTTTTCCATCTTCCCTATTGTCACCTCTTTTGTATACATACATATAAAAGTTAAAATATTTCTTCGTTAACATTAATGTTTGAGTTTTCCAGAGAACAAGGGATTTCCTGACAACAATCTTCAACTACTTCCAAAAGAGAATGAGGATCCACTTCCTTGACTTCACCTGATTCAACTGGAGGCATCCGAATTACCCCACATCATTGACTCCACCTGACAAGCACTATCCTAAAACTGGCTTAAAACTACATCACTTGACACAACTCCAGACCAAAAAACAAAAATAACACATCTTCTACAATATGACCAGAGCTTCAAGATAAGAGCTTCAATCAACACTAGAACCCCAGTCAAAAACTTCAATCAAACATCTCCTACCATACTGAGACTGTCTAATCTACTCAGATTTTGTTATACTAACATTTTCTTTTCACAGGTCCCCATGAGATTATCATCGTCCCATCTCAACAGGAAGTAGTTTTGAGAATTCCACGCCCCCTCTCCCTACTATTGATATTATAAGATTACACCTGTTAGTGTTAGTTTTCAATTATTTTAGAGTTGGAATTGGAAGGAGGTGTTCATATTTGGGTGTTTCTTTAAGATAAGTTTAGATTTAGATAGAATAGATGTTTGATACATTTTATTCATGGACACAAGTTAGTTGTCCTTTTTTAGACTAAAAGGGGAATTGTAGGAGGAAGTCTGATGCCGCCATTAAACATGTGACTTACTAAGTCTATGCCGCCATTAAACATGTGACTTACTAAAGGCGCATACAGATGAGGTAATAAAAGGGTGGTTTACCACACCGCTAACCACACCCACTTTAGACAGGACTAAAGACGTATACGGCTGGACGTAAAGACGTATACGTACGTAGGCGGAACTATGTCACTAGCCAAGCCCACTTTTGGGCATGGCTAGGGGCGTTACGGGGGAAGGCATAAAAGACAGCGCACAGGAAGTCTCACTCTCTTTTCCTGGAGTTCGGCTTCTGGTCCAGTCGCTAGCTGAGATCTGCTGGGCTTCTCTGGGTTTGGTAACTTGTGAGTAATTTTCTACATAAAATACTTAGCGTTACTTTCAGTCATTGTGTGTCGCATATCGTTACAGCGTCCGTTAAAGCCAACAAGAAACTACTGACCTGAGCAAGTATCAGCTCTCTGACTCCAGACTGACAGCTGTAGAATCTTCATAAGACTGAACTAGGCCCCCTGAGTGTGGATGAAAGTCGGGGGCTTGGGCAATTTATGAGGATGCTAGCACTGTAATATATATTATATAATAAAATATATAATAAAATGCAAGAACTAGCTTTTTGCAGCCCATTCCCTATAGAGGGATACCTTGTTCGGTCTAGATTTGGGGGGGTGGACTTGGTCATGTCCCAAATTATGTGACAGACTTTGAAGATTCAGGCAAGTATTAAAGTCATGAGCAATTGAAAATGTCTGAAACTTGAGCACTTATACCATAGATTTTAAAGCCAAAAGGGCACAGTTGGTGGGATAGGATATTTATCCTGAGGGTAGATACAGAGTAAGGAGGAGGCAACTTAAATTGTCATTAATGGAGCTAACTGGAGATAAAGAACCAAGATGCATCTCAGAAGGACTACATGATGAATGATGCATCATAGACAAAAAATTCTATGTGGAAGTCAATTATGTCTGAATTTCTAAAGTGACAGGAGTTTGTTGATGGAAGAAAAGAATGGATTCCCTGAGCAAAATGACTACATCAGGTATATGAACCACCATGCTGACCTAACTGCCTAACTGCAGCAGACATAATCATGACTAGTAACATGTTGCATTAGCTTATCTAGCATATCCTCAGCCTCTAGCCTGGCATCTGCTCCCTATATATGAATTACTGAATGATGAAAGTTCGGGAATTTATGTTATCAGATATCTGTGTTGCTGAGGTTGAGCCAAGGAAGGCTCAGCTTACTGCTGGAAACAGTCCATTGATCACAGAATCAAATAACAAATCTATGATTTCAATGCAATGTAATATAATAAAAATGCAAAAAATACTTCACCATAATTTGATCAAAATTCCTTAATAGTAATTGTGTTGCAAGACATACTTGGAGAGTTGGAGAGATAAATAAAAAAGATATAATTTAGGCATGAGGGTATTTTCAAAGACTAAATATATGTATTATTTTAAAATGTCAAAAATAAATATGACAAGTATTCATAAATATAGAATAAGTGGATAGTGTAGATTGGAAGCAAGAGACTGTGGTTGGCGTGCAGTTTAAAAGCTTCATCATTGGGTAGTTGAAAATGACTAATGTAGTTCATCAATCTGCTTGGTAGATGATCCAGAAGCAAGTCTGGAAAGAAACAAAAGATTCAAATTACGCCAGTTAGTAACATCTCAGTTTATGTAAAATGGATGATTATGATAAAGTTATGCATATAAAGGAAGACTTTAAAAATGTGTAATCTTACCACGGTACCATATGGATTTTTAGATCTCCTCTATTTCTTAGTACATCAGAAGGAAGCCATACATCTGGGTGTCGTCATGCCTGTAAATACTGTGTAGAAGGTACATGTCACATACTAGTCTGAACCGAATGCTTTATCTGTAATACTGGATGCTCTTCATGGGAACCATGGAACAGAGTTTGCTATTGTCCCTTTCAAAGCAGCAAGACCTACAGCATGGGGAACATGTTGTAGACCTTGGTGGCAAATAGCTGAATTTGAGATCTAATATGCTCATGTAAGATGAAAGAACCGAGACAGGTACACTGAAACCAACTTCAGAAGGTGCTGTCATGGGTAAGCCACAAAGTAAAAGTAGGATAATGGCCTGTGTCATTGTTTTTCAATTTCACAATAAATAAATAGTTTGCAGGTTCTAAACCTCAGAAAACTTTGTGAGAACTCAGTGACAATGCAGTCTCCTTTAAATGGTCTATTTTAATTCATTCATTCCATTCTCTTCTTCTGCAGTGCCGACAGTATTAAACTATCCTTCGATATCATTCCCAGCACACAAAGTCTTGATGGTTTACAATGGTGCAGACTTTGGTGGAGACGGAAATTAAGGTTCAAAAGCAGTCTGGCAATATATCTTGTGTACACATGATTTATCCTACAATCATGCCAATGTTGATGTGTGAAAAGTGGAAACTAGCAAACTAGGACACCAGGTACCAATCAATACAGGTGTCCCTCAAACAACTGAATATTTATCTACCGTAAAATCAAGATATCTCACTCTTGGCCATATCTCCAAAGCATCCTACATCCCTTTTTTCACATGTCAATCCCAACTCCCTTTCACTACTCTCCTCTCCATCCCTCCCCACCAGTCCAAACAGTCCACCCAGTCTCCCACCCAATCTCCACTCCAATGCCCAGGTAGAGTGAGACCCTCCATGGTGGATCTCCTGAGTCTGTCATGTCATCCAGGATAGAGTCTAGGCCCTCCTTCAAGAATTCAGGCTGAGAGAGCATCCCTCATTGTGGGATGGGCAGTCAAAGTCTATTTGTATGCCAGGGACAAATCTATGGGGACAAGGCCCCATAGATTACCTAGTCCTCCTCACTGACACCCACTTTCACGGTGTCTGGGTCAGTCCCATTCTTTCCAGACAGCCATCAATCTGGGATCCAAGAGCTCCCCCTTGTTCAGGTCAACCGTTTCTATGGGTTAAACCAACCCTATCTTAACTACTTTGCCTATCAGTACTCCCTTTCAGGCACTGGATTCCAGGAGTTCAGTTCAGTGTTTATCTGTGGGTATCCAGCTCTGGTTTCATCAGTCACTGAATGAAGGTTCTGTTTCCCAGACTTTCTGGCAATAGGATTGTATTCTGACACTCCCCTGATTCCTGTCAAAAATCTATAAATGAGTGAGCACATACCATGTTTCTCTTTTGTGACTGGGTTACCTCACTCAGGATGGTTTCTTCTAGTGCCACCCATTTGCCTGCAAATTTCAAGACTTCATTGTGTAAATGTATTACATTTTCACTATTTACTCTTCAGTTGAGGAGCAAGAACCTGGCTATTACAAATAATGCTTCTATGATGTAGTGGAACAAACATCCTTGTTGTATGAATGTGCCTCTTTTTGCTATACGCCTAAGAGTGGAGTTTCTGGGTCTTATATTACACTGATTCCCATTTTCCTGAGGAATCTCCATACTGATTTCCAAAGTGACTGTATGAGTCAGCACTCCCATCAGCAGTGGAGGAGTTTTCCCTTCTCTCCACATCCTCTCCAGCATAAACTCTCATTAGAGTTTTTTATTTTAGCCATTCTGACAGGAGTAAGATAGTATCTCAGAGTTGTTTTGATTTGCATTTCCCATGTGGCTAGGGATGTTGAGCAACCTACATCTTGAGGCAGATAATTTTCTATGCCAAAAAATGTCAAAAGAATAAGCACTCACTTTTCAAAAATGTAGCTTTGAACATAATAATTATGAGTTAATAGTGTCCTAGACTCCAAAAAGGACCTCTGTGCTACCCTGCTTCACTCCATTATGTTTCATTTGCCTTCTTCTCTTGAATGTCCTTAATCTCTGCCTAGGACCAATTTCTTAAACAGACACAGAATAAAAATTCACCCAAAACCATATGTCTTCAATGTCAGGATGTTAATGTTTTAGTTAATGTTTTCCTGTAATGGAAACATCAGAATGTGTTCTTGTACATTAGATTCTTAGCTCCTAACTCCTTTCAGAACACTGGAAACTTTACATTACCTCAGGAATAATCTTACAATTTTTCAATGTCTTCTTCCAAAGTCTCAAGTACCTGCTATACATGGACATATTCTTCTTATCTTCACCCACCGTCAGGCACTTACTGGTATTATTATAAACATTTCAGGTCTCTAAGATGCTGCTAGAAATGCTAAGGACTTGTCTGCTCTTTGTGCAACAACGTTGGACTTTTCCACCCATAATGAAGACAAAAAGGAGGCAGTATCTTCCACTGAGTGCAATGTCACATAATTTGGGTTTGAGGAACATAGAAAAATAGCATTCCCGATTAACCTAGAAAGAGTACTGAATAGGTTGCATCACACAGGTTGAACTGTTATTATAAACCTACTATCAAGCCTTTTAAAGTTACCCTTACTCTTCATCAATTACAGGTTTTACATTAGTTCCAGGAGAGGTATGATTACAACTTCATCAGTGGTAGGATATAGCTACAACCTGGCTCTTGGCAGACTGTTGCTGGTATTTCTGGAGCATCTGCAGGCAAGGTGATGAGTAGAAACTTTGGGGCACTGAGGTTATGGAACAGTAATGATCTGAATGACTTTCTGTGCTGAAAGTTCATATTTAAACAGGAGCTGAGATTTTACTGTCTTGGGAATGTAGAGTTTATTCTCTGTGGAACAAATACATACAGAGCATCCAAGATGACATACATCACTCTATCTGATATCAAAAGTGTGGATAATTTGTTGAAAACATATTGAGCATGTACTCCTCAAGGCAGCCTGCACAAAAGAAACGTGACTGTGAAATGTGAAAAATGATGAAAAGACTTGGATGCCAACAGTTTCACTAGAATTCAATGAAAGTTCCACCAGTAGAAGAAACCTGAATAATCCTTGTGGTTTGACTTACACAGAAAAATGTCTTCCACAAAGAATTTGCATGCTTTTTCTGATTTATAAAAAAGTGGATTCTGAAATAGGATGCAAGTTAAATAGTTAAAATACTATTAGAGAATTTTCTGCCCTTTATAAAAAGTAAGCAGTTTCTGAAGAGAGGGGAGGATTGACTGGTGAGTAAAATGGGACTCAAAGTGGGAAAACACAAAGAAAAAATGATTGTGATCTTCTTCAGCCACCAACTTTGACCAGAAAACAGAGCATTACAACCATGTGAGATCGCAGAGATGGAATAATTGCCAGAAAACTGAACACTTGGGCAAGGATGTTCTGGGAGGCTCTGGATACCGAGGTATGACTGTATAAAGCACAAATGCTGTGAATGTGTTGAACTCGCTGTTTGTGCCTATATAAAATGACTATCATTGAGCTGCTGGACCAGGTAATGAGGACAGAAAATGGAAGTTCAGGAAACACAAACAAAGCTATATATATGGGGACTGTGATTTTATCATTATCTACAACAGTATTGCTTTCAATATCTGTCTCTTTTGTTATGTTTCTCTTTAATTTTATGGACACATACAAAGGCAAAAGAACATTTACCATGATGTACAAGACCCAACACAGAGAAATGTAGCAACCAACGTCCTTGGGATATTTGAATCTAAGATTTTTCCAACAGGAGTTACGAGGACTGATGATGGTTGCCTGGAAAACACTTAATAGACAGGTGGTAGCAATGGACATGCTCCTGAAAACTCTTAGCATATACATAAAAAGTTGATAGCTCCAATCATTGAAGAAGTGTTTCAGCCCAAAAGTTAGCATTGTGTTACCCATTCCTTTGGAGAGAATGATTAAGAAGTTAACCATGATCAGATGCATGATAATTAAATCCAAGGGTTTTATCCTGTATTTCTTACAATAAATGACTAGGTAGCAAGAAAGAACAGAGACATTTCCCAGAATTCCAACTGTATTTTCTATCAAGAATATTATACCTACTGCCAAATTCCTGAAGTTCATTTTGTTACTGAGAAAAATTTACTTCAAATTTCACCAGCAGTCATTTATCTGTGAAAACTTTTGGATTTTTGTGGTAAAAATGACCTGTGTATCAGATGTCACAAATTCAGTTGAATTACATTAGCTGAAATGAAAGGCTAAGGTGTTCTTCAAAACACTATTCTATCCACAACTCTCAGAGTTATTCTCACACAAATAACAGCATTCAATAAAAACTGCTGAAGTTTTCAAATGCACATATTTATGGAACAAATCTCCATCATATTTGCCACAAACATCAGCACTAACACCATTAAATTAAAATATTCCAACAGGAAATAGTATAATTTTCTATTATCTGATAATCATGTTTACTATATAGCACTAACCATTAGGTGAAGTTGATAAATTAGATAATGTTACCTTAAGAGATAACTACTTAAACTCCACCCCATACAAAAACACAGGTAGGAATGGTGGTTCTGAGTTAAGATGAACAGAGAGGAGAGGTTAACACATTCTGAGTAAAGAATTGTTCTCTAAAACAATGTAGAGATCATGAGTACATGATTTCAAAATAAGTCTCTTAGAAAAAGGCATTATTGTACAATAATACATACAGTAATCCTGTCCAGTGTTCCTATCTGATTCATTGTCTGGAGCTTTGATCACATCCATGCTCATAACTTACATCCAATGAATTGAGTTCAATGGAATGAAGCCAAAACCTGTACATTAGCAATGCAGTGATTAACTGATGCTTATGCAATGTTGACCTACACTGCAATGTAAAAGAAATCAGCAATGTATTCACAAGACTCAAATGTACTGAAATCCAATTCAAAAAAGTAAGAGATTTGTCTCTAAGATTCAAATATTGAAAGATCAAATTATGGAAGTGAGTTCTGGTCTTCAAAAACTTAATGGAATCATGAACTTACCTCTAAAAATTTCAACTCCTTCAAATAACACAATAGAAGCTAGTTTTGGAAATACTCATGTGTGTGTGTGTGTATGTGTATGTGTGTGTGTGTGTGTATGTGTGTGTGTGTGTGTGTGTGTGTGTGTGTGTGTGTGTGTGTGTGTCAGTGTGTTCAGTCAGGATTTCTTTAGTAAAGCAGACTGGCCTAAAATATATAACCATCCTCTTGCCTCACTACAGAGATTCCTGGGATTGATACACAAAGCCAATATTCAGTTTCTCCATCTATGGATGATCTCCGGAGGTGACTATCATTTATATTCTGTGAAGATATAAACAAATACAGAAAATCAAGTATATATTTGTTTGAATACAAGATACCAACACATTGAAGATACTTTGAAAACAAGTGCAGAGTTGGAATGCATCCTGTGTTTGAGATACATTTGTAATCACCAGAACCCCAGGCACTGAAGAGAAAAAAGCGATTTCATCTTCACCATAACACAAGGAGTGACCAAAAGAGATAGTTAAACGCTCGCCTTACCAGAATAAGCATCTGAGTTCAATCTTCAAATTTCAAAAAGAAATCTGGAGGTGGGAGACTACAGTTAGATTTCAAAAAGTATGGAATGACCAGATTCAGTTAGATCTCTTGTTCAGACTATCATAATACAGCATAATAATCCCTGAGAATTTAGGATGAGTGACAGGCTCTGAATCAAGTAAAACCAGATGCTTAAAATATCTGAGGGACTACAACTGAAGTTTTACTCTGACTCCACAAACTCTCATAAGTTCATGCTCACTAGATAACACAACTTCAGACAGACACTGGGACATATGTACACAGTAACACATGAACTTGTAACTAACTTCTATTTAAAACCTTTACTGACTAGTGCCTTTGTCAAGTAAAGCTATTTGTAATGAATCAAGACTCATGCACAACTTCTAAACAAAAATGATATGCAGATAGGATTGGCAAAATATGAAATCTTATTAATTGTATGAATAGAAGGCCAAGGACTAAATATATGACCTGTAGATGTAATCTAAATATACGTAAGCTCTTACATGGCATGTATTAACATCCAAATTCTGGAAAAATAAGCAATAAAAGGGGGAAAAACACCTTAAGTTTACAGTGACATCAGAATATCAGCAAACAAACAAAATAAGGAAAAACTTATTGTACTATACAAGAATTTTGCAAGACACACACTAACATTGCCACATTTAGTTTAACACATCATTCCCAAGTTCAATGGAAAACAGTGATTATTAGGAAATACAATAATCCTGCCCAGTCACAGATATCCTGATCCCTTGAAACATTTCCCTGATATGGGGCTAAATGCTCACCCATTCATAGGATTAAATGTATTTATTACTCACATTTCCATGGTCTATTTGTAAAGACAAAGTCACTTTCCAAAATTTGTGGTTGTCATGATGCAAACATAACCAATTATTCATGTGTACAATGAAGGGAAACCTCAGTGATGTAATTGACATAATCCAGAATCACATTTGAAATCAGAATGTTCAGATTCACAGGTTTAAATAGCAACCTAAAAAATAATTAAATTACACTTTTGCAACATCAAGATTTAGTATAACCTCAGACACACTATCTTCTCCAAAGAAACTTAGTGCACAGCTCAGAAAGTCTCCCTTGACTGAATCTCTAATGTTCTGTTTCTACCAAGAATAATTTTGATGACTTGTGTACCTACCAGACTTTCTTTCTTCTTTCTATATCTTTGTAGATAAAAAACGATAAGCTCAAGAGATTTTTCTCTCAGAAATACTTGCAGCTCAATGTGAAGCTCCTGACATGAAAGTCATCCGTGTGTATGAGAGAGAGCATCCAATGTCATTTAAGATAAAGGTTCATACCTCTGTGACCTCAAATCCCTTCAGAATTGCAATTATCATCTCAGGCATAATCATGTGACAGAGCTAACTTTGGGAGTCAAGAACTTTTCTAAAATTTTCCAGTTGATTATTACCAATGATAATGACAAGTTCTTTGTAAGTGTATCCAATGAAACAATGTGTTTGGAGAGGTTCTTACAATTTCCTGATTCTCTGATGGCTGATTATGAGGGAAGGTAGAGTAAGAATGAAAGCGCCATGTGAGCGATTCCTCTAAAAAGATTTGTTTGTGTAGTTGGATGTTACTAGGCTTCTTTGGGAACTCCTAAACAGGTCAAGATAATCATTAAGTTTTGTATTGAATTGCTATTAAATTTCAGAACACCCAACTGAGCACAGTCAGTCAGGTATTTTTAGATTGTCCTGCAGTACAAGTAAGAAGAAATGAGTGTCATCATAATCCATGCTAGGACTCATTGTTTCAGCCAAACACAATGCAAATATACAAGAAACAATGATAGGAAACTATGATTGTATGAGTTAAAATTATAAACCAAGCATCAAGTGGAAGTCTGAGCAGACCCCTATACTAGACAAATTCATATAGGTAATCAATTATCCTCACAAATAACATCAAATGTATTCGATAAATTGCACCTGAAAATTGTCACTATTGTTTCTCACAGCACTGAGTAAAACCTGGAAAAATATGGTCATACTTTACTATTTAGATAATGAGTATTCATTTTTAACAATTAATGAAAAGGCATAATAATTTAAGGTTGACATCCACTTTTTCAGGTCATCTGCTTCTGTGGATTTTCCTGGCATGGTCTTGAACCCTTTACTCATCACTTCTCCCTCTCTACACCTGGATTCCGGGAGTTCAACTCATTTTTTACCTGTGAATCTCTGCTTCTGATTCTCTCAGCAACTGGATGAAGGCTCTATGATAGCATTTAAGGTAGTCATGTCTCAATACTGGGGAACCTCTCCACTGTTACTTAGATTCTTAGATGGGGTTATCCCTGTGGATTACTGGAGGTTTCCATAGTGCCAGATTTCTTGTTAAGCCTGCAATGGCTCTGTCCATTAAGGTATCTCTTTCCTTGTTGGCCTTCTCTCTCTTTCCCCCAACAAGACCTTCCTGTTCGCTCATGTTCTCATCCCCCACTCCCTTCTCCCCTCTTCTTTCTCTTACCTCCCTTTCCCCTTGCTCACAGTTTACACAGTAATTCTTGACCATTCCCCTACTTGTGGCCAGGGTTGTATTTCTTCCTTATTGTCCTCCCTGTTTCATAGCTTTTCTGGGGTTGTGGATTGTAGGCTGGTTATGCTTTGCTTTATATCTAATATCCATATATGAGTAAGTACATACCATGTTTTTTCTTTCATGTGTGGGTTACCTCACTCGGGTTGGTTCCATCTATTTTCCTGGAAATTTCAAGATGTCATTGATTTTTACTACTGAGTAGTACTCCATTGTGTAAATGTACAATAATTTTGTTATCCATTCTTCACTTGAAGGGCATCTATGTTCCTTCCAGGTTCTGGCTATTACATATAAAGCTGCAATGAA
Organism: Mesocricetus auratus; assembly: GCF_017639785.1. Classification (NCBI taxonomy): domain Eukaryota; kingdom Metazoa; phylum Chordata; class Mammalia; order Rodentia; family Cricetidae; genus Mesocricetus; species Mesocricetus auratus. Next base: position 2,331,364 of record NW_024429215.1, on the reverse strand, counting down.
CACGGCTGAACAGTAGTCCTTGTGGTATGAATGTGCATCCTTTGGGTATATGCCTAAGAGTGAAATTGTTGGGTCTGGAGGTAGATTGATTCGGATTTTTCTGAGAAATCACCATACTAATTTCCAAAGGGCTGTACAAGTTTCCATTTCTATCAGAAATGGAGGAATGTACACTTTCTCCATACCTTCTCCAGCACAAACTGTCATTGGTGGTTTTTATTTTAGACATTGTGACAGGTATAAGATATATCAGAGTTGTTTTGATTTATATTTTTCTTACAGCAAATGATGTTGAATAATTTAAGTGCTTTTCACTCCTTAATAAATCTCTAATTAGATCTGTAACCCATTTTAACTGGATTATTTGGTATTTTTGTAACTAGCTTCTTTAGTTGGGTGTATATTTTGGAGATCAGCCCTCTTTCAGATATCAGGATGTTGAAGATCTTTTCCCAACCTTGTGGACTGTTTCCTTTGCCTTACAGATACTTTTCAGTTTCAGGAGCTACCATTTATTAATTGTAGATCTCAGTGTCTATGCTAATTGTGTTATGTTCAGGAAGCTATTTGTTTGGGCAGTCTATGGGGTCACTGTCAGAGGAAGCAGTATTTATCCCTAGTGCATAAATCGGTTTTGTGAGCCTATTCTCCATGGAGGGATAATCTCTCAGCATAGACACTGGAAGACCTAGATCCTGCCCTAAATGAAGTAACAGACTTTGGTGATCCCACATGGAAGGCCTAACATATTTGAGGAATGGATGGGTGTGGGATGGGGGGTTCAGAGGATGGGAGAGAGAGGGAACTGTGACTGGCATGTAAAATAAGATTGTTTTTAACTTAAATAAAATTAATTAAAATTAAAGGTTGAATATTTATCTTCTGTCCATGAAGCATCTTCCTGAGTTTTAGAACAACATAGAAATAAGGGAGATACCATCTATATCAGACTACCATCAGTTTCAAAACAAAGAAGATTTTGGTTTGCAGAACTCTTTGTGCTTCAAGAAGTTAGAAATATAGAAACCTGCATAAGTTATTACAGGATATAATAGTTCTCAAAACATCCAAATTTCGACAAGACATTGTAAAATTCGAGTTAATAAATTTTGCCTAAAACATTCTTACTTGGCTAGGCATATGCTCTACTATTTAATTATACCTAATATATAACTATATTCATATTATAGAAAACATAAGGAGATAATTATTATTCAGAGTTCCAAAGGTGGGTAGTGTTTTGGTGATGAACCCAGGTCTCCTCCAGAAGGCAACATAACCACAAAGGGTAGGTTGGATTAGTCATGCATAGAGACAGGTGTTAAGCTTTACAGAAATTCAGAATTCATCAGTGTTCTAGAATATTATTAAAGATGTGTTATATTTTTATACTCTGGAACAGTTGTTTAATGATTTTAAGATGTGTTGCTTTTGTTATGTTGCATTTCTTTTACTGTGTGAAGCTGTGACTTTATTGCAGAGCTATTTAAAAAAAACAAGCAAAAAAAGACTTAAAAAAAAAGAAGTTAGAGAATTGTTAGATATTCCACAAACATGTCCGTAATCCTAATGGATATAGAAATATAAACATCTTAGAGAATTTTCTGTATATAGAGAAAATGTTGGCAATATAAACTTTTTCAAAATGTGGTGCAAGTGTACAAGAAAATGTAGTATATTTAAAGAAGACCACAAAAAAAATTAAGGAAACAATCCGCAGGATATTTTACCTCCAAAAACAATCTTGCCAGAAACTCTATGCTTAACTGTCCTGCAAACTGTACTTCAACATTAAGTTTTTTCACCAGCTCCATTCATTTACCATCCAAGGAAGACTGGAAATGTCTTTGGATCAATGAAAAAAGTCATTAGTTAAAATACAATTTAAGAAAAACGTGAATAAAAGAAGTTTTATCCAGTACACATATCTTCTTAACATGTGGACCAAAATATATTAGAAAGGAATGTTAAGATTTAAAGTTTGAAAACACTAAATTAAATGCAAGGGTGATGCTGAATTTAAAGATGCCTCCCTGCCTAAATGGCCAGAAAAGTGACAGAAGACTGATTCCAGCCTGTGCTTTTTCACTTGAACACACATGGGTCTGGAGACAGATGGCAAGGGGAATTATTCAGTGAATATCCAAGTCTGAGTGTGAAAAGAGAAGGAGACAGTAGGCTGCAGGGTAGAAGCTGGCTCACTCTTACTTCAAGCCCTTCTGCTGCTATGGAAGTCTCAAAAGAGGCTCCCAGGACACCTGCTGTAGATGGTACTCAAGTTAATATCTTGCCTCTGGCTCTTCCTTGGGAAATTGCATACAGAGAGTGGCATTTGACAATTTTAGTTTCCTAAATTAGAATTTAAATATGAATAACTTACATTATATGCTTGGCTGTCGCAAGATATAAGACCATAGATGTGATGTTTGGAAGGTAGGATGGCTTGCATCTGAGAGTCATTTTAGGTAAGCACAGTAAAGAATCAAACCCATACCTGGGGTAACAACATTAAAAAAATATGGAATACAAAAAACCCACTTCTATACTGACAAAAGAGGGTATGTTGGGATATAATTTCTGAGTGACTTTTCTCCGGTTTACTTGTTTGTTTACAATTCATCGAGGCCCTGCCAACTAATTGTCCATGATCTTCCTGCTACTCCATGAGGGTAAAAGACCAAAATGGAGGCATGGATCTTCTACAGACCAATCAACCCATTCAGCATTCCTGCAATCCCTGTAGTTTGATACCAAGGATCCTCCACTGGATGCAGAGAAAAAGTTCACACCTCCTGCTGGAACATATCCCTCACTTTAGAGATGACCATAATACCTAGCTGTGCATCACAAAATTCCTTTTTCTGTAAATATGGGAAAATTTCTTCTGCAGTTTTGCTAATAATAACTTCCATGCCTATTCTCTACTTTTCTCCTTCACTTATCATAACATAAACATTGGACATCTCAGGGTGTTCCAGAGCTCAGTCTTATCAAATCATATTTTTGTACTATTCATAAATAATTGTCTCTGAATGATCCATATTTCTTTTTATTTATTTTTTTAATTTTTATTTTTAAATTTAAATTTAAATTAGAAACAAGGTTGCTTCACATATCAACTCCAGGTCCCTCTCCCTTTCCCATGCCTACTCCCACGCCCTCTCACCAACCCAGCAACATCCACTCATTTCCCCAGGGAGGGTGAGGTGTCCATAGTCTGTCATTTCATCCAGAGCAGGGCCTAAACCCTCCCCTGGGAGTCCAGGATGAGAGTGCATCTCTCACTGTTGGATGGGCGCCTAAAGTCCATTTGTATACCCAGGATAAATACTGATCTACTACCAAGGCTCAATAGATTACCTAGGCCTCCTCACTGACACCCACTTTCAGGGGGTCTTGGTCAGTCCCATGCTGAATTCACAGGCATCAGTCTGGGATTCAAGAGCTAACCCTTGTCAGGTCAGCTGTTTCTGGGGGTTAAACCAGCCCAATCTTAACCACTTTGTTCATCAGTCCTTCCTCTCTGTCACTGGATTCCTTGAGTTCAGCTCAGTGCTTAGCTGTGGGAGACTGCCTCTGCTTCCATCAGCGACTGAATGAAGGTTCTGCTTCCCAGACTCTCTGGCCATGGGATTGTAGGCTGGCACTCCCGAGATCTATGTCTAAAATCCATATATGAGAGAGTACATGCCATGTTTCTCTTTTTGTGACTGGGTTACCTCACTCGGGATGGTTTCTTCTAGTGTCACCCATTTGCCTGCAAACTTGAGGATTCCATTGGTTTTTTCTGCTGAATAGTACTCCATTGTGTAAATGTACCACATTTTCTCTATCCACTCTTTGGTTGAGGGGCATCTAGGTTGCTTCCAAGTTCTGGCTATTACAAATAATGCTGCTATGAACATAGTAGACAGACACCCTTGTTGTATGAATGGGCATCTTTTGGATATATGCCTAAGAGTGGAGTTGCTGGGTCTTGTGGTAGGTTTATTCCCGTTTTTCTGAGGAATCTCCATACTGATTACAAAAGTGGCTGTAAAAGTTGGCACTCCCACCAGGAGTGTCCACCTTTCACCACAATGTCTCCAGCATAAATTATCGCTGGTGTTTTTTTTTTTACTTGCAATGGAATGTTATTTGATTTACATTTTTACATTTACAAAGCAATTTTCTCTGGCATGTTATTTTTCTTGTAACTTGCACCAAAACATGATGTAAGTAAGTAAATGATAATGTTAAAGGACAGAAAATATTTCACAAATGAAATAACATCAGAATAATTAAACCTTTTTTTAAGACTGGGTAACTATGTTTGTTCTTATTTTTTTAAAAACAGCTTCTCTCTGTGTTGCTTCAAACTGTCCACAAATTATTTTTCTTCTGCCTTAGCTTCCCTTAGTATTGGGACTGCAGGTGCCATCACACCTATAATATGCATTGCATTGTGTTTAAAACTAAAATCAAACTGTGCAGTGCTGATAATTATGAAGTAGCTCTGTAAACTGGAAAGACATAATAGAAAAAAGTGTCCAGTAGAATGCCCATCAGCTTGCCCATAGGTGCAGCAGTATCCTCACACAGGTGAGACTCACTGAGTCCTCTGTCCGGCACAAAGTTGGCTGTCCTTGACAAGAAGTTTATCAAACAGAAATGGTTTTGTCCCTATTGGAACTGTTACAGCCCATGGCAATAGGGTGTGTCAATCCACACATGCATAGAGTGTTGCTCACAGGCACACTCAGGAACATCGGTAGTTTCACAGTCTCATCCTTTCTGATACAATTTTGATTTTAGCCATTCTGACAGGAGTGAGACGGTATCTCAGAGTTGAATTGATTTGCATTTCCCAGATGGCTAAGGATGCTGAGGACTTTCTCAGGTGCCTATCAGCTATTTTAGACTCCTCTATTGAGAATTCTCTATTTAGTTCTGTAGCCCACTTTTTAATTGGATCCTTTGATATTTTGGAGACTTGCTTCTTGACTTCTTTGTAAATTTTGGAGATCAGCCTCTGTCAGATGTTGGGTTAGTGAATATTTTTCCCATTCTGTGTCCTTTACCTTACAGAAGCTTCTCAGTTTCAGGAGGTCCCATTTATTGATTATTGATTTCACTGTCTGTGCTACTGGTGTTATGTTCAGAAAGCTGTCTCCTGTACCAATTCGTTCAAGGGCACCACCCACTTTCTCTTCTAAGAGGTTCAGTGTGGCTGGATTTATGTTGAGGTCTTTGATCCATTTGGACTTAAGTTTTGTGCATGGTGATAGACATGGATCTATCTGCAGTCTTCTACATGCATGCCAGCACCCAGGTATGCTTGCACCATTTGTTGAAGATGCTTTCTTTTTTCCAGTGTATATTTTTAGCTTCTTTGTCAAAGATCAGATGTTCATACATGTATGGGTTAATCTCAGGGTGATCAATTCGATTCCATTGGTCTACCTGTATATTTTTGTGCCAATACCAAACTGTTTTCAGGACTACAGCTCTATAATAGAGCTTGAAATCAGGGATGGTGATGCTTCTGGACATTGCCTTGTTGAACAGGGTTGTTTTGGCTATCCCAGGTCTTTTGTTTTTACATACAAAATTGATTATTGTTCTTTCAAGGTCTGTGAAGAATTATGCTGGGATTTTAATGGGGATTGCATTGAATCTGTAGAATGCTTTTGGCAGGATTGCCATTTTTACTACATTGATCCTACCTATCCAAGAACATGGGAGATCTTTCCGTTTTCTGAGGGCTTCTTTGATTTCTTTCTTTAAAGACTCAAAGATCCTCTGATACAGGTCTTTCACTAGTTTGGTTAGCACTACCCCAAGGTATTTTATGTTGTTTGTGACAATTGTAAAGGGTGATGTTTCCCTGATTTCTCTCTCAGCCCTTTTATCATCTATATATAGTAGGGCTGCTGATTTTCTTGAATTGATCCTGTAGCCTGCCACTTTGCTGAAGGTGTTAATCAGCTGTAAGAGTTCCCTGGAAGAGTTCTTTGGGTCATTTATGTAAACTATCATAACATTTGCAAATAGTGAAAGTTTGACCTCTTCTTTTCCAATTTGTATCCACTTGATATCCTTTTGTTGTCGTATGGCTCTAGCTAGAACATCAAGTACAATATTTAAAAGGTATGGAGAGAGTGGACAGCCTTGTATTGTTCCTGATTTTAGTGGAATTGCGTTGAGTTTCTGTCCATTTAGTTTGATGTTGGCTATTGGTTTGCTGTAGATAGCTTTTATTATGTTGAGGTATGTTCCTGTTATCCCAGATCTCTACAAGACCTTTATCATGAAGGGGTGTTGGATTTTGTCAAAGGATTTTTCTGCATCTAGTGAGATTATCATGTGATTTTTGTTTCTCAGCTTGTTTATATGGTGAATTACATTGATGGATTTTCGTATGTTGAACCATCCCTGCATCCTGGGATGAAACCTACTTGATCGTGGTGAATGATTATTTTGATGTTTTCATGGATCCGATTTGCCAGTATTTTATTGAGTATTTTTGCTTCAATGTTCATGAGGATATTGGTCTGAAGTTCTCTTTCTTAGTTGTATCTTCGTGTGGCTTGGGGATCAAGGTTATTGAAGCCTCATAGAAAGAGTTTGGCAGAGACCCTTCTGCTTCTACTTCATGGAATACTTTGAGAAGAATTGGTATAAGCTGTTCTTTGAATTTCTGGTAGAATTCTTCACTGAGGCCACCTGGACCTGGGCTTTTTTTGGGTGGGAGACTTTTGATGACTGCTTCCATTTCCATAGGGGTTATAGGTCTATATGTTCTTGATTTAATTTGGGCAAGTGATAGCTATCCAGGAAGTCATCCATTTCCTTTAAATTTTCAAATTTTGTGGAGTACAGGTTTTCAAAGTATGACCTAATGATTCTCTGGATTTCCTCAGAGTCCATTGTTAGGTCCCCCTTTTAATTTCTGATTTTGTTAATATGAATGTTCACACTCTGCTGTTTGGTAAGTTTGGACAAAGGTTTGTCTATCTTGTTGATTTTATCAAATAACCAACTCTTCATTGCATTGATTCTTTGTATTATTTTCCTAGCTTCTACTTTATTGATTTCAGCCCTCAATTTGATTATTTCTTGGTGTCTACTCCTCCTCGGGGAGTTTACTTCTTTGTGTTCTAGAGCTTTCAGCTGTGCTGTTAATTCTCTAGTATAACTATTCTCCAGTTTCTTCATGATCCATTTTTCTAACTTATTTTCTGCTCTGAGACTCTGTTTTCCTCATGACCCATTGTGTTGATGAAGATGTTTACTGGGCTTTAATCCGGGCTCATGCTTTTTTTCATTTCTATCTTAGAGTTTGCTATTCTATTAGGAATTATCTTTGATGAATTTTATCATTGTGTGCTATATTAAGAGTCTTATTTCTTTTTATTCTCTGAAACTGTGTTCATGTCTTCTTTCATTTGCTTGGACATTCTTAAATTATTCTTCTAATCCTGTTTGGTTTTTGTTTCTATGACAGGACTTTAGAATCTGTACTTTTAAAAAATTATTTAAATTAGAAACAATCTTATATTACATGTCAATCTCAGTTCTCTCTCCCTCCTGTCCTCCTCTGCACCCCACTGAAACTCCATCACATCCTCCAGCCAAACCCCAGGGAGAGTCAGGCTTTCCATGTAGGATCATCAATTTCTGTTACATCATTTGGGGCAGGGTCTAGAACCTCCCCCATGTTTCCAAGAGAGTATCCCTCTATGGGGAATGGCCTCACAAACCCATTCATGCACTAGGGATAAATACTGGTCCCACTGATAAAGGCCTTATTGACTTCCCAGGCCTCCTAACTGACAGAGGATGATTGAATCTGTGGAAGAATAGAGGAGAACAAGAAAAGAGATGCCTTAATAAAGGAAGCAATTATCAGTTTAAAGAGAAATAGGGAACTGTACAGAGATCCACAAGAATGACCCCAACTAATAACCTAAGCAATAGAGGAGAGGCTGCCTTAAATGTCCTTCCCCCATAATGAGACTGATGACTACATTAAATGCCATCCTAGAGCCTTTAACTAGTAGCTGATGGAGGTGAAAGCAGAGATCAACTGCTAAGCACTGAGTCGAATTCCTGGAATCCAGTTGTAGAGAGGGAAATCCCACCTATTCAGCTGACCTAAGCAAGTAGGAGCTCATGGACACCATTCTGACAGCTGGGGAACCACCATAGGGGGCAATTGATCTTAATGTGTGGAATCTTTCATTATTTCTATTGCATACTTTCAAAAACACAACCTAATCATTCCTTTTAATATAGTAGACTAATGTTTAGAAAAGGACTAATATGTGGTAGATTTCATGTTTTCTCTCTTTTGGACTTTTCCTTATGAACTAAGGCTCTATCTCTGAAGAACAGAGTTAGTCTTGTTTCACTTTAGACCACCTGAATGAGCGTGTATCTAATACCTTCTGTGTTGTAGCCTAATGATTTGTCTCCAGTCTATAGTACCCTGCTTTTTGTCCCACATTGAGGGGACACCTGTAGTAGCAGAAATTTTGGGGGACTACATTCAGATCCAGGTGACTTGCTCTGTTCATAACAGAGAAGGTGAGTGCAGATTGACAAAAGGTAAAGATACTGAGGAAAAGAAAGAGACACAGAATAGAGTCTGGAAGGTAATTCAGTGAATTGTGAACACCCCAAGTTTATTCTTCAACATTCTAATATATCCAAACCAAAAAATGGGAAAATGACAAAAGACTTCTTTGTAATGATACAAGGAAGAAACAGATATTCTTCCTTAAATTTCCAGACATTTAGAAGCCACAGCTTAATGAAACCTCTCTTTATCTGGCCTTGAGGGTTAAGAGTAACCACACCTTAGACCAAGTCTCTTCTTATTTATATAAGACATCCATGAGTAAGACCAAACTTCCTACAATAGCCATGCCTTAGAACCTTATGTTTCATGAATAACTGTGGAAAAGTAAGGATACTTTTGAAATTTCTGACATGAAGGATGAAAAATTAGTGGTCTCAAAATATGATACTAAAATTTTGAACCTAGACCTGTATAACAGCTATTTATATTTAGACTACATTGTTAATATATACTAACATTTTGTTACCGGAGCATTGTTATGGAAAGTGAAGGCCAGAAATAAGTAGAGTGACCAAGGTAATATTTATATATGTTATGTGTGTTACTATCGAGTTGGAGAAGTATTCTTTACTTACTGTTAATAAAGAGGACCATATTCCATAACGCTAGGTCAAGTTCCAATCTATAGCTACTCCAGGAAACAAAATACATGGCACCATTTTTACAATGTATAATACACACCTAATAGAATACACTAAAGCAACTGGAATCAAAATACAAAAATTAAAATGACCAACAAAAGAGTTTTGTGATCTTCCCATGTGTTTTGAATTTTAATTTAGTAGAATGCTTCACAGGTACATGTCATCACTCATGGTATACCTTTGATGTAATCTGGCCATGGTGCACTACATTCTACTCCATGACCATGGTTCAGGACTTGTATATAGTACAGATATCACCTCTATGAGAGTAAGAAACACAAAATACACTCCAACCCTACAATACTCCATGAGGAATGGCTTGATCTAGTCAAATATCTAATGTCCACACTAACCAAAAGACAGAGAGGGAGCATGCTAATTAACAAAATCAGAAATGAAAAGGGGGACATAACAACGGACACTGAGGAAACCCAGAGACTCATGAGGGCATACTTTGAAAACCTGTACTCCACAAAATTGGAAAATTTAAAGGAAATGAACAATTTCCTGGATAGATGTAACTTGCCAAAGCTAAATCAAGAACAAGTAAACATTCTAAACAGACCTATAACCCTTAATGAAACAAAAGAAGTCATCAAAAGTCTCCCAACCAAAAAAGCCCAGGCCTAGATTGCTTCAGTGCAAAATTCTACCAGAGATTCAAAGAAGAGATAATTCCAATACTCCTCAAAGTGTTCCACACAATAGAAGTGGGACGCTCATTGCCAAACTCTTTTTACAAGGCTACAATTACCTTGGTACCCAAGCCACACAAAGAAACAACTAAGAAAGAGAACTATAGACCAATTTACTGCAAAAAATACTCAATAAAATACTAGCAAATCAAATTCAAGAACACATCAGAAAAATCATCCAACATGATCAAGTAGGCTTGATCCCAGGAATCAAGGATAGTTCAACATTGGCAAAGAATGGGCTGGCAAAACCAGCAGAGACAGCTGATCTGAACAAGGGAGAGCTCTTGGACCCCAGACTGACAGCAGGGAGGCTAACATGGGACTGATCTGGACCCCCCAAATGTGAGTGTCAGTGAAAAGGCCTGGGCAACCTAAGGGGCCTTGAGCAGTGGATTAGTGTCTATCCCTGGAATATAAACAGTCATTGTGTGCCCATAGCACAAAGAGGGATGCTCTCTCAGCCTGGACTCTTAGGGGAATGCCTAGACCCTACCCGGAGTGAAATGACAGACTCTAGATATCTCCTATGTGGAAGGAATTGGCAATAGGGTGGGAGGCTGAGGGGGAAGGGGAGTGCGGGAGGAGGGGAGGGAGAGGGAACTGGGATTGACATGTAAAACAAGCTATTTAAAATTAAAAATGATATAAAAAAGAAAATCTATCAATGTAATTCACCATATAAACAAACTGCAAAAGAAAAACCACATGATCATCTCAGCAGATGCTGAAAAAGCCATTGAAAAAAATTAGCACCCCTTCATGATAAACGTCCTAGAGAGATCAGGGATAACAGGAACATACCTGAACATAATAAAAGCAATATACAGTAAACCAACAGCTAACATCAAACTAAATGGAGAGAAACTCAACTCAATTCCTCTAAAATCAGGAACAAGACAAGGCTGTCCACTCTCTCCATATCTCTTCAATATTATACTTGAAGTTCTAGCTAGAGCAATAAGACAACAAAAGGAGAGCAAGGGGAAACAAGTAGGAAAAGAAGAAGTCAAGCTTTCTCTATTTGCAGATGATATGATAGTTTACATAAGTCACACGAAAAACTCTACCAGGTAACTCCTAGAGCTGATAAACGCCTTCAGCAAAGTGGCAGGATACCATGTTAACTCAAAAAAATCAGTAGCCCTATTATATACAGATGATAAAGTGGCTGAGAAAGAAATCAGTGAAACATCACCCTTTAAAATAGCCATAAACAGCATCAAATATCTGGGAATACCATTAACCAAAGAAGTGAAAGATCTGTATATCAAGAACTTTGAGTCTCTAAATAAAGAAATCAAAGAGGATACCAAAAAATGGAAAGATCTCCCATGCTCTTGGGTTAGTAGGATCAACATAACAAAAACGGCAATCTTGCCCAAAGCAATCTACAGATTCAATGCAATCCCTATCAAAATTCCGGCACAATTCTTCACAGACCTTGAAAGAACAATAATCAAATATATATGGAAAAAAGACACAGGATAGCCAAAACAACCTTATACAATAAAGTAAATTCAGGAGGCATCACCATACCTGACTTCAAGCTCTATTACAGAGGTCCAGTCCTGAAAACCGCTTAGTATTGGGACAAAATAGACAGGTATAACAATGGGATCAAATTGAAAACCCTGATTTTACCCCACATAATTATGAACACTTGATTTTTTATGAAGAAGCTAAAATTGTACAATGAAAAAAGGAAAGCATCTTCAACAATGGTGCTGGCATAACTGGATAGTGTCATGCAGAGGATTGCGGATAGATCCATTTATATTACCTTGCACAAAACTTAAGTCCAAATGGATCAAAGACCTCAACATAAATCCAGCCACACTGAAACTCTTAAAAGACAAAGTGAGATACACTTCAAAGAACTGGTACAGGAGACTTCTTCCTCAACTTAACACCACTGAGATGGATAATTAGAAAATGGGACCTCCTGAAACTGGGAAGCTTCTGTAAGGCAAAGGACACATGCAACAAGACAAAAAGGCAGCCAACAGATTGGGAAAAGATATTCACTAACCCCACATCTGACAGAGAGCTAATCTCCAAAATTTACAAAGAACTCAAGAAGCAAGTCTCCAAAACACCAAAGGATGCAATTAAAAAGTGTGGTACAGAACTAAATAGAGAATTCTCAATAGGGGAGTCTAAAATGGCTGAGAGACACTTAAAGTGCTCAACATCCTTAATCATCAGGTAAATGCAAATCAAAACAACTCTGAGATACCATCTTACTCCTGTCAGAATGGCTAAAATCAAAAACACCGAAGACATTTTATGATGGAGAGGATGTGGAGAGAGGGGAACACTCCTCCACTGCTGGTGGCAGTGCCAACTTGTACACCCACTTTGGAAATCAGTATGGATATTCCTCAGGAAAATGGGAATCAATCTACCACAGGGCCCAGCAATTCCACTCTTAGGCATATATCCAAAAGATGCAAATTCATACAAGGACATCTGTTCCACTATGATCATAGCAGCATTGTCTGTAGTAGCCAGAACGTGGAAGCAAACTAGATGCCCCTCAACTGAAAAGTGGATAGAGAAAATGTGGTACATTTACACAATTGAATACTGCATCGCGGAAAAAAATAATGGAATCTTGATATTCGCAGCCAAATGGATGGCACTAGAAGAAACCATCCTGAGTGAGATAACCCAGGCATAAAAAGACAAACATGGCATGCACTCCCTTATATATGGATTTTAGACTTGGATCAGGATAGTTCCAGTCTGCAATGACACTGACAGAGTCTGGGAAACAGGAAAGAACCTAAGATAGATATGCATGGTACCCCAGAGAAGAGGAATGAGGCAAGATCTGCTGAACAGATTGGGAACATGGCGGGAGGACTTCATCCAGTGACTGATGGAAGCAGAGGCAAACACTCACAATTAAACACTGAACTTAACCCAGTGACACAGAGATAGGAGCATTGAGCAAATTGGCAAAGAATGAGCAGGAGAAACCAGCAGACACAGCTGATCTGAACAAGGGAGAGCTCTTGGACCCTATACCGACAGCTGGGAGGCCAACATGGCACTGACCCAGAACCCCTGAGTGTGAGAGTCAGTGAGGAGGCCTGGGAAACCTATGGTGCCCTGGGCAGTAGATCAGGACTTCGTGTGTCCACAACACAAAGAGGGATTATCTTTCAGCCTGGACTCTTAGGGGAGTGCCTGAACCCTACCCTAAGTGAAATGACATATTCTGGATATCCCCTATGTGGAAGGAAGTGGGGACAGGGTGGGAGGCTGGGGGGTTTGGTGGAGGGTGAGGGGGGACAGGAGGGAGAGGGTACTGGGATTGACATGTGAAGCAGTACCAGTACCCTTTTTTTAAGTAATAAAAAAAATAAAATGTGTTGAGGGAGGCTGCAAATTTTTACATGGATCCCTGAAGACTGGGTGGGAGGGTCTCTTCTAGGAATATCAAGCTCTCGTGTGTTTTTCTCATTGGACTTATTCTTTCTGGGTTTTGCAGCATAAACAGACATCACTTATTAGTTTCCAGTTCCTAGTACTGATCCATTTCCAACACTCAGTAGGACAGAATCAGTCAGAAACCTTAGGATATCTAATGACGTATCAGTAAGAGAAAAACAAGATATCATAATTTGCACTAAAACTATGCAATATTGACATAACTCTGTGCAAATTAACTATAAATGATGGTAAGAAATATTCCAGGAAAAGTTACAAATGTCACGTAGCTTTGAGAAGAAATGATCAGATACTTAACCTAGATGAAATTATATGTGTATATACATGTGTGTATGTATAAATATACATATAGATAAAACACTTTGCTCACACATGTAGGTACTTATATCCAATAAATTGACAAATACAAGTGTTATTGTTACAATCTATAGGCTATTAGTGGAAACCCAATAAATCAGTTTTTCCCTCTATAAATCATTTTAATATCATTTAATATGTGCTGATTATGGTTTCCTTTTCCTCTACTTTTTCTAATTTCTTCACATATCCTGCCCCATCTGGATACACCTGCTATCTATTTCTGATCATAAAACAAACAGGCTCCAAGAGAATAATATAAAATTAACATATATAATTAATTTAATAAAACAAAAACAATCACCTCAGAATATGACAGAACAGAAGAATAAGAACCCAATGAAGATATATAGACCCTGAGATCCACCTCTTCCTGCATAATCACAAAGTTGAAAGCCATACTGTATACTCGCATTTCCTTCAATATAAAAATGGCATAAAAAGTAAACTAAAGGAAAAACTGAAAAAGCATGAAATTAAAAATGAAAGAGAGAAGAGGACCTGAGATAACATTATAATACAAGGAACTGACAGGTGGTAGTGTCACACACTTTTAATCCTAGCACTTGGTAGGCAAAGGCAGGCAGATCCCTGTGAGTTTGAGGCTAGTCTAGTCTACAAAGTAAGTTCCTTGACAGTCTCCAAATCTACACAGAGAAACCTTTTCCCAAAAACAACCAAAGAAAATGAAAGGACGCTTTCAAAGGTTGATTTCATTTTGTGTTGGCACGTCTCCTGCTGCACATGTGGCCTACATATAATAGTAGTTTGTTTCTCTGATGTGGCCCCATTAGAGAAAAATAATTTTAAATTGAAGTGGTAATAAATTGGAACTAGGTACTAAGATAGCAATAGGAGTATATGTCATCTTCTACTTTCAGCTGTAGGTACGTACTGGTACAGACACACAGACTACCTGGACATAATGTCCTAGATTGTGTTTTCATGTATTCCTGTCCTGCTGTGATTTTAATGCCTTGTTTCCTATTGTAATATGCCCCCGTGGGTCTTTCACTGTTATGCCTCTTTTTATGTAGGGTTTACTGATTCCTGAGGGGAGGGAACTGATGAAGACACTGTGTTTTGAGATGAGGGTTCTAAAGTCTCTTACCCTTTGAATTTTGTCTCCTGTTGACTGGATTTCCTAACATCTGCTCCAACAGCAAGAATCTCTGATGATGGCTAGATCAGGCACTGTCCTCTGAATATAGCAGATTGTCAGTAGGAGTCATTTTCTTGTTACATTCTTTTAGTATACAATAGTACTGGATTTCCCATAGATCCATGGGCTCAGTTCTAGTCTCAGGTTCTTGGTCACTCAACAAGTCTTGTATGAGGATTCCATCTCATGAAGTATACCTTAAGTCAAATCACACATGGACTAATTACTCTCACTAGTTTTTGTTGCTATTGCACTACCATAATTTGATGGCAGGACACCATTGTATTTGGAAGGTTTTGTAGAAAGCTTTGTGTTTTCACTTCTATGTAACTAGCATGCAGAGCACCACCCATAACCAAGAGCATTAACTCATCAGGGTAAAAAGCTGCAGCTATTAGTTAACTTGACTTCTCCATGATCACTAAATTATGTATATGCTTATTCAGCAATGGGGCCTAAGGGAGTTTTTAGAGAGAAATCGATAGCCTTGGCCACACCTTGATTTGTTTGTAGGTTCCTGTGTCAACCACTTAACTAGCATCTCAATTTCATGTAACATATTGCAGGCATTGGAAACTTAATTTGGAGAGAAGCGATGTCCAGTAGGAGGTATATCTTCATTTTTATGTGGTGATGTTTTTTATAAACCTTCATACATTTATATAGTTTAGGAAGCTTTTTCTATGTTAAGTTTTCATACTACACAGCAAAAGATACACGATATTAGCTGTCTCACTCTGAGTTCCCCCCTTGTCCCCCTCATCACTCCCCCTCACCATTCCTTGGCCTATTTAAGCTCCCCTCTATTCTTCATTCATCCACATCTACTCTAAAATCCTTTCCCAGAGAAATACATCTGTCCACCCTAAGTAACTTTCTCTCTACTTATTCTCCAATGTTCTACATATAGTTGCTTGGTTAATTCAGCTAAGAGATGATATTCACATATAAGGAAAATATCGACCATATTTGCCATCCTGGGTCAGGGCTACATCACTGAGAGTATTCTTTTTCTTTTCAAGTACAATCCCATTTCCTTACAACTTCTTATTTCATTTGTTAAAATATGATATTATTTCCCTGTGTAAATATGCAACATTTTCTTTATCCAATCTTCTGTTGAGGAGTATCTAAGTTCTTCACAGTCTCTGGCTAATGTGTGTAAAGCCACAATGAACATGATTGAGCAAGTCTCTTTGTGGTATGATGAAATCCTTTGGATGTATGCCCAAGATTGTATATGTGGATTTTGTGATATATCAATTCCCATATCCCTGGGGAATCATCATACTGATTTCCACATTGGCTGTAAGTTTGAAATCTCCTTACTCCATATCATTGGATTTATGGATTTATGTCTGAGTCTTTGATTATGTTTCTCTGATTGATGTTTTGGGGGTGCCTATATTGTGTAGTGAATATTAATATAGATCAGTAATAAAGTTGTAGAATGGGGTGGTAAAAACTCCTGCAGTTATTTAATTATTCAAGAATTGTTAACTTATCCTGTTTTCTTGTTTGTGTTTCTATATGATATGTTGCCGGTCACAGATGGTATCTCTTTGTGTACAGGGAATGTAGGCATAGAACCATTGACAGAGTTACCAGGAACAAGTCAAAACAATTAGCTCACTTTAGTTGAGGAAGGGTTATATCATATATACCCCCACCCTGCCTCATGTGTGTGTGTGGTTGGGCAGATCCACTGAGCTGCCATCTGCTGAGGTGATGTGGTCACTGTCCAAGAGTCCACATCATCTCACATCAGACTCAGCTGCTGTTGTCAATGCCATCTGTGCAACCTAGGCTAACTGTCAGGAAAGATGTACTGCCCATGTTATTATTAGTCTTGACTAGCTGTCAGGAAATATGCACTGCACATGACCTTGCTAATAAAGTCTAGGCTAACTGGCTTTCACACCCATTGAGACTTAGTTATCCCACAAAGATGAGAAACTTCCTTTTCCGGAACAGTGAAGACATGTGTTGGAATTTTAAACCAGATTGCACTTATGTATGTACTTATTTTGATAGAATGTACTTTTTTATTAAGCTAACTCTATTAATCCTTCAAATTCTTGAACACTGAAGATCTTTCATCTTCTGGTATCATCTCTAATTTCTTTCTTCAATGTCTTCAAATAAAGATAATTTGACCTCTTCCTTTCCAATTTTTGTTAGCCTGGTCTTCATCAGTTGTCTTGTTTCCCTAGGTAAAAGTAAAATACTATTATTGGGTAGGTATGGAGAGAATGGACATCATTGTCTTGTTCCTCATTTCAATGGAATTATTTTCAGGTTCTTGCTATCTGTGTTGATGTTGGCTAGGGACCTTCAGGAAAAGTTCTTTATTATGCTGGTGTATGTCCCTGCTTCCCAGTTTTCCCAAGATTGTTATTGTGAATGAGTGTGGGATTTTGTCAAAGGCATTTTCTGCATCTAATGAAATTATCTCAAAATCTCTGGGAAGAAGCATACCTCATCATGGTGAATGAGTTATTTCACCTGATTTTGGATTCAATATAGTAATCTTTCATTGAAAGTATTTGAAACAATAATTTTAGGAAAAATGAGACTGCAATTTTGCTTCTTTGGAGGGGATTTTATTAGGCTTAGGTGTTAGGGTGGCTGTGGCCTCCTAAAATGAATTGAGAAATTTTACTTCTTTCTTTATTATGTGAAATAAATTGAGGACAATTGACAGCTTTTTCTGTCTTTGTTAGGATTTGTATTTTAAGAGAATTAATAACTATGGAAACACTTATAAAGAAAAATATTTAATTAGGGGCTCACAATATCAAAGTTTTAGTTTATTATCATCATGGTGGAACATGTCTGCATGCAGACATGTATGGTTGTGGAGAAGGAGATGAGATTATAGAAAGCAATACATCTTGACATGCAGGTATGGGGTGTGGTCTAAGATACTGAGAATGGTTAATCACAAATAAGACCTCAAACCCAAATCCACAAAGACACACTTACTCCACCAAGGTCATTCCTAACCCTCCAATAAAGGTATTCCCTATGAGCTTATGTGATTTAAAGTATGGAATTATTATATGCTAAAACATCACTAACCTGAATTTTCTATGATTGATGGATTTCAAATTATTTCTTCTATTTCAATGAAAGCAATTGTTCTCACTAAATTGCTGAATATGTGGTCAGCCTTGCAGAAAGTTCCATGATCTGCTGAGAAGAATGCATATTCTTTTGTATTTGAGTGAAATATTCAGGAAATATCTGTTATTTATATTTGGCTTATATGAAGGATAGCTCCAAGTTTTCTTAGTTTGTTTTTGTATAGATTCCCTGCCTATGAGTGACAATAGGTAACTGAAGTAAAGCAAACTTAGTGTGCAATGATTGACATGTGCTTTATGCCACAGTGTTGTTTATTTTTATGAAGACGAATGCCATTGTTGTTTGTATATACATGGTAGCCACTGTAATATATTATTGGTAGATATTTTTCCTTGGTGAATATGCAGTCTCCTTCCCTCTTGTTTTGTTTAGAGGTAACTTGAAATCTATTTTTTTTTATTTTGAGTGACCATTTTAATGCAAAAAATAGCTATTCATAAACACTATAGTATTAGTTTACAGTGAATGTTACTATGTAAAGGAACAAGGCTGATTATGACTCTAGATCTCCCCTTAAAGGTCCTGATGACAAGGACTGAAATTGTCAATTAGACATCTTTAGAAAAATGTTTCAACCTCACTATAAAATTTAGAGTCATTATCATTAAAACTCAAGATATAATAAACATTCAAACTGAGTAACCCAGTTAATTAGTTGAAATATGTAAGATGCATGTAAATGATATAATATATAACTCATGTATAAAATTATATAATATGAACATGCATGCTTCTGTGTATTATTAATATATAATCTGGTTTTTTTATTTTAACTTTAAATAGCTTGTTTTACATGTCAATCCCAGTTCCCTCTCCCTCCCCTCCTCCCGCACTCCCCTTCCACCCTCCCTCCCACCCTATTGCCAAATCCTTCCACATAGGGGATGTCTAGAGTCTATCATTTTACTCTTGGTAGGGTCAAGGCACTCCCCTAAGAGTCCAGGCTGAGAGAGCATCTCTCTTTGTGCTATAGGCACATGAAGACAGATTGTATACCAGGGATAGACACTGATCCACAGCTCAGAGCCCCATAGGTTGTCCAGGCCTTCTCACTGACACTCACATTTGGGGGGTCCAGATCAGTCCCATTCTGGCCTCCCCACTGTCGGTCTGGGGTCCAAGAGCACTCCCCTGTTCAGATCAGCTGTCTCTGCTGGTTTTGCCAGCCCATTCTTTGCCAATTTGCTCATCATTCCTCTCTCTCTGTCACTGGGTTCCTTGGGTTCAGTTCAGTGCTTAGTTGTGTGTTTGCCTCTGCTTCCATCAGTCACAGGATGAAGGCTCCCGGATAGTTATAGACATCAAGTTCATTATCAGGAATGGGCATTCGAGGTGGTCCTTCCACTATTGCTTAGCTTGCCAATTGATGTTATACCTTTAGATCACTCGAGGTCACTCTGGTGCCTGATCTGTCTTCGATCCTATGATTCCCTCTTCCCCCTATTCTACCCCCACCCCCTCAACTTCCTGTTCCCCCATGACCAATTCCCTTCCTCTTTACCCCCTCTATTCTTCCCAGGTCCCACTACCCCCCCCCCGCCCTGTTCCCCATCCATTCAGAGGATCTTGTCTCCATCCTCTTCTCTTGGGTACTATGCATATATGCATATCTTTTAGGTTCTTTCCTGTTTCCCAGACTCTCTATCTGTGGAAGTGCAGACTGGCACTATCCTGATCCATATCTAAAATCCATATATGAGTGAGTACATACCATGTTTGTCTTTTTGCGACTGGGTTACCTCACTCAGGATGGTTTCTTCCAGTGCTATCCATTTCCCTGCGAATTTCAAGATTCCATTGTTTTTTTCTGCTGAGTAATACTCCATTGTGTAAATGTACCACATTTTCTCTATCCACTCTTCAGTTGAGGGGCATCTAGGTTGCTTCCAGGTTCTGGCTATTACAAACAATGCTGCTATGAACATAGTGGAGCAGATGCCCTTGTTGTATGAACCTGCCTCATTTGGATAAATGCCTAAGAGTGGAATTGCTGGGTCTAGTGGTAGATTAATTCCCATTTTCCTGAGGAATCTCCATACTGATTTCCAAAGAGGCTGTATGAGTCGGCATTCCCACCAGCAGTGGAGGAGTGTTCCTCTCTCTCCACATCCCCTCCAGCATAAATTGTCTTCGGTGTTTTTGATTCTAGCCATTCTGACAGGAGTAAGATGGTATCTCAGAGTTGTTTTGATTTGCATTTCCCTGATGGCTAAGGATGTTGAGCACTTTCTTAAGTGTCTCTTGGCCATTTAGCCTCCTCTACTGAGAATTCTCTATTTAGCTCTGTACCCCACCTTTCAAGTGGATCCTTTGGTGTTTTGGAGACTTGTTTCTTGAGTTCTTTGTAAATTTTGGAGATTAGCCCTCTGTCAGATGTAGGGTTAGTGAATATCTTTTCCCATTCTGTGGCCTGCCTTTTTGTTTTTTGATTGTGTCCTTTGCCTTACAGAAGCTTTTTAGTTTCAGAAGGTCCCATTTGTTAATTGTTGATCTCAGTGCCTGTGCCACTGGTGTTATGTTTAGGAAGTGGTCTCCTGTACCAACTCGTTGAAGAGTATCTCCCACTTTCTCTTCTAAGAGTTTCAGTGTGGCTGGATGTATGTTGAGATCTTTGATCCATTTGGACTTAAGTTTTATACAAGGCGATAAACATGGATCTATCTGCAGTCTTCTGCATACCACTACCCAGTTATGCCAGCACCATTTGTTGAAGATGCTTTCTTTTTTCCACTGTACAGTTTTAGCTTCTTTGTCAAAAATCAGGTGTTCATAGGTGTGTGGGTTAAAATTAGGGCTTTCGATTCGGTTCCATTGGTCTACCTGCCTATTTTTGTGCCAATACCAAGCTGTTTTCAGGACTATAGCTCTATAATAGAGCTTGAAGTCAGGTATGGTGATGCCTCCTGAAGTTCCTTTATTGTATAGGGATGTTTTGGCTATCCTGGGCCTTTTGTTTTTCCATATAAAGTTGATTAATGTTCTTTCCAGGTCCTTGAAAAATTGTGATGGAATTTTGATAGGGATTGCATTGAATCTATAGACTGCTTTTGGCAAGATTGCCATTTATATTATGTTGATCCTACCAATCCAAGAGCATGGGAGATCTTTCCATTTTCTGGTATCTTCTTTGATTTCTTTCTTCAAAGACACAAAGTTCTTGATATACAGGTCTTTCCCTTCCTTGGTTAACATTATCCCCAGATATTTGATGCTGTTTTTGGCTATTGTAAAAGGTGATGTTTCTCTGATTTCTTTCTCAGTCACTTCATCATCTGTATATAATAGGGCCACTGATTTTTTTGAGTTTACCTTGTATCCTGCCACATTGCTGAAGGTGTTTATCAGCTCTAGGAGTAACCTTGCGCAGTTTTTTGGGTCACTTATGTAAACTATCATATCATCTGCAAATAATGAAAGTTTGACTTCTTCTTTTCCTATTTGTATCCCCTTTATCTCCTTTTGTTGTCTTATTGCTGTAGCTAGAACTTCAAGTACAATATTGAAGAGATATGGAGAGAGTGGACAGCCTTGTCTTGTTCCTGATTTTAGAGGAATTGCTTTGAGTTTCTCTCCATTTAGTTTGATGTTAGCTGTTGGTTTACTGTATATTGCTTTTATTATATTCAGGTACGTTCCTGTTATCCCTGATCTCTCTAGGACCTTTATCATGAAGGGGTGCTGGATTTTGTCAAAGGCTTTTTCAGCATCTAGTGAGAAGATCATGTGGTTTTTCTTTCGCAGATTGTTAATATGGTGGATTACATTGATAGATTTTCTAATGTTGAACCATCCCTGCATTCCTGGAATGAAGCCTACTTGATCATGGTGGATGATTTTTCTGATGTGTTCTTGAATCCGGTTTGCAAGTATTTTATTGAGTATTTTTGCATCAATGTTCATGAGGGAAATTGGTCTATAGTTCTCTTTCTTAGTTGTGTCTTTGTGTGGCTTGGGTATCAAGGTAATTGTAGCCTCGTAGAAAGAGTTTGGCAGTGAGCCTCCTGCTTCTATAGTGTGGAATACTTTGACAAGTATTGGAATGAGCTCTTCTTTGAATTTCTGGTAGAATTCTGCACTGAAGCCATCTGGGCCTGGGCTTTTTTTGTTTGGGAGACTTTTGATGACTGCTTCTATTTCATTAGGGGTTATAGGTCTGTTTAGATTATTTATCTGATCTTGATTTAGTTTTGGCAAGTGATATCTATCCAGGAAATTGTCCATTTCCTTTAAATTTTCAAATTTTGTGGAGTACAGATTTTCAAAGTATGCCCTGATGATTCTCTTGATTTCCTCAGAGTCCGTTGTTATGTCCCCTTTCTCATCCCTGATTTTGTTAATTAGCATGTTCTCTCTCTGTCTTTTGGTTAGTTTGGACAGAGGTTTGTCTATTTTGTTGATTTTCTCAAAGAACCAACTCTTTGTTTCGTTGATTCTTCTCAATGTTTTCCTGGTTTCTACTTGATTGATTTCAGCCCTCAATTTGATTATTTCCTGGCGTCTGCTCCTCCTGGGGGAGTTTGCTTCTTTTTGTTCTAGAACATTCAGCTGTGCTATTAATTCTCTAGTATGACTGTTCTCCAGTTTTTTCATGTGGGCTCTTAGTGCTATAAACTTTCCTCTCAGCACTGCTTTCAAAGTGTCCCATAAATTTGTGTATGTTGTGTCTTCATTCTCATTGAAATCGAGGAAGTCTTTAATTTCTTTTTTTATTTGTTCCTTTACCCAGGGATGGTGCAACTGTGCATTGTTCAATCTCCATGAGTTTGTAGGGTTTCTGCGATTTGTGTTATTGTTGAATTCTAATGTTAATGCATGGTGGTCTGATAAGATGCAGGGGGTTATTCCAATTTTTTTGTATCTGTGGAGATTTGCTATGTTTCCTATTATGTGGTCAATTTTAGAGAAGGTTCCATGTGGTGCCGAGAAGAAGGTATATCCCTTTGTATTTGGGTGGAATGTTCTATAGATGTCTGTTAAACCCAGTTGGGTCATAACTTCTATTAATTCTTTTGTTTCTTTTTTAAGTTTCTGTCTGGAGGTCCTATCTAGCGGTGAGAGCGGAGTGTTGAAGTCTCCTACTATTAGCGTGTGAGATTTTATGTGCATTTTGAGCTTTAGTAATGTTTCTTTCACGAATGTAGGTGCCTTTGTATTTGGGGCGTAGATATTTAAAATCGAGACTTCGTCTTGATGTATTTTTCCTTTGATGAATATGAAGTGCCCTTCTTCATCTCTTTTGATTGATTTTAATTTGAAGCCTAATTTGTTAGATATTAGGATTGCTACGCCCGCTTGTTTCTTGGGGCCGTTTGATTGGAAGATCTTTTCCCAGCCCTTTACTCTGAGATAACGTCTGTCTTTGGTGTTGAGATGTGTTTCTTGTATGCAGCAGAAGGAAGGGTTCTGTCTTCGTATCCATTCTGCTAGTCTGTGTCTTTTTATAGGTAAGTTGAGGCCATTGACATTGAGGGATATTAATGACCATTGATTGGTGATCCTTGTTTGCGCTTGATTTATTGTTAGTGAAGTTATTTTGTGTAGTTTCTCCTCCCTTTTTCTCTTAGTGTTTTGTAAAGTATGATTCTATATTGCCTGTTTCTTTGTGAATGTAGTTATCTTCCTTGGCTCTAGGTTTTCCTTCTAGCATTTTCTGTAGAGCTGGATTCATGGATACGTATTGTTTAAATCTGGCTTTGTCATGGAATATTTTGTTTTCTCCATCTATGGTAATTGAGAGCTTTGCTGGATATAGTAGTCTGGGCTGGCATCCTTGTTCCCTTAGCGTTTGTAGGACATCTGACCAGGATCTTCTGGCTTTCATCATTTCCATTGAGAAGTCAGGTGTAATTCGGATAGGTCTGCCTTTATATGTTACTTGGCCTTTTTCTTTAGCTGCTCTTAATATTTTCTCTTTGCTCTGTAGGTTTGATGTTTTGATTATTATATGGCGAGGTGACTTCTTTTTCTGGTCAAGCCTATTTGGTGTTCTGTAAGATTCTTGTACTTTCATAGGCATATCTTTCTTTAGGTTAGGGAAGTGTTCTTCTATGATTTTGTTGA
This sequence comes from Mesocricetus auratus, assembly GCF_017639785.1. Lineage (NCBI taxonomy): Eukaryota > Metazoa > Chordata > Mammalia > Rodentia > Cricetidae > Mesocricetus > Mesocricetus auratus. The sequence goes on along the minus strand of NW_024429215.1, from coordinate 2,307,217 downwards.
ATATGTTTTCTGTACCTTTAAGTTGAAGTTCTTCACCTTCTTCTATACCTATTATTCTCAGTTTTGGCTTCTTCACGGTGTCCCATATTTCCTGAATATTTTGTGTTAAGGCTTTGTTGGTTTTGAGATTTTCTTTGGTTGACGATGCTATGTCCTCTAATGAGTCTTCAACACCTGAGATTCTCTCTTCTATCTCTTGTATTCTATTGGTGATGCTTGCATCTGTAATTCCAGACCGTTTACCGAGCTTTTCTATTTCCAGCATCCCTTCATTCTGTGTTTTCTTTATCGTTTCTATTTCAGCTTTCAATCCTTCAACTGTTTGAGCTGTTTCCTTAATTTTCTTGGTTGTTTTTTCTTGGTGCTCTTTAGATTCTTTGAGAGATTTGTTTATTTCTTGAATTTTTCCCCCATTTCATGAATTTTTTGTTTGTTTTTTCTTCTATTTCTTTAAGGGATTTCCTCGTTTCTTCTTTGAGGCTCTCCATCATCTTCATGAAATAATTTTTAAGGTCTGTCTCCTCTTCTTCATCTATGTAGTGCTTTTCAGGTCTTGCTGGTGTTGGATCCCTGGATTCTGGTGGGGTCGTGTTGGTGTTTCTATTGCTGAGTGATCTCTTATTCTGTCTTCTTCCCATCTCTTCTTCCAGTGGGTGCTGGTGGGGGCTTTCTGTTTCCACTGGTCTCCTTCCTTACTGCAGCTGAAGCTGAAGCTGGCCTCGCTGGGGTTGGGGTCTTGGAGGGGCTGATCTCTTTCCTGAAGCTGGGCTCGCTGGGTTGGGGTCTTGGAGGGGCTGATCTCTTTCCTGTGTGGGTGGCTCTTCTGAAGCTGGGCTCGCTGGGTTGGAGTCTTGGAGGGGCTGATCTCTTTCCTGTGTGGGCGGCTCTTCTGGAAGCTGGGAGCGGCCCCGAAGATGGAGGGGGGATGGGTGATGGGCGGGTGGTCCCAGCCGGGGACCCAATCTCACCTGAAGCTGGGCTCGCTGGGTTGGGGTCTTGACTTGAAATCTATTTTGTCAAATATTAAAATCATTACATTGGTTTGCTTAATTCCATTTATTAGAATATAATTTCCATCTTTTTACCCTGGTATAGGGTCTGTTCTTGCTGTTAAAGTGTGTTTCTTTTACATGCCAAGAGGACAGATTGTGTTTTCACATTAATTCTGTTACTCCATTTCTCCTTATTGTGGAATTCATACCATGGATGTTGAGAGTTATCAATGAGAATTATTTGCTGTCAAATGATGGTGATATGAGTGTTTTTCCTCCAGTTTTTTATTTAATGGTCTAGACTTATTCAAACATGCTGATATGAGTATTTTTCCTCCAGTTTTTTATTTAATGGTCTAGACTTATTTATCCCTTGTGTTTTCTTGAGTGGAGCTGTTTAAACTATTCAGGTTACATTTTTTCTCTTAGTGAATTGGCAGGGCTGCATTTGTGAATAGATATCCTGGATTATTTTTTCTCATATAAGATGCTTGGACATTTTACTGAATATATTAGTGAAAGCTGTAATCTTTGGTCTTGGAGTTTGTGGAAATATTTTCTTGCCCTTTTTTATTTTTGGAATATTTTGAGAAGTCAGGAGTTAGTATAACAGGCCTGCCTTTACATATTACATAGACTCTTAAGAAACAAAAATGGGACTAGAATCCAAGTACCAAATAACCCAGCCAATAAAGAAAATAGTACCTAAAATTATCCTGTTTCAAAAACAAAACAAATGCGTATCAAGCTCTATGAGACTTTTGATTGGTGTTTCAATAAAACTCCTGATAATATCTAAGGGTTTAGATGACTTTACACCTTCAATTTTTAACATATTGTATACCTGTTTCTACATATGTCTACTCACTGTGTGTCTCCTTTTGTTCAGTATCTCAACAATCTGACATGCTGACCTTTCTGTATTCTATACTACAAATACAGCCTCCACTTTGACAGCTATTGGTAATGGCTTCTAATGCCATTCCAGGGACTCTGTGATACACACTGCATGTCCTTCATGGATCAATGAAATTCTATAGGAAGACTCAGTGACCCACTTGCCCTTGCATTTAACATGCCTTCAAAGAATGTACTACATGTAAAACTAGACCAAATCAGACTTCCATGTTGGAATTTACCACCATCAACCACGTTGTCGAATCTTTGATATTATAAAGGAATTATATTCTATGAACAACCAACACCTCAAACTTTCTTCTTTCATATCCTGGAACCTTAGCTTCATTTGGTATTCCCCAAAATGTACACTTCTCACAGATCATGTCAGGATCAGAAAACCCCTGTTAGTGCAATTAATCTTAACAATTACAGCATCACTTATGCCTGTGCCTATAAGCTTGCTTGCATTCTTTTTCTTTGCAAACTGTACAGTTTGCATTTCTTTCTGCCCAACCTGTGATTTTCCTAGGAGATAGCACAAGAGTAATCAGTTACTAAGGTCCTGTGGAGTCAGTGTTACATCCCTGCATTAGAGAAACACCTACAATTCTCTTTCCCACATTCCCACACAGGAGACCTTCATATTTTCAGGGTCCTCTTGCACTAGTGTCCTTCAGATTTCATAAGGATTTTTAGTGCCTCTCCAAACACTGTCTCTTTGGAGACACTGAAAAGAATTGCATAATCAGCTTTGGTAATTACATATCAAATAAAGTTTGGGAAAAGTTGCTGACTCCCAAAACAAGAGTTGCCATTGCCTCTGTAGGTGAAATGAAAACTGCAGTTCAGTAGGGAGATGTCGTCACACATGTAAACATTTATCTAACATTTGAGAAGCCTCGCTCTTCCAGATGCTGAATTTCAGAAATTTCAGGATGATACAAAGTGTGCACTGACCAGAAATTTCTGCACAGAAAATCAATCAGGTAAGCACTTTGTATTTAGTCTAAGAAGGTAATCCTGCTAATAAGGGAAATGTTGGAAGTGAGTATATCTATAGAATTGATTCAGAAATTGGAAACATATGCAGTGCAATTTTATACTTCAAATTCTATGACTATCTTGCTGATTAATGCTTTTTCAGAATCTTAATTTATTACCATATGTTTGATTTAATCAAGGGATTAGTAAATATAAACATGGATATATGAAATAAGATAATTTAATTTCTTCTCCTTGTATGTGTGAATGTGTGCATGTGGGCAGGAACACTTGGGTTGAAGAGGATATTGTGCCTGTGTGTTTGTGTTTGTGTGTTTGTGTTTGTGTGTGTTGGTGTGTGTGTGTGTGTGTGTTGAGAGAACAATCTCAACTTCTCTCTTTCTGACTCATTTTGCATTTTCAAAAATTTGCTGTGATATTTCTAAACAATGTGCTTAAATGTCCTGAAACACTCTGAATGTTTTAGGCAAATTCATCAGGTGCCCCCATAAATCTTCATTAGTTTCCATTCCAGTACTTGGATGACAGTTGTCTACTACTAAAGCTGATAATTATTATCCTGTGTAGGTTCAACTCAGGTTTTTAAACATCCAAGGCAAAAACCTTTCCTACTGAACCATCTCCCTAATGTAGAAGCAACTTTATCTTTTGTCTCACTATTCCAGTAAATATAAGTTCTGCAGTGCAATATATAAGAATCAATGAGCCGGGCGGTGGTGGCGCACGCCTTTAATCCCAGCACTCGGGAGGCAGAGGCAGGCGGATCTCTGTGAGTTCGTGGCCAGGCTAGACCGACAGCCTCCAAAACAATACAGAGAAACCCTGTCTCGTAAAACCAAAAAAAAAAAAAAGAATCAATGAAATATCTAAGAGTTAATGCCAGTAATCCAGAGTCATAGGCCAGAGGATTTCAAAAAGTTATAGTTCAACTAACATTAAAAATGAGAACATTTGTATACTCAGTGAAAAAGAAATAGAAATAAAACATTCCCAATTTGCTTTGACATAAGCCTACACCATACCAAAGAAAACAGTGTCCTATTGTGTTGATTTACTTGTTGTATAACGGGGACAGGCAATTATATCTATATAAGCCTATAAGAGACAGGATCAGCCTTGATCTGTTTTTATTTTCCTATATAAAAATCATAGTTCACAAACTGTTAATTTTCTTTGTATTTGTTTGTTGGAATTTTCTGCACCTTTCATTACACTGCTTCAGAGCACAGCATCACCTGAGTATCAGCTGAATTTGTGTACTATTAGAGGACATGAGGGGAGATCTAAAGTTCAAAGCTGAATTTACATCAGAATAGTGAATTTGATGGCAAAAGAACAACACTGGGATGATTCACATGTAGTTTTATATACCTTCTATGAAACAAAGCCTCATAGATTACAAAATGCTTCCTACAATGTGATCCCAATTTTCTGCATGTCAAATGAATGTTGTGTTGTTTATCACCAAGATGGAAGGAGTAAAATCACTGACCTAAATCATGATGACACAATTAATTAAAACAAGGAATTATATAAAGCAAGTTCTTTTATTTAGGTCCTCAGACTATTTCCCCAAAAAACGGTGTTCAAGTGATCAGCCTTGGAAATGAGTAAGACAAGGTTTTATGGTGCATTAGTAGCAGTATTCCAAATGAAGCATCTGGCAGGCAAAACAGTTAGCCTTACAGGTGGACAGCATAAGAATTTCAAGTTAGTAATAATGATCTCATGAAACAGAGACATGATTGTAAGGCCATCATAGTGTACTCATAACAACAACTAGTCATATAAGAAACTTTTTAAATGAAGGTAGTATTGCATGATAGGTATAATTTTTGAAACAAACACATGGTTGTTCTTTCCCAGAACAGGCAGCACATAAACAGTACAAAATAATTTGTAATTAGGTTAAAGATGGGGCAAAGCACAATTCATGAAAAACAAATATATAGCCATAATCAGGAATGAAGCCTTTTTGTCTTTATTACTAAACGTTTTTTTAGTCCAATATGTAGGCAGGTTTGTTCATCATTCTCTGCTTGTCTTATATATCCCTATCAAGTATTTGATAGGATAGTAACATTAATTATCTGTGCGGTAGAATAAATTTTGTAACACAGAAAAAGACGCATGGCCTGTTTAAAAATTATGCCTGTTTAGCATCAAAAGAACAAATACAAAATAGGTATCCATTTCTCCCTTTGCCAGAGAGTTTGCTTCATATCTATAATTCAAGCCCCTTGTTGATAACAAGGAGTAAACTATTTTCCTGTTTGAAATTATGGTTCTGTTGTCTGGGCCCAGCAAAGCTGGAATATTAGCCAAAAGTGTTGGAAGGATTAGATCAAACAAGTATTTATCATAAGCGTCTGGTTTGCTGACACAAGTGAGGAGACAATTAGCAGTTACACTGACTGAACAGGGTTATAATATATTTCATTAAGTCCAGAACACTCTGCTTTTATGGGAATTGTGAAGGCTTTTTCATGGTATGAGTCATCTTTGGTGCAATTTGTAGTCTCCAGTTGATTGGTGGACTCTGTTGTTCAGCTGGGTGGAATCCTTCCAAGATAAATATTGACTAGGGACAGAAGTTAAAGTTAAATAAATTACACAAACTTGTACATTTGGAGTCTCGCACTCAGAAATTTTCCAGATCCAAAGCTGAATTCTCTAAACCAACCTCAGGAGAAGGTATCCTGTGTACATGAATCAAAAACATTGCTTTAATCAATTGCTTGCTTTCATTAATTTGGCCATGATGATTTATATCAGTCATACATCTCTTCCCATCTTTGGAATTAGATATCTACCCAAACATGAGGAAAGCTGATGTTTCATACAATGACAAGACACATTGGATTTTATAATAAAATTGGACGTTCCACATCTGGCAGATCTATACTACATGTGATTATTTTCCTTCTGACATCTGTTAAAGTGATTCAATTGCTTCCATTCTTTTGTGTGTTTGTTAAAAATTTGTGACACAGTAATCCTGTATCTTTCTACTACACAGTTCTTTTTTCATTCACTTTAGCTACCCTCCTCCCATTTCCCCAACCTCCCTGCAAACCATCTCCATTTACTCCTGAGAAAATGTGAGGCTTCCCATGGAAATTCAACAAAGTCTGACACATCAAGGTGAGGTAGGACTGAGCTCCTCACCCCAACATCAGGATGACCAAAGTCTCCTACCATATGGAATTGACTTCAAAAAGGCAGCTCATGCATCAGGGATAAATCCTGTTCCGCCTGCCAGATGTCCCACAAACAGATCTTGCTGGAAAGATGTCACCCACCTACAGAGGGTCTGGTTCTACCCTATGCAGGTCCTCCCGTTGTTGATCTATAATCCATGAGTTCCCATTCAAATAAGTGAAGGAAACTGTACTCTCCAGAATTTATATGTGTGAAAAAGTATGCATGCTCATATTTGTGTCTGTTTCTATAAAAGTTGGCACATAGCTCTTTGCATAATTTCTATTCTGACACAAAGCCTTATGGTTATTTTGTTTTCAGTATATAATAAGCATTATATTATGGAATAACAGAAATCTGTTCATTGCTGTGAAGATACATATTCATGTTTCATTTAAATTTCAAGTGAGAAATGCATGAATTTCTTTCATGATGAAAGGGGTGCATAAAGTTGCTTTTTCTTTAAGATGACTTAAAATTAGAAGTTCATTTTAAAATCTAGAACCCAACATCCTTTAAATTCGTATTCATCTCTTACTGTCTCTGCAACAACAACCTGGACTTGCTCTTAAAACACGCAGTTCACTGCGAAGTTCCACAAGTACTTTCAATAAAAATGTACCTTTGAAGACTTCATCATTCTTGTTGACACAGTATTTTATACAAATATTGTAGATGAAATACTGTTGTGAGTTGGAGACCTTTTTGTTGCTCACAATATCTTTTCAGTATTGAGAATATGGGATTTTTCGCACACCAACAATTACACCTCACGATTTCAAGTCAACTTTTTGCTCAGAGAAGTGATTTTTGCAACTGTTTAAGTAAAAGTTTTAAGTGACAGAATGGATGTCAAGGATTTGATAATAGGAATACTGTTCCTACTTCAGAGCATATTTGGAATTGTGGAAAATATCTGTCTTCTTTCCTGCTACCTCATCCGTTACTACACTGAACAGAAATTAAAGAACACAGATTTGATACTTGCACACATGTTCACAGCCAACATCTTGATCATACTTTCTAAAGGATTACTCCATTCAATGAGAGCTTTTGGGATGAAAGGGTCCATCAGTCATTTTGGCTGTGATTTTCTTTTGTATATTCAAAGACTAGGCAGAAGCATGTCCATTGTCATTACCTGCTTCTTAAGTGTTTTCCAAGCTGTCACAATCAGTCCTGGGAAAACTTTTTGTTTGTGCCTTAAAATCAAAGCTCCAAATCATATTGTTCCATTCACCTACCTCTCCTGGATAATATACATGTCAGGAAATATGATTTTTCCTTTGTATAATTATGCTAAGCGGAACAGCAATATACTGACACATGAGAGGGATATGAAATACTGCTCTACTGCAGGTCATGACTACATTGCAAGCTCATTATATACAGTGTTTTTTGTTCTCCCTGAAATTTTTCTTTCTGTCATCATTGTTTTGTCTAGCTGCTCCATGGTTGTCACTTTGTATCAGCACAACCAAAGGGTTCAACATATCCGAAGCTCCAGGGTTTCCTTCAGAACACCTCCTGAGTACAGAGCCACCCAACGCATACTGGCCATTGTGTCAACCTTTATAGGTTTTCATTCCCTCTCTTCCATCTTACAAGGTTGCAATGCTCTCACACAAAACCCTCATTGGTTGTTGTTGAACATTACTGCAATCATTTCAATATGTTTTCCTACTTTGGGACCCTACTTCATGAGCCGTGACTCCACATTGCAAAGGTTGTGCTTTTCTTGAGTAAGGAAACTCAAAATACAATACTGTTATATAGATAGAATGATTGAGTGATCTTTTTTCCTTAGTTTCTAAATATAAGTTTCTCTTTTTTTTAACTTGATGTCTATAACCATCCTGGAGCCTTCATCCAGTGACTGATGGAAGCAGAGGCAAATACCCACAACTAAACACTGAACTGAACCCATGGAACCCAGTGGCAGAGAGAGAGGAGTGATGAGCAAATTGGCAAAGAATGGGCTGGCAAAACCAGCAGAGACAGCTGATCTGAACAGGACAGAGCTCTTGGACACCAGACCAACAGCTGGGAGGCCAGCATGGGACTGATCCAGACTCCATGAGTATGAGAGTCAGTGAAGAGGCCTGAGCAACCTATAGGGCCCTGGGCAGTGGATCAGTGTTTATCCCTGGCATACAAATGGACTTCGTGTGTCCATAACACAAAGAGGGAGGATCTCTCAGCCTAGACTCTTAGAGGCGTGCCTGGACCCTACCCTGAGTGGAATGACAGACTCTAGATATCCCCTATGTGGAAGGAAGTGGCAATAGGGTGGGAGGCTGGGGGGATAGTGGAGAGGTGCGGGAGGAGGGGAGGGTGAGGAAACTGGGATTGACATGTGAAGCAAGCTATTTAAAATTAAAATAAAAAAGAACATGTCAATTGTAAATCTCATGTCGATATTTAATGAATTAAATATATTTAGATAAAAAAATAGTAAAAATGACAACCTTTAGCCTGAGCTAGTTCCAGGACAGTCTCCAAAGCCACAGAGAAACCCTGCCTCAAAAAAAATTAAAAAATGACAATCTTGCCAAAAATCTACAGATTTAATGAAATCCCCATCAAAATCCCAGCACAATTTTTCACATACCTTGAAAGAACAATTCTCAACTTTATATGGAAAAACAAAAAACCCAGGATAGCCAAAACAACCCTGTGCAATAAAGGAACATCCAAAGGCATCATCATCCCTACTTCAAGCTCTATTATAGAGCTATAGTCCTGAAAACAGCTTGGTAGTAGCACAAAAATAGACAGGTAGACCAATGGAATTGAACTGAACACCCTGATATTAACCCATACACGTATGAACATCTGATCTACGACAAGGATGCTAAAATTATACAATGGAAAAAAGAAAGTATCTTCAATAAATGGTGCTGGCACAACTGGATCCTGGCAGGTAGAAAACTGCAGATAGATTCATATCTATTGCCATGCATAAAACTCAACTTCAAATGGATCAAAGACCTCAACATGAAACCAGCCACACTGAAACTCTTAGAAGAGAATGTAGGTCGTATCCTCGAACAAATTGATACTGGAGACTGCTTCCTGAACTTTAACACCAGTAGCACAGACACTGAGAACCACAATTAATAAATGGGACCTCCTGAAACTGACAAGCTTCTGTAAGGCAAAGGACACAGTCAACAAGACAAAATGGAAGCCCACAGGTTGGGAAAAGATCTTCACCATCCCCACATCTGACAGAGGACTGATTTCCAAAATATACAAAGAAATCCAGAAGCTAGTCACCAAAACACTAAATAAGCAAATTAAAAAGTGGGGTAGAAACTACCTAGAGAATTCTCAATAGAGGAATCTGAAATGACTGAAAGACACTTAAGAAAGTGCTCAACATCCTTAGCCATCCGGGAAATGCAAATCAAAACAACTCTGAGATACCATCTTACTCCTGTCTGAATGTTTAAACTCAAAATCACCAATGACAGTTAATGCTGGAGAGGATGTGGAGAAAGGGGAACACTCCTTCACTGCTGGTGGGAGTGCTGACTCATACAGCCACTTTGGAAATCAGTATGGAGATTCCTCAGAAAAATGGGAATCAGCCTACCACAAGATCCAGCAATTGCACTCCTAGGTATATACCCAAAAGATGAACATTCATACAACAAGAACATCTGTTCAACCATGTTCATAGCAGCATTATTTGTAATAGCCAGAACCTGGATGCAACTTTGATGCCCCTCAACTGAAGAATGGATGGAGAAAGTGTAGTACTTTTACACAATCCAGTACTACTCAGTGGAAAAAACAGTGGAATGTTGAAATTTCCAGGCAAATGAACAGAACTAGAAGAAACCTTCCTGAGTGAGGTAACCCAGTCACAAAAAGACAAACATGGTATGTACTCACTCATATATGAATTTTAGACATAGAGTAAAGGATTACCAGCCTACCATCCACACCACCAGAGAAGTGAGGAAACAAGGAAAAGAGGATGTCAGTTTGGAGGTCTGGTTAATCTATGGGGCCTCTGTTAGTGGAACAATGTTTATCACTAGTACATGAATGGACTTTGGAAGCCCATTCCACATAGAGGGATACTCTCTCAGCCTAGACAGGTGGGGGAGGTTCTAGGCCCTGCTCCAAATGATATGACAGAGTTTGAAGATTCCCCATGGAAGCCTCACCCTCTCTGGGGAGCAGAAAGGGGATGGGATAGGGGGTCTGTGGAGGTCAGGGGAGGAGGGGAGGGAGAGGGCACTGGGATTCACAGGTAAAACAAGCTTGTTTCTAATTTAAATAAAAGGGAAACCTCCCCCAAACCAAAACCAAAACCAAAGACAAACAAAATGTAAATCTGTCCTTTAAGGAGAAAAAATATGTTTCTTTTTAACATAAAACATAAACATAAACTAATATCATTGCCAGTTGTCTTTCTAAGGAAAACTATACCTTGTGTTTGGGTTTTATGTTTTTGAAACTACTACCTATAATATCATAGCAGAGGTCAATGATGGGTTTTTCTTTTGTGAGAAAATAGTACTGGTTTTACAAATCATATATCCACTTTCTTGTTGCAAACTGAGTAACTTGGACCTCAATAAATTAATCTATGTTCTGGACACTGTGTGGTCAAGTAGTATAGAAAATGGAGAACTTTTCCAGAAGGAAACACAGTAAATAATTGTGCATGTTTTGTGAGATAATTTTTAAAGATATATATATAATGTGTATTTATTATTTTCTCACAATTTTTCTTACTACTCTCTGGAGAAAGCCATGATGTCACCCCTGGAAAGGAAGCACATATATTTTGTGAATGGAGCGCCTTCATGTAAGGTTAAGGATCCGTTGAAGAAACGCAGTAGACCCATATCCTGGTTCTACGGAGTTCATTGACTTTAGGCCTATCTAAATGTTGCTATGCTTAGTCTTATGGTATGTCTTAGTTTTGTGGTTTTATCTAACTTTACTGGGAACACAAGTTGATAATTTTTTCTAAAACTTTCTGCAAGAATATAAGCCTCTCTGCCATCATTCACAAAAACCTATTTATCTGAAAAACTCTTGGTACCTCTACTGTCTGTCATTCTGAGTAAGCTGGAGGAACTCACTAAGGTTGATGATTCTTGCTTACTTAACTATTCTCTAAGAACATGCGAGACAGTTTCTTAAATGATAACATTAAAATCTTGTAAGAACAAGTATGGAAACCATAAAGGATAGGAAACATCAGACATCTCTCTGGTGCCAGGACATGAATTGTTAGACCTTTTAATTTTTTTAGTTAAGCCCCCCAGTTACAATGGAATTAACAAAGTAAACATATGTGTTATGGTAAAGCTGGTGGGGAGCTGGACAGATTCCATGACAGTCCAGGGTGACGAAGATGAAGGAACAATCATGTCAGGCAGACAGAACTTAAGGGAGAAGTTCTGTTAGAAAGGGGAAAATGGAGAAAGGAAAGAGAAAAGAGACAAAGAGACAGAGGACAGAATGTGGGAGCCCACAAGTGACTCAGTTTCCATCTGGAGTCTATTCTGACATGTAAAACATTAGAGTTCAACCTTGCTTGTTTCAGCCTCCTTGAAAGGCATGATAAAATTCTGATTAATCCCATGGGACAGAGTATATCATCTCTCTAACAAGCTACTGATGCCAGCTGTAGGCACACAGATAGAGAATGTAGCTGCTAGTAGGACACACATAATAGATAGTGAGCCTGGCATTCATCGATCCAAGGACAGTGCAGGGAGCTGGTTAATTGATTATGTGGCTCTGTGTTATGTTTTGCAACTAGTCTGTATATAAGCAAGGTCTAAATTAAACTCAGGGCTGTCTGGTGTACTGAAAGGCATGGACCTGGCAGTCCTCCCAAATCTATCCTGTGATTATATTTCTTTCTTTATCTGCCATTTCTCTATCCTCATGTCCCTACCCAGGTAACCCAGCTGACTCATTGAAGCAGGTACCACCAAAACAAGAGAAGAGGGAGACAGGAAAAATCCTGCCTGTCCCAAAAGAACAGCAGGAAAGAGAGGAGATGGAAAGAGAGCAATAGTGGGCATGGGTCTTTCTTTTGAAGGGGTCCTTTGCAACTAAGTTCAGACTATGCAATCATGGAACCCTAGGCTGGATAGAGTACTGGCTATGTGCATTCTGTCAGGTGACAGAGGTAGGCCAGCATAATGCCGGAATCTTTACAAACTACCAGAAAAATTTGTAAACTTAGTGCAAAAAAGATAAAGTATAAGGCAATCATCATTTTGAGTATTTTAAAACGGATATTACACTTGGTATCCATACAAAAGTGATATATGGGCTATTTTAGTAATTGACTTAAAACTGAAAATAATATCCTAGATGTGAAATTATATATGCAGTTGATTACAAAAACATAAAAGTATCACATTGTTGAGGACTAACCAGTGGGCTTGAATTCCTGTTTTTTTGTAATTGCAAGCATGTTGCTAGCTAGAACACAGTATATATGAGATGTGCCTGAGTAGAAATATAAAAATTAATAATACAGGATAATGGTCAGTGATTACAAGGGAGTGGGGAAGATGTAAAGAAACTAAAATGGGTAAATGCTAATAATTCTTGAAAAAATGATTAAAGAGGAGTGCATTGCAATAGCTCATGCTTGAATGCATTTGAACTTGTAAAAACAAATCAGCTGGAGTTTATGATACCATCTGTTTGAGAAATAGCTGTTATTCTAACTCTTCAATTTTCACAGACTTCCGACCTCTGTCCTGCAGCTCAGAACCTAGTTGGAGTTAAACTTGGACAAATGTCTATGATGTTTATAAACAACAAAAACTGAACACTGGTAAAATGTGAATTTCTGAGGTAGTGATAGATAATCTTCTGCAGTCAATAAATTAAAGGTCACATTTCCATATAAATCAATTTGTGTTATTTTTTCTATTTGTTGTCTTTAAAAGTAAGAATTTTTGGCGATCCTCAAGTGAAGACTACTCTCAGTTGCATATACCCACCACCAGGAGAGTAAGTAGTGATTAAAGAAATAACATCAGTGTATTTGTGTTTCCTTGATTTCCCTGAATAGTACACAACTTTGTTTCTCTGGCAAGCATTTTATGCTTCCAAAAAAAGTATGCTGATGACTTGAGGAATAAACCCAAAATTTCTCTGACTAGAAAATAATTACACTTGTTTTTCAAAAAGAACCAGTATGTAAATATCTATATCTCTAGATATTTGAAAATAATAATCTCTAGGTCCCAGTCAGTATATGTCTTTAGGCTAGGCTGTCATCTAGAGAAAATTCTGACAGGTAAAATGATTTGATTATTGGCATAAAATACTTTGAAATTTAGCAAGTAAAGAATGTATAGTTGGTACATTAAGGGGAGATAGCCAAGGGTTTGATCTTGGCAAGTCTATGCTTTTCTATAAATAGAGTGGATTTTAATAGATACAATAAGACAGATACAAAGAAGAGAAGCCCATACATGAGTAAAGTGATCAGTGTGGTCACAGTGGGATACAATTTCTCACAGTAGCAAGTGCAAAGGAATTACATATATAATTCTCATCAATATAGATTTTGAACACAGTGCATGCATGAAACTGAGGGTACAGAGAGACCCTGCATATACTGTTTATAGCTATGCACATATTACTAGCTATGATATACTTCTTAGGATAGGGCTATAAATATTAACACAAACACCTGGTGGTAAGATGGAACTATAATAATGACATGAAAACCCCAAAATTTATATAAGTGTAAGCAATTCATGTAAATTTCAGTTTGGTAGGAAACGGTCATAGGCTGGTGACATAATTTGAAATCTTTGTCTGATGTGGTCTCAGGCTCTGAACTCACTTATATCTGGACCCAGGTTTAAGATCTCTCTTGAAAGCAAGAATGTCCTCTAGCTGAGCAGCTAAGTAAGCTATGAAATGTTATATTGTCATGATCCAACCCCAAACCTTTAGCCATGAGATGTAATGAGAAGCAAAAATTTGAAAAGGAAACTGCAGAAAATCAGCCTCTTAGCAGGCACTAATGAATCAAAATGTACCTGGGGGTTTGTGGCACATGACTTTAATCCCAAAACTTCGGAGGTAGACACAGGTGGATCTCTGTGTGTTCCAGGCCAGCCTGGTCTACAAAGTGAGTTCCAGGAGACTCTCCAAAGCAACAAGGAGAAAGCCTGTCTCTGGAAAAAAAGAATCAAAATTAGTGACAATACTACCAAAGCCATCCACTGATTATTTTTCTCTTATCAGTCTGATAAGTAGATGAAGATAATTATCAAGTTCTCTGTTCTCAGAACTTGATTTTGGTAAAGATTATATTAACAAGATCTACAAAACAGACACTGATAATCATTGTACATTTGAAAGTTTGAGAGCCTTGATACGGGGTAGCTGCTAGAAGTCAGAGTTAGTGTGCAGCTTGGGGAATCAGGGAAGTGGAGGTTTGATGTGCTGTGCAGTGTCTGAACCTTTATTTGGAAGTGGTCAAATAAAAAGAGAAAATGACAGAAAGGGAGAAAGTATACTTTTCATATTTTCACAGAGTTCAACGTGACACGTTTGATCGAGGGACATACAGAAGAACTGCAAAGATGGTATGCCAATAGAGTCACTGCCACAAGTGTGATAAAGTCCTGCTCCATAATTGGGTTTTCCAAATGAGAGAAGTGATACAGTGTTGGATGAATTTAATGGTGTAGTGAAAAAGAATCTAGAAGACAGAGAGACATCAAATGAGTCTATTCAAACTCAGGATTTAAAGAAAGTTTGAATAAAGCTATATGAGGTTAATGTTTTTAAGAGACCTTTATGGTAAGCCAATGTTTGCCTTTAGCATTTCTTTCATTAACATGAGCTGCTGAGGAATATGTCCCTTGGGTTGACAGATGACAAACAATTGTTATTTCACACAGTCCTGAGGTGCTGTCACTCAACGGGTTCTCTGTCTATAAAAGGGATTGTAATTGTGGATCCTGCATGCTTCAGAAATTTCACAGACACCTTGAGGATTGTCCTTTCAGTTTGAAATGTCAGGTGTATTAAGACTACTAGGAAGTCCAGAGGCTTCTCCTTCAAGACGCCTTGTGCCATTTCAAATCCCCAGTCAGTAGCTTGTGAGGAATATCACTTCTGCCATGATCTTACATGACCTTGCCTGCAATTGTGCTTGCATCCTGTGCATCATCTTCTTTGAGCTATGTCATAGTTGTCATTGTCGTGATGGACATACCAAGAGTGCAACTCTCCTAGTGACCCACCAAAATGCTTCTAATCCAAACAAAGCACATCATCTCATGGAAACCCTGTGTTTGGTTCTTATGTAAAGCTGATTAAAAGAAATGTTAACCAGGACATGGTGGCAAATTCCTTTAATCCCAGTGTAAAGGAGGAAGAGCAGGTGGATATCGATGAGGTCAATGCTAACTTGATCTACCCAGCCAGTTTAAGGACATCCAGGTCTACACACACATATAACCAACACACCAACACACACACACACACACACACACACACACACGCATGTTGTTTGAGGAACTATGACTTACTAATCATGATGTAACAGGTTATTGCCTTTACAGCTGTATAATTGTACACTTTGTCTTGGTTTTCCTAATAACATTCTTTTTCCTTTTGTTTTTTTCTTGCAATTGTTTTCCTTGGCTGTCATGTTTACCATTGGTGTACAGAATGTTTCCTGAAGAACAGAAAAGAATATAGAGCTCGTGGCTGCAGTAAAATCAGCAAGGCCAGTGGCAGCAAAGATTGAAGCATTCATGTTGTAAAGCCACTTATATGATACTGAGGAGAAGGGGACATGACACAGATCCAATATTTGAATTCAAACCATTGTGGAAGATGAAAAGAGCTCAAGTGTTTGAGGCTGGTGTTCTCCCTCTAACACCTAGATATCATGATCTATTCCATTCCTGGGTCACACCTTCTAATTATTCTACATCTTTCCTGTCTGTGTTATTATTGAGGAAAATCCATTGAAAACACAAGATACTCTGGTAGATATATCTGATCCACCTATTTTCATGAAGGAAATAAGACTTGTCAAGAAATAATATAATTAGAACTGGAAGGAGAAACAAAAGGAACTGAAATGAACTAGGGTAACAGTGAGCAGCAGATGGGTTAAGGAACCAGGACAAAATAGAAATGACTGTAATGAGAAGAGGATCATGTGTCTTGAATTAAGGAACAGCGGAACTCATTACTTTCATAAGGAATTGAAGTACCTGCACATTGAGCATCAAGTCTTTCAAGTCTGTTTGTCATAAAGAATAAAATGGAATCTATGAGTTAAGATATTAAAATTTTCAGGGTCTTAGCCCAACCACAGATGGTTGAGCAGGGTCCAAGGAAGAGTAAGTGAGATGCTGGCCCTTTCCCAGCCTCCCACAGAAAATCAGACACAGCAGGGAGTCAAATTAAGCAGGAACTCATTTATTACCACACAACTATTATCTTTCATAGGAAATAAAACCACAGAGCCTAAAAACAACCAGACAATCATTTTGAAGATCAGCCTATCACATGCCTAGACATCCTAGGCTTTACCTACTGAACATGAGTTGTCTGTGAAGTGACCTCATCTTCTTCATTCTAGGCAACCAATCATCTTATTTGAAAATTACTCAGGACTCATCCATCTGACTTTCACTCAGTGTCATCTATAACTGGCTTGTGTGCCCTAAAAATACCCCCTTTTTGTTCAGACAATGGCCTACCTCATTTCAAATTAAGGGGTTCACCTCTAATAGCACATTTTGTCAAGGTTCACTCAAAAGGGAGATATCCTCAAGGCTGTACCTATCACACTGTATTTTATAGTCTGACAGCCTATCAAAAAGGCAAGGTCCAAAGACAAAAATTAAAGTTATTACTATAAAGACACCCAACAGGGTGAAGATTGCCTTATCCAGGAGTATGTACCTGTTTTCTGACACCTCCTCTATGCACAGTGGAAGATGTCCACCCCACTGGGTTTGGACATGCCCATTGCTGTTTGATTGCTCCCTTGAGTTTCTCAAGGATACAGCATCCTTGGGCATGGTTAGGTATCGTTGTATTGGCCTACTTATCTTGGAAGAAAAGACTTACCACATTGTTGCTTCCTTTCCTTGTGTGTCAACCTGTTTTTTGTCATTCTCCTGCATTATGGGAGCAGGCAGGAATTTTAGATTTCTGGCTGGGAGCCAGATGGGCACTTCTTCCCCTATGGGGAAGACACATCCAAATATTCTTCCATTGTAATTAACAGGTCTGGGCCCCTCCATTGGGATATAAGAGAGACTTTTCATTTGACCTTAACTTGGTGTTTGGAGTTTAGGTTGCCCAATTTTGGGAACTTAGATTTGGTTGCAATTGAGTGGATTCCTGTAGGGTTAGTACCTCTGAGACAATCGCCAGTCTATCTCCCTATTCATTTCCCTTAGTCAGGAACGCTGGGAAGCTGGCATGCCCCCAAATGTGCTGAAGATAAATTGGTGTCTCTAGAGTCACCAGAAGAGCCTTAAAAGCCACCATGTTGGGGTTTTAGGATCATTATCTAACTGAATACATGCTCGTGGGATATGGGGAAATAACTTAACCACATAGAAACTGTCTAAAATAAGATTGCAGGGTTTGGAGATGTCTTGAAATGTCAGTATCATAGCCAGCATTTTTATATTGGGCAGAATGTTGGCAGGGTTGAAATCTTTGGTGGCTTGGTGTTGTTTTATATCTGCTAAAAGCAACATAGGCAAAGCTTGTTTGACCCCCAACGTTGAAGGTTCAAATGGCTTCCTGGATAAGACTCAGGTGGAAATAAGGAAGGCATCTTAAGGGGGAGTCTCTGTAAAAGAGGAGCCCATTTGGACAGTCCATACTGTAAATCAATACGCCCCATAAATTGTTCTAAGTTAAGATCAAGGCAGGTATTAGCCTGAATAAGACATTCAGCAATGGTACTGAAAGATTTTGAAACTTTTTTACACTTTTTCTGTTTTAAACTTTCTTTTGATCTTCCCAGCACACAAGAACCTGGAGCTTCTAGCCACGGTGGCAACAGTAGTGTCACTGCCACCAAATATTGAAGAGTTTCTGATGAATAAACACGTAGCTGAGACTGGAGAAGGGGAATAGCAAAGTGATAAGATATAAGTCATGGTCACAGGTTAATGGAAAGAGATATTAATTTTTTACAAGGACTTATAAATGCCTGAAAGGTAAGCATAATAACTTTTGAGGTTGTTGCTCATTTGAAACACATAGGACTGTTAATGGCTGTAATACATTTTGGCAGTAGAAGCATGGCAAGGAGAAGGAAGACATAGCTGAGGGGTGTTTAGATTTTAAGAAGTAACTGAAGAGAGGAAAACAGGCCCTGCATCCAGGCCTGCATGCCAGTGCCTAGGGATTGCCTGGAGACTAACACAGAGCTTCCCATCCTGAAGGGAGCAAATAACCAAAGATGCCAGGTATTCTTTTCCACCAACGAGACCAGGGGACCAGAGGGTCTGCCACGGGACCGGTTAAAACAGGCCCGGCATCCAGGCCTGCATTCCACTGCCTGGGGATTACCTGGGGACTGCCACAGAGCTTCCTATCCTGGAAGGAGCCAAGCACCCCATATCCCAGCTCTTCTCTTCCACCAAAGAGACCGGGGGACCAGGTGGGAGACTATGCACCCCAGATTCCTGGGCTTCTTCTCCACCCATGGGACAAGAAATAAGATGAGGAACAGAAAAACTACCAGAATATTGGACTTGCTTGCACCCACCAAAAGGGAATTCTGGTCCCCTAACCACCAGACCAGTAAGGGGCTCTTTCTGCACCCACAAGAAGAAGAGATGGAAAAGAGACAAAACAAGAACAAACTCAGCAACAGAAAAACAAATATGACACAGCCAGATTCTAGAGACTCCACATCAACAAGACTCCAACATTCCAATGCAAAAGAAGCCAAAGAGAATGACCTTAAAAACAACTTCATGAAAATAATAGACCTAAAAGAGGATATAGGAAAATCCCTCAAAGAAATGGAAGAAAAAACAAACCAAAAATTTGAAGAAGTGGAAGAAAAAACAAATGAAAAATGCATGAAATGGAAGAAAAAACAAACCAATACTGCAAGAAATGGAAGGAAAAGCAAACCAAAAAATGCAAGAAATGGAAGAAAAAACAAATCAAAAAGTTCAAATATGCAACAAATGCACAAAAAGATGAACCAAAATTGCAAGAAACAATTCAAGCAGTGCAAGAGTTGAAAACTGAAATGGAGACAATAAAAGAACACAATCTGAAGAAAGGCTGGAAATAGAAAAGCTAGGCAATCGGTCAGGTACAACAGATACAAGCATTACCAACAGAATACAAGAGATGGAAGAGAGAATTTCAGGTGTTGAAGATACACTAGGAGAAATCGATTAATCAGCAAAAGAAAATCTTAAGTCCAACAAATCCATAACACAAAACATGCAGCAAATATGGGACACCATGAAAAGACCAAACCTAAGAATAATAGGTATAGAAGAAGGTGAAGAAAAACCATATCAAAGGGGAAGAAAACATATTCAACAAAATCATAGAAGAAAACCTACCCAACCTAAAGAAACACATGCCAGTGAAGGTACAATAAGCTTACAGAACAAAAATAGAGGGGACCACAAAAAGTCCCCTCACCACATAATAATCAAGATTCCAAATATACAGAATAAAGAAAGAATATTAAGAGCAGCTACGGAAAAAGGCCAAGTAACATATAAAGGCAAACCTGTCAGAATTACACCTGACTTCTCCATGGAAAACATGAAAGCCAGCTCCTCAATAGAAATTGTACCAATACTAAGAGACCATGGATGCCAGCCCAGATACTATACCCCGCAAAGCTCTCAATCACTATAGATGGAAAAAACAAGATATTCCATGACAAAACTAGATTCAAGCAATACATATCCACTAACCCAGCCCTACAGAAAGTTCTGGAAGGAAAACTCCAACCCAAGGAAGTTAACTACAACCAGAACAACATAGGCATTAGATAAGACCACTTTACCAACAACGAAAAAGAAAACAGGGGTGGATTTCCACACATAATTCCAACAACAACAACCATTCCAAATCAAACAAGAACGAGCAATCAATGGTCATTAATATACCTCGATATTAATGGCCTTAATTCACCCATAAAAAGACACAGGCTAACAGAATGGATTCCAAGATAGAACCCATCCTTCTGCTGCATACAAGAAATACACCTCAGCCTCAAGACAGACATTACCTGATAGTTAAAGGTTGGGAAAAGATTTTCCAATCAAATGAACCCAAGAAACTAGAGGGGTAAGCAATCTTAATAGCTAAAAAATTAGATATTAAAATAAAATCAATCAAAAGAGATGAAGGAGGTCATTACATACAAATCATAGGGGAATTACACCAAGAAGAAGTTTCAATTCTGAATATCTATGCCCCAAATACAAAGGCATCCACGTTTGTAAAAGAAATATTACTAAAACTCAAATCACATATAAATCCCCACACACTTATAGTGGGAGACTTCAACACCCCAGTATCACCACTAGACAGGAACACCAGATAGAAATTTAACAAAGAAGCAAAGGGTCTAATAGAAGTTATGACCAAATTGGCATTAATAGACATCTATAGAACATTCCATTCAAATAAAAAAGAATATACCTTCTTCCCAACACCACATGGAACCTTCTCAAAAATCGGCCACATTCTAGGCAACATATCAAACCTCAGCAGCTACAAAAAAATTGGAATAACTCCTTGCATCTTATCAGACAACCATGAATTAAAATTAGAATTCAACAACAACAAAAATTGCAGAAACCCTAAAAACTCATGGAAATTGAATAATGCACAACTGTAACATTCCTTGGTCAAAGAAGAAATAAAAAAGAAATTAAAGACTTCCTAGAATTGACTTTGAAAGCAATGCTATGAGGGATATTCATAGCCCAACAGCACATCTGAATGCTCTAGAACACAAAGAGGCAAACTCCCCCAAGGAGGAGTAGATGCTAGGAAATAATCAAATTGAGGGCTGAAATCAATAAAGGGAAACTAGGAAAACAATACAAACAATCAATGCAACGAGAGTTGGTTCTTTGAGAAAATCAACAAGATAGGCAAACATTTACCGAAACTTACAAAACAGCAGAGCGAGAACATGAAATTGAACAAAATCAGAAATGAAAAGGGGACATAACAACGGATTCTGAGGTAATTCAGATAATCATCAGATTATACTTTGAAAACCTGTACTCCAAAAAATTCAAAACTTTAAAGGAAATGGACAATTTTCTGGATAGCTATCACTTACAAAATTAAATCAAGAACAGAGAAGCAATCTAAATAGACCTATAACCCCTATGGAAATAGAAGCAGTCATCAAAAGTCTCCCAACCAAAAAAGTCCAGGTCCAGATGGCCTCGGTGCAGAATTCTACCAGAAATTCAAAGAGCATCTTATACCAATTCTTCTCAAAGTATTCCATGAAATAGAAGCAGAAGGGTCTCTGCCAAACTCTTTCTATGAGGCTTCAATAACCTTGATCCTCAAGCCACACAAAGACGCAACTAAGAAAGAGAAATTCAGACCAATATCCCTCATGAACATTGATGCAAAAATACTCAATAAAATACTGGCAAATCGGTTCCAAGAACACATCAAAACAATCATTCACATGATCAAGTAGGTTTCATCCCAGGGATGCAGGGATGGTTCAACATATGAAAATTCATCAATGTAATCCACCATATAAACAAGCTGAAAAACAAAAATCACATGATCATCTCACTAGATGAAGAAAAATCCTTTGACAAAATCCAACACCCCTGCATGATAAAGGTCGTGGAGAGATCTGGGATAACAAGAACATACCTAAACATAATAAAAGCTATCTACAGCAAACCAACAGCCAACATCAAACTAAATGGACAGAAACTCAACACAATTCCACTATAATCAGGAACAAGACAAGGCTGTCCACTCTCAATATTGTACTCGAAGTTCTAGCTAGAGCCATACGGCGACAAAAGGAGATCAAGGGGATACAAATTGGAAAGAAAGAGGTCAAACTTTCACTATTTGGAGATGATATGATAGTCTACATAAATGTGCCAAAGAACTCTACCAGAGATCTCTTACAGCTGATTAAAACCTTCAGCAAAGTGGCAGGCTACAAGATCAACTCATGAAAATCAGTAGCCCTACACTATACAGATGACAAAAGGGCTGAGAAAGAAATCAGAGAAACATCACCCTTTACAATTGCCACAAACAACATAAAATACCTTGGGGTAACACTAACCAAACAAGTAAAAGACCTGTATCACAAGAACTTTGAGTCTTTAAAGAAAGAAATTAAAGAAGCCCTCAGAAAATGGAAAGATCTCATATGCTCTTGCATAGGTAGGATCAATGTAGTAAAAATGGCAATCATGCCAAAAACAATCTACAGATTCAATGCAATGCCCATTAAAATACCAGTATAATTCTTCACAAACCTTGGAAGAACAGTAATCAACTTTGTATGGAAAAACAGAAGACCCAGGATAGCCAAAACAACCTTTCTCAACAAAGCAACATCTGAAGGCATCACCATCCCTGACCTCAAGCTCTATTATAGAGCTGTAGTCCTGAAAACAGTTTGGCACGAAAATAGACAGGTAGACCAATGGAATAGAATTGAACACCTTGATATTAACCCATACATGTATGAACATCTGGTCTTCAACAAAGAAGCTAAAAATATACAATGGAAAAAACAAAGTATCTTTAACAAATGGTGCTGGCATAACTGGAGGCTGGCATGTAGAAGAATGCAGATAGGTCACCATGTACAAAACTTAAGTCCAAATGGATCAAAGACCTCAACATAAATCCAGCCACACTGAACCTCTTAGAAAAGAAAGTGGGTGGTACCCTTGAATGAATTGATACAGAAGACAGCTTCCTGAACATAACACCAGTAGCACAGACAGTGTAGTTGACAATAAATAAATGGGACCTCCTGTAAGGCAAAGGACACATTCAGCAAGACAAAAAGGCAGTAAAAAAAACAATGGAATCCTGAAATTTGCAGGCAAATGAATGGCACTAGAAGAAACCATCCTGAGTGAGGCAACCCAGTCACAAAAAGAGAAACATGGCATGTACTCTCTCATATATGGATTTTAGACATTGATCTGAGGAATGCCAGCCTACAATCCCATGGCTAGAGAGAGTCTGGGAAACAGAACCTTCATTCAGTGGCTGAAGTAAGCAGAGGCAGACTCCCAACGCTAAGCACTGAGCTGAACTCAAGAAACCCAGTGACAGAGAGGGAGGACTGATGACCAAATGGATTAAGACTGGATTGGTTTAACCCCCAGAAACAGCTGACCTGACAAAGGTTAGCTCTTGAATCCCAGACTGATGCCTGGAAATCTAGCATGGGACTGAATGTGGGTGTCAGTGAGGAGGCCAAAGTAATCTATTGAGCCTTGGGTAGTAGATCAGTATTTATCCTGAGTATACACATGGACTTTGAGCACCCATCCAACAATGTGAGATGCACTCTCACCCTGGACTCTCGGGGGAAGGCTAGGCCCTGCCCTGGATGAAAAGACAGACTATGGACACCCCCATTGAGGGCCTCACCCTCCCTGAGGAAATGAAGGGATATTGGAGGGGTTTGTGGTATGGCATGGGAAGAGGGGAGGGAGATGGACCTGTAATTGACATGTGAAGCAACCTTGTTTCTAATTTAAATTTAAATTTAAAAATAAAAATAAAGAAGTCTGTTAATCCCAGATGGGTCATTACTTCTATTAGACCCTCTGCTTCTTTGTTGAGTTTCTGCCTGGTATTCCTGTCTAGTGGTGAGAGTGGTGTGCTGAAATCTCCCACTATAAGTGTGTGGGTCTTTATATGTGATTCAAGTTTTAGTAAATTTTCTTTTACGAATGTGGATGACCTTGTATTGGGGGCATAGATGTTCAGGATAGACACTTCATCTTCATGGATTTTGCCTATGATACGTATGTTATGACCTCCTTCATCTCTTTTGATTGATTTTATTTTAAAGTCTAATTTGTTAGATATTAGGATTGCTACTACTGCTTATTTCTTGGGTCCATTTGATTAGAAAAATTTTTCCCAACCTTTAACTCTCAGGTAATGTCTGTCTTTGAGGGTGAGGTGTGTTTCTTGTATGCAGCAGAAGGATGGGTTCTGTCTTTGAATCCATTCTGCTAGCCTGTGTCTTTTTTTAATCATTTTTTATTTTAATTTTAAATAGCTTGTTTTACATGTCAATCCCAGTTCCCTCTCCCTCCCCTCCTCCCGCACTCCCCTTCCACCCTCCCTCCCACCCTATTGCCAAATCCTTCCACATAGGGGATATCTAGAGTCTATCATTTTACTCTTGGTAGGGTCAAGGCACTCCCATAAGAGTCCAGGCTGAGAGAGCATCTCTCTTTGTGCTATAGGCACATGAAGACAGATTGTATACCAGGGATAGACACTGATCCACAGCTCAGGACCCCATAGGTTGCCCAGGCCTTCTCACTGACACTCACATTTGGGGGGGTCCAGATCAGTCCCATTCTGGCCTCCCCACTGTCGGTCTGGGGTCCAAGAGCACTCCCCTGTTCAGATCAGCTGTCTCTGCTGGTTTTGCCAGCCCATTCTTTGACAATTTGCTCATCACTCCTCTCTCTCTGTCACTGGGTTCCTTGGGTTCAGTTCAGTGCTTAGTTGTGTGTTTGCCTCTGCTTCCATCAGTCACAGGATGAAGGCTCCCGGATGGTTATAGACATCAAGTTCATTATCAGGAATGGGCATTCGAGGTGGTCCTTCCACTATTGCTTAGCTTGCCAATTGATGTTATACCTTTAGATCACTCGAGGTCACTCTGGTGCCTGATCTGTCTTTTTATGGGTGAGTTAAGGCCATTAATATTGAGGGCTATGAATGATCATTGATTACTCATTCTTCTTTGATTTGGAATGGTTGTTGGTGGTGGAATTATGTGTGGAATTTCACCCCTTTGTTCATCCCGAGTATACACATGGACTTTGGACTCCCATCCAACAATGTGAGATGCACTCTCACCCTGAACTCTTGGGGGAGGGTCTAGGCCCTACCCTGGATGAAATGGACAGATGATGGACACCCCCATGGAGGGCCTCACCCTCCCTGGGGAAATGAGGGAATAATGGGGGGGGGTTGGGTGAAGGGCACGGGAGAAGGGGAGGGAAAGGGAGAGGGACCAAGAACTGACTTGTGAAGCAACCTTGTTTCTAATCTAAATTTAAACTTAAAAATAAATAAAATAAATAAAAATAAAAGAAGAAAGAAATCAAAGAGGATACCAGGAAATGCTGTTGGATTGGTAGGATCAACATAATAAAAATGGCAGTCTTGCCAAAAGCGATCTACAGATTCAATGCAATCACTGTCAAAATTCTGGTACAATTCTTCACAGACCATGAAAGAACAATAATTAACTGTACATGGAAAACAGAAAAGACCCAGGATAGCCAAAACCACCATATACGTTAAAGGAACTTCATGAGGCATCATCATACCTGACTTCAAGTTCTATTATAAAGCTATAGTGCTGAAAACAGCTTGGTACTGGCACAAAAATAGAAAGGTAGACCAATGCGATAGAATTGAAAACCCTGATATTAACCCACACTCCTATGAACACTCAATTTTTAACAAGAAGCTAAAATTATACAATGGTAAAAAAAGAAAGCATCTTCAACAAATGGTGCTGCTATAACTGGATATTGGCATGCAGAAGACTGCAGATAGATCCATGTCTATCACCTTGCACAAAACATAAGTCCAAATGGATTAAAGAGCTCAACATAAATCCAACCACACTGAAACTGGTAGAAGAGATAATAGGAGATAGTCTTCAACGAATTGGTACAGGAGACTGCTTCCTGTACATAAAACCAGTAGCACAGACACTGAGATCGACAATTAACAAATGGGACCTCCTGAAACTAAGAAGCTTTTGTAAGGCAAAGGACACAGTCAACAAGACAAAAAAAGCAGTCCATAGAATGGGAAAAGATATTCACTAACTCCATATCTGACAGAGGGCTGATTTCCAAAATTTACAAAGAACTCAAGAAAAAAAGACTCCAAATAACCAAAGGATGCAATTAAAAAGTGGGCTACAGAACTAATTAGAGAATTCTCAATAGAGGAGTCTAAAATGGCTGAGAGGCACTTGAGAAAGTGCCCAACATCTTTAGCCATCAGGGAAATGCAAATCAAAACAACTCTGAAATACCATCTTATTCCTGTCAGAATGGCTAAAATCAAAAACATCAACGACAATTTATGTGGCAAAAGGGGAACACTCCTCCACTGCTGATGGGAGTGCTGACTCATACAGTCACTTTTAAAATCAGTATGGAGATTCCTCAGGAAAATGAGAATCAATCTACCACAAGAACCAACAATTCCACTCTTACGCATATATCCAAAAGTGGCAAATTCATACAACAAGGACATCTGTTCCACTATCTTCATAGCAGCATTATTTGTAATAGCCAGAACCTGGAAGCAACCTAGATGCCCCTCAACTCAAGAGTGGATAGAGAAAATGTGATACATTTACACAGTGGAGTACATCTGAGCAGAAAAAATAATGGAATCTTGAAATTCACAGGCAAATGGATGGCACTAGAGGAAACCATCCTGAGTGAGGTAACCCTTTCACAAAAAGACAAACACAGTATGTACTCACTCATATATGGATTTTAGACATGGATAAGGAGAGTGCCAGTCTGTAATTCCACTGACAGAATGTCTGGGAAACGGGAAAGAACCTAAGAGAGATATGCATGGTACCCCAGAGAAGAGGAATGAGGCAAGATCTCCTGAACAGGATGGGAACACGGTGGTGGGGTGGGGGAAAGTGGGAGCTGGGAAGAAGAAAGAGGGAGAAGAGGAGGAGAGAGTAGGTCATCGGGGAACAAGAAGGTTGAGTGGAGGGTAGAATAGAGGTTGAACAGGATCAGAAATACCATAATAGAGGGAGTCATAGGTTTGAAGAGAGATCTGGCACCAGTGATCTACAAGGATGACACCAACTGTCAAGCTAAGCAACAGTAGAGAGACCACATTAAATGCCCATTTCTGATAATGAACTTGCTGACAACCTTATATACCATCCTAGAACCTTCACCCAATGACTGATGGATCAGGGGCAAACACCCACTGAACTGAACCCATGGAACCCAGTGACAGGAAGAGAGGAGCAATGAGCAAATGAGAAATAATGGGCTGGCAAAACCAGCAGAGACAGCTGACCTGAACAAGGGGGAGCTCTTGGACCCCACACCGACAGCTGGAAGGCCAGCATGGGAATGATCCAGATCTCCTTAGTGTGAGAGTCAGTGAGGAGGCCTGGGCAACCTATGGGGCCCTGGGAAGTGGATCAGTATTTATCCCTGGCATACAAATGGACTTTGTGTGTCCATAACACAAAGAGGGATGCTCTCTCAGCCTGGTCTCTTAGAGGAGTGCCTGAACCCTGCCCTGAGCTAAATGGCTAACTCTGAATATCCCCTATGTGAAAGGAAGTGGGGATAGGGTAGGAGGCTGGGGCGAGGGCGGGGGGAGTTCAGGAGGAGGCGAAATAGAGGGAACTGGGATTAACCTGTGAAGCAAGTTATTTAAAATTAAATAACTCTTTTATATCTGAAGAGAACCCAGAATAGTCTATTTTATCACTTAATTAAGGCCCATAAAATTAAACCTTAAAAATTCATTTTCTATCCATGAAGCATCTTGCTTTCAGTGTTTTTGGCCAACATTGAAGTGGGAGCAATACCATCTACACAAGACCAACATCAATTCCAACACACAAAATGTCTTAGTTTTGCAGTTGTCTGTGGGCTTCAGTAATTTTTTAGAATAAGTTAGGATCACAGAAAACTTGTATAGTTATTATGGGGAAAGACTAGATCTCAAAATGTTCCAACTATAAGAAGATAGAGAAAAAACAAATCATGATTTAATTCTTTCATAGAATGTTCTTGCCCATCTAAGAGTTTGCTCTACTATAGGACCAAGAGGGACATGCCTCCTGATTTTTCTAATTCTTTCAAATCTTACTACCCCTGATGACAATGCAAATATGTGAGTCTGTGGGAACCATTCTTTTTCAACCTACCATACCCTGTGACTAGAAATATTTACACAAAATCAATTCTGATTAACTCAAATAGAGAAAAAGTGAATTGTTTTCACCAAACTACCAGTGGGGTTAGAACAGTTTCCCTGGAGATAAATTTTGAGGGTCTCCTAATATTTATTATGAGACATCTCTAGCAGTAAAAAGGATGCTTTCAATGAATCCTGAGAGAAGACTATTTGGGTGGATTGTTCATGAGAGTAGCAGAACTAACTGATGGCTGTGGTTTCCACTGACTGCTTAGCCAGAGAAAGTTCTGGATTTCTTCCCATGTTCATAATAGTGGATCCTGGCAGCATAAGTCAGTGGTTATCACTGAGACCATATCACAATAATATGGGAACTGTAGTCAGTTAATGTTGATAACTACTTCTGAATGGAACAAGCTAGACATATTTGATACTTACAGGACATGCATTTTATATGTCCTTATCATCCTTCTATTTTGTTTCCACTTGATTGTACTAATCTCTCAACTGTCCACTTTATATAATTTCTTATTCATACAATATTTGAATAGTAAAACCATAGTATATACAAGATTCTACTTTATCCTTGACTTCACTCATCTATTGTGATTTGTGGATATATTACTCCTGGAAGATGAATGTCTAGTAAATTTCTCTGCAATGAAAACATTTTCAAGTTCCAGACCTTTCTGATCTAGCTACTTTAAAAAATACTTATTTTCCACAACTTACAAGAGATGATCCCTCAGGGAGGACTTACCCTCCCAGCTTATTGTATGGTGGGTCCGATGGGGGTGGGGAGTTAGTACGGCAGAACAGTAGGAAGAGGAAACTGGGATTGGTATGTAAAACAAGATTGTTCCTAATTTAAATAAAATTTATTTAAAATAGATTCTATTTTTAAAATGTGTCCTACGCACAAAATAGCTTTTACACATGGTATATATTCAAAACTGAATACCATTCCATCTTCATATCCTTGAGAAGTTATGGTTTAACAGGGTCTTATCTGAAAACCAAAACCATTTCTCTTGTCAGTGTCACAACTGAATGAACAAATAAAATCTTCTGTACTGTGCTATAAATTATCTTATTCTCTCACAAAGAGACTCATTCTAAGACATGTAACCTAGAGAGAATTTAGTCCCAATATCTAGAAGGATGGGGATTTATTGAACCATCGTATTAGGAATCAAAAACAGTCTGATGATGACTCTTCCTTTTCTCCCAAATTTCCCATCTTAGCAGTATGATGTGGGAAAAGTGGAGACATGAGGTTGAGGATGCCTTCTGTGGGGGAACCAGAAGAAAGCGGTGTTATAAAAAGTCTGGGGAAACTGTCATGACCCTTGCCTAAGACAGAGACATGAACTTTATTTTCTTTAGAATTACCGCGGTTTTGTCCTTAACTCTAGAGATTGTCACAGATATTGTCTTAAAAATATGTTGATTACACAAATACAATGAAGTATGTAGACAGGAGTATATGAGTATGGGTAATAAACGAATGATAGGGTCAACTAAATTTATTGTTGTCAGCTTGTACCACTATACAAGCTTGTGTTTGCTTCTAACAATAGGCCCTAAAGAATATACTGCTGACATCTGTTGGTTTTAATGGGCTGTGATGGTATACACAGGTGACAACTAGTGCTCACCCAATGAGTGATTCCCTGTTGGGGAGCCCCTCCTGGAAATGCTGTAGGGTCACTGGCTGCAGATAACTGTTTGTCTCTGTTTGTAATTTCTCTCATGAGTCACTTCATCTCTTCCCTAAGAATATATTAGGGTGTATTCCTACTGATTGTGTGTTTATCTAATGAAAATATTCCATCTATTGTCCATACATATATCTGTAAATGGTCAGGAAGATGATTAAAGCTTAAGCAGGATAATTTTGATGAGTACAAATAATACTAGGATATTTTACATTACTCAGGCTAACATAGTATTCTCAGTCACAAAGATAGCCTCTTACACAGAGAACTAATTTTAGACTCCAGAACAAATTCAAAGCAGGCTAGTGGCCCCTGAAGACTAATGTCTGGTTGCTCCTAGAGACAAAGATATTTTGCAGGTGTTTTGCTGATTCAAGGTCAGGATAGAAGCAAATTTAGTAGACATAGCTTTCTGAGCAATTGAATTTTTTACTGGGAACCTTTACCGACTTAAGCTATGTGAATGGCCACTAGTTACTCACTGAGTGGTCATTGTGACATGTCTAGCTTAAGAGAAACTATGTGATTTATCTTGTTTTATGACAATGAATCAGGCATGGAAAATGTAACTTGGATTATCCAGAGTTTGGCTGTGAAAGGAGCAATGTCGTTGGTGAGGAGGCAGCTGTTTTGAATTTGTAGGTAGCTGCTGAATAAGGGCTGGGCAGAATGTGAGTGGTGTGTGTGTGTGTGTGTGTGTGTGTGTGTGTGTGTGTGTGTGTGTGTGCTGAATGAGAGATGATAAGGAAGCATGAAAGGAGTGTGAGGGAGTGAGTGGGTGATAGAATGAGTTAATAATGTAGAAGTGTATGTGTATGAAAGAGAGAGAGAGAGAGAGAGAGAGAGAGAGAGAGAGAGAGAGAGAGAGGTGAAAGATCTTGGTCTACAAAGAGGAGCTATGACTAGGAACTGCGTAAAGTACTGTGTAGTGAGAGAGCTATGTAATAATAATAGATGTAATTCTGTTTAAAACTATATGACCATGTAGGGGAGAGATGTTTGCATGTAAAGAGAGATATGTAACTGTACATAAATAATACAGACAGGTAGAGACAGATACTCAGAGAGCATTTTTAAATGAGAAAGTTGCCATCAGAATGCCTGTGTTACCTTATTTACCCATCAGATAGAAAAGTCTACCACTCAAGCCATTCATGGAGTTGTTTTTGGAGGCTGGGCCTCTAAAATATACTACTACTCTATCCCTCAATTCCTGGGAATCCACAGTGAATGACTAAGTTCTAATTCATTCAATGGACTTAAGCAAAAGTGCTTATGGTTTCTATTAACGGAACAAATTTTCTCCAGGACAGGTCAATATGTTTCATTCAATTCTGATATGATCCCATAGGTGCCAGTATAAACATGATGAAGCCCAAGCACACATTATAAATTACATAAGAATGACAAGTGGTTTCTGTACTAATTTGCATGTTGAATTTTGAAGGAGATTAATGATTAGATACAAATCTTTGGTCCTATGATACAATTATGTGATATTTTGATTCCTCGTGTAGGAAAAGAGGAATTTGAATAAATTGGAATTATGACTCACAATAAAAGGTCCTAATGTGGGAAAGCACATAGAAATATGCTGTGGTGTTCATTAGCCACCATCCACTATTATATACAAGAGCATTCCAACCCTGTAAGATGGAGGAGAGAGCATAAAAACCTAGAAAGGTGAACACCAGGACAAGAATGTTCCGTGTGGCTCTGTACTCAGGGGATGCAATAGTTGAAACATGAGTACTTCGGATATGTTGAACTCGTTGTTTGTGCCTGTACAAAGTGACAACAATGGCTCCACCCATCCAGGCGATGATGATAGAAAGAAAGATTTCAAGGAATACACAGAAAGCTGTATACAATAAGCCACTGACATCATCATGACCTACAGTGGAGCAATATTTCGAATTTCCCTTAAATGTCATGTTTTTGCTTCTTTCTTTTGCATATGTATACACAGGGAAAATCATATTTATTCCCATGTGCAGAACCCAGAAGATGGAAATAGTGAGTCCAACATACTTTGAAGCTTTTAGTTTCAGATCCTTCCAACAGGAACTACTGGGACTGATGGTGTTGGCCTGAAAGACACTCAAAAGACAGGTGGTGCCAATGGACATGTTTCTGCCAAGTCTTTGCAAATACAGAAGAAGTATGCAGCCAAAGCCACTGATAAACCATTGCATCTCAAAAGACTGTACTGTTTCTAGCAGTCCCTTAGAAAAAATGATCAAGGAGTTGGCTGTGAACAGGTGTGTCAGGATCAAATCCTTGGTCTTTAACTTCTGGGCAGTACAGTAGCAGACAAGGTAGTCAGAAAGAAAAGAGACATTCCCCACAATTCCAACTGTGCTTTGAAGTAAGAACACTATTCCTATTGCCACACCCTTGAAGTCCATCCTTTCATTTAGAACAGCTTAATTGTACAAATTATTGCAAAATTCCCTTGGTTAAGCAAAATGATGAAATGAAATATTTCTATAGTTGTGATATGGGTATGCCAAAATTACTTATGCTTCCAATTCACAAAGTCAGTATGTGCAACACATGAAGTCATTGCCTCAAATAATATTCATTTTGTCAACAATAATAACACTTCATAGGACTGCTAATGTATTCACATGTGCACACCCAGTAAGGAATTCACAAGATGGGGATGTCAGTGCTTTCATTGAATATAATATCTGGTTCATGATGTCATGGCAGAAATGTAAAACAGGATACAACAACTATGGGTAATCACTGGGATAAGCAAGCAACATACAGAATGAAAGCACTGATCATATTGTAGCAAATATTTTGGGATCATGGAAGTATCTATGTTACTGGAAAGAATATACATTTACATGTTAATCTAAGGGTTTGCATTCAAAGTTCTCAATTCATTCTTAAAAGATAGCATATGACGTTAGATTTCCCCAAGCTTTCTTTATCAGCTGCTAGTCAGATGATGATGTCCTCTGCAGCCATGTAAATGAATGACTGAGGAATTCACAAATTTCACATGCAGTGAAATAGCAATAAAATAGGAAGAATGGGAGTTTTTCAGTGTGAGTTCATTTAGGCAAAGCGCAATGCAGTTCAGCAGCTACCTAGTTTGCAACAGGCCAAAATAGACATGAACTCATTTTCAAACAATCCCACCTCACTTGGTAATACAGCAGAACACTATTATCAGCAACAAAGTTTTGGATTGTACAAGGGTAAATGGCAATTACATATTTCAATTTTTTGGTATAGGGCTTTAGTAAGGGACTTACCCTATAACGTATGATGTCCAGGAACTTGCAGCAAGTCTCCAAATGAGTCTCTGGGTTCTCAGTCTTATTATACATCATGAATTTTTGTATTTTTCATCTATATTGAATTTATTTATGAATTCCACTGAGAAGGCTATTTATGTGTTCTATGTGGATTTCTGTTTATTTGTTCGTTCTTGCTGTTTTAATATCACCTATCACAAAACACAAAGGGATTGTTGAAATAATTGTTGAGATGTGATTGATATGAATTGTGAGTCTCGACAGGACAAACATTATGTAAACACTGGAACAGATCATCACATAACTCTGAAAGATTCATGGATATAGAGGTGAAACAAATTGTGAGTTCAATATGATGCTCATCGGAATGACATCCAGAGCCTTTTTATACTTATTTTTTGGTAGCACAAAGGCCTCTGCATCTACAGATCTCCAGGAAAACTAAGAACACTAAGAAAACAGATTTGTATTTTTTTTATCATTTTTTATTTTAATTTTAAATAGCTTGTTTTACATGTCAATCCCAGTTCCCTCTCGCTCCCATCCTCCCGCACTCCCCTTCCCCCCCTCCCTCCCACCCTATTGCCAAATCCTTCCACATAGGGGATATCTAGAGTCTGTCATTTTACTCTTGGTAGGGTCCAGGCACTCCCCTAAGAGTCCAGGCTGAGAGAGCATCTCTCTTTGTGCTTTAGGCACATGAAGACAGTTTGTATACCAGGGATAGACACTGATCCACAGCTCAGGGCCGCATAGGTTGCCCAGGCCTTCTCACTGACACTCACATTTGGGGGGGGTCCAGATCAGTCCCATGCTGGCCTCCCCACTGTCGGTCTGGGGTCCAAGAGCACTCCCCTGTTCAGATCAGCTGTCTCTGCTGGTTTTGCCAGCCCATTCTTTGACAATTTGCTCATCGCTCCTCTCTCTCTGTCACTGGGTTCCTTGGGTTCAGTTCAGTGATTAATTGTGTGTTTGCCTCTGCTTCCATCAGTCACAGGATGAAGGCTTCCGGATGGTTATAGACATCAAGTTCATTATCAGGAATGGGCATTCGAGGTGGTCCCTCCACTATTGCTTAGCTGGCCAATTGGTGTTATACCTTTAGATCACTGGAGGTCACTCTGGTGCCTGGTCTGTCTTCGATCCTATGATTCCCTCTTCCCCCGATTCTACCCCCACCCCCTCAACTTTCTGTTCCCCCATGACCAACTCCCTTCCTCTTTACCCCCTCTATTCTTCCCAGGTCCCACTCCCCCCACCCCTCGCTGTGTTCCCCATCCATTCAGAGGATCTTGTCTCCATCCTCTTCTCTTGGGTACTATGCATATATGCATATCTTTTAGGTTCTTTCCTGTTTCCCAGACTCTCTATCTGTGGAAGTGCAGACTGGCACTATCCTGATCCATATCTAAAATCCATATATGAGTGAGTACATACCATGTTTGTCTTTTTGCGACTGGGTTACCTCACTCAGGATGGTTTCTTCCAGTGCTATCCATTTCCCTGCGAATTTCAAGATGCCATTGTTTTTTTCTGCTGAGTAATACTCCATTGTGTAAATGTACCACATTTTCTCCATCCACTCTTAGGTTGAGGGGCATCTAGGTTGCTTCCAGGTTCTGGCTATTACAAACAATGCTGCTATGAACATAGTGGAGCAGATGCCCTTGTTGTATGAACCTGCCTCATTTGGATAAACGCCTAAGAGTGGAATTGCTGGGTCTAGTGGTAGATTAATTCCCATTTTCCTGAGGAATCTCCATACTGATTTCCAAAGAGGCTGTATGAGTCGGCATTCCCACCAGCAGTGGAGGAGTGTTCCTCTCTCTCCACATCCTCTCCAGCATAAATTGTCTTCGGTGTTATTGATTCTAGCCATTCTGATAGGAGTAAGATGGTATCTCAGAGTTGTTTTGATTTGCATTTCCCTGATGGCTAAGGATGTTGAGCACTTTCTTAAGTGTCTCTTGGCCATTTTAGCCTCCTCTACTGAGAATTCTCTATTTAGCTCTGTACCCCACCTTTCTAGTGGATCCTTTGGTGTTTTGGAGACTTGTTTCCTGAGTTCTTTGTAAATTTTGGAGATTAGCCCTCTGTCAGATGTAGGGTTAGTGAATATCTTTTCCCATTCTGTGGCCTGCCTTTTTGTCTTTTTGAATGTCCTTTGCCTTACAGAAGCTTTTTAGTTTCAGAAGGTCCCATTTGTTAATTGTTGATCTCAGTGCCTGTGCCACTGGTGTTATGTTTAGGAAGTGGTGTCCTGTACCAACTCGTTGAAGAGTATCTCCCACTTTCTCTTCTAAAAGTTTCAGTGTGGCTGGATGCATGTTGAGATCTTTGATCCATTTGGACTTAAGTTTTATACAAGGCGATAAACATGGATCTATCTGCAGTCTTCTGCATACCAGTACCCAGTTATGCCAGCACCATTTGTTGAAGATGCTTTCTTTTTTCCACTGTACAGTTTTAGCTTCTTTGTCAAAAATCAGGTGTTCATAGGTGTGTGGGTTAAAATTAGGGCTTTCGATTCGGTTCCATTGGTCTACATGCCTATTTTTGTGCCAATACCAAGCTGTTTTCAGGACTATAGCTCTATAATAGAGCTTGAAGTCAGGTATGGTGATGCCTCCTGAAGTTCCTTTATTGTATAGGGATGTTTTGGCTATCCTGGGCCTTTTGTTTTTCCATATAAAGTTGATTAATGTTCTTTCCAGGTCCTTGAAGAATTGTGATGGAATTTTGATAGGGATTGCATTGAATCTATAGACTGCTTTTGGCAAGATTGCCATTTTTATTATGTTGATCCTACCAATCCAAGAGCATGGGAGATCTTTCCATTTTCTGGTATCTTCTTTGATTTCTTTCATCAAAGACACAAAGTTCTTGATATACAGGTCTTTCACTTCCTTGGTTAACATTATCCCCAGATATTTGATACTGTTTTTGGCTATTGTAAAAGGTGATGTTTCTCTGATTTCTTTCTCAGTCACTTCATCCTCTGTATATAATAGGGCCACTGATTTTTTTGAGTTTACCTTGTATCCTGCCACATTGCTGAAGGTGTTTATCAGCTCTAGGAGTAACCTTGCGGAGTTTTTGGGTCACTTATGTAAACTATCATATCATCTGCAAAAAGTGAAAGTTTGACTTCTTCTTTTCCTATTTGTATCCCCTTTATCTCCTTTTGTTGTCTTATTGCTGTAGCTAGAACTTCAAGTACAATATTGAAGAGATATGGAGAGAGTGGACAGCCTTGTCTTGTTCCTGATTTTAGAGGAATTGCTTTGAGTTTCTCTCCATTTAGTTTGATGTTAGCTGTTGGTTTACTGTATATTGCTTTTATTATATTCAGGTACGTTCCTGTTATCCCTGATCTCTCTAGGACCTTTATCATGAAGGGGTGCTGGATTTTGTCAAAGGCTTTTTCAGCATCTAGTGAGATGATCATGTGGTTTTTCTTTCGCAGATTGTTAATATGGTGGATTACATTGATAGATTTTCTAATGTTGAACCATCCCTGCATTCCTGGAATGAAGCCTACTTGATCATGGTGGATGATTTTTCTGATGTGTTCTTGAATCCGGTTTGCAAGTATTTTATTGAGTATTTTCGCATCAATGTTCATGAGGGAAATTGGTCTATAGTTCTCTTTCTTAGTTGTGTCTTTGTGTGGCTTGGGTATCAAGGTAATTGTAGCCTCGTAGAAAGAGTTTGGCAGTGAGCCTCCTGCTTCTATTGTGTGGAATACTTTGACGAGTATTGGAATGAGCTCTTCTTTGAATTTCTGGTAGAATTCTGCACTGAAGCCATCTGGGCCTGGGCTTTTTTTATTTGGGAGACTTTTGATGACTGCTTCTATTTCATTAGGGGTTATAGGTCTGTTTAGATTATTTATCTGTTCTTGATTTAGTTTTGGCAAGTGATATCTATCCAGGAAATTGTCCATTTCCTTTAAATTTTCAAATTTTGTGGAGTACAGATTTTCAAAGTATGCCCTGATGATTCTCTTGATTTCCTCAGAGTCCGTTGTTATGTCCCCTTTTTCATCCCTGATTTTGTTAATTAGCATGTTCTCTCTCTGTCTTTTGGTTAGTTTGGACAGAGGTTTGTCTATTTTGTTGATTTTCTCAAAGAACCAACTCTTTGTTTCATTGATTCTTCTCAGTGTTTTCCTGGTTTCTACTTGATTGATTTCAGCCCTCAATTTGATTATTTCCTGGCGTCTGCTCCTCCTGGGGGAGTTTGCTTCTTTTTGTTCTAGAACATTCAGCTGTGCTATTAATTCTCTAGTATGACTGTTCTCCAGTTTTTTCATGTAAGCACTTAGTGCTATAAACTTTCCTCTCAGCACTGCTTTCAAAGTGTCCCATAAGTTTGTGTATGTTGTGTCTTCATTTTCATTGAAATCGAGGAAGTCTTTAATTTCTTTTTTTATTTGTTCCTTTACCCAGGGATGGTGCAATTGTGCATTGTTCAATCTCCATGAGTTTGTAGGGTTTCTGCGATTTGTGTTATTGTTGAATTCTAATGTTAATGCATGGTGGTCTGATAAGATGCAGGGGGTTATTCCAATTTTTTTGTATCTGTGGAGATTTGCTATGTTTCCTATTATGTGGTCAATTTTAGAGAAGGTTCCATGTGGTGCCGAGAAGAAGGTATATCCCTTTGTATTTGGGTGGAATGTTCTATAGATGTCTGTTAAACCCAGTTGGGTCATAACTTCTATTAATTCTTTTGTTTCTTTGCTAAGTTTCTGTCTGGAGGTCCTGTCTAGCGGTGAGAGCGGAGTGTTGAAGTCTCCTACTATTAGCGTGTGAGATTTTATGTGCATTTTGAGCTTTAGTAATGTTTCTTTCACGAATGTAGGTGCCTTTGTATTTGGGGCGTAGATGTTTAAAATTGAGACTTCATCTTGATGTATTTTTCCTTTGATGAATATGAAGTGCCCTTCTTCATCTCTTTTGATTGATTTTAATTTGAAGTCTAATTTGTTAGATATTAGGATTGCTACGCCCGCTTGTTTCTTGGGGCCGTTTGATTGGAAGATCTTTTCCCAGCCCTTTACTCTGAGATAACGTCTGTCTTTGGTGTTGAGATGTGTTTCTTGTATGCAGCAGAAGGAAGGGTCCTGTCTTCGTATCCATTCTGCTAGTCTGTGTCTTTTTATAGGCAAGTTGAGGCCGTTGACATTGAGGGATATTAATGACCATTGATTGGTGATCCTTGTTTGCGCTTGATTTATTGTTAGTGAAGTTATTTTGTGTAGTTTCTCCTCCCTTTTTCTTTTGGTGTTTTGTAAAGTATGATTATATATTGCCTGTGTCTTTGTGAATGTAGTTATCTTCCTTG
Organism: Mesocricetus auratus; assembly: GCF_017639785.1. Lineage (NCBI taxonomy): Eukaryota > Metazoa > Chordata > Mammalia > Rodentia > Cricetidae > Mesocricetus > Mesocricetus auratus. The sequence goes on along the minus strand of NW_024429215.1, from coordinate 2,268,586 downwards.
GCTCTAGGTTTTCCTTCTAGCATTTTCTGTAGAGCTGGATTCATGGATACGTATTGTTTAAATCTGGCTTTGTCATGGAATATTTTGTTTTCTCCATCTATGGTAATTGAGAGCTTTGCTGGATATAGTAGTCTGGGTTGGCATCCTTGTTCCCTTAGCGTTTGTAGGACATCTGACCAGGATCTTCTGGCTTTCATCGTTTCCATTGAGAAGTCAGGTGTAATTCGGATAGGTCTGCCTTTGTATGTTACTTGGCCTTTTTCTTTGGCTGCTCTTAATATTTTCTCTTTACACTGTAGGTTTGATGTTTTGATTATTATATGGCGAGGTGACTTCTTTTTCTGGTCAAGCCTATTTGGTGTTCTGTAAGATTCTTGTACTTTCATAGGCATATCTTTCTTTAGGTTAGGGAAGTTTTCTTCTATGATTTTGTTGAATATGTTTTCTGTACCTTTAAGTTGAATTTCTTCACCTTCTTCTATACCTATTATTCTCAGGTTTGGCTTCTTCACGGTGTCCCATATTTCCTGGATATTTTGTGTTAAGGATTTGTTGGTTTTGAGATTTTCTTTGGTTGACGACTCTATATCCTCTAGTGAGTCTTCAACACCTGAGATTCTCTCTTCTATCTCTTGTATTCTATTGGTGATACTTGCATCTGTAGTTCCAGACCGTTTACCGAGCTTTTCTATTTCCAGCATCCCTTCATTCTGTGTTTTCTTTATCGTTTCTATTTCAGCTTTCAATCCTTCAACTGTTTGAGCTGTTTCCTTAATTTTCTTGGTTGATTTTTCTTGGTGCTCTTTAGATTCTTTGAGAGATTTGTTTATTTCTTGAATTTTTCCCCCATTTCATGGATTTTTTTGTTTGTTTTTTCTTCTATTTCTTTAAGTGATTTCCTCATTTCTTCTTTGAGGGTCTCCATCATCTTCATGAAATAATTTTTAATGTCTGTCTCCTCTTCTTCCTCTATGTAGTGCTTTTCAGTTCTTGCTGGTGTTGGATCCCTGGATTCTGGTGGGGTCATGTTGGTGTTTCTATTGCTGAGTGATCTCTTATTCTGTCTTCTTCCCATCTCTTCTTCCAGTGGGTGCTGGTGGGGTCTTTCCGTCTCCACTGGTCTCCTTCCTTACTGCAGCTGAAGCTGGGGATGCTGAAGCTGGACTCCCTGGGGTTGGGGTCTTGGAGGGGTTGATGTCTTTCCTGAAGCTGGGCTCCCTGAAGCTGGGCTCGCTGGGTTGGGGTCTTGGAGGGGCTGATCTCCTTCCTGTGTGGGCGGCTCTGAAGCTGGGCTCGCTGGGTTGGGGTCTTAGAGGTGCTGATTTCCTTCCTATGTGGGCGGCTCTTCTGGAAGCCAGGAGCGGCCCCGAAGATGGAGGGGGATGGGGGCTGGGCGGGCGGTCCCCGCCTGAGACCCAATCTCACCTGAAGCTGGGCTCGCTGGGTTGGGGTCTTGGAGGGGCTGTTCTCCTTCCTGTGTGGGCGGCTCTTCTGAAGCTGGGCTCGCTGGGTTGGGGTCTTAGAGGGGCTGATCTCCTTCCTGTGTGGGCGCCAGATTTGTATTTTAATTGTAAAGATATAAAACCTATTCTTTCATCCAGAAAGCTGTAAATTGCTGACCTACATTATCAGTTGAACCATGCCTTACAACCAGAACCAGAGATACCTAATAGTCTGACCATTTACATTATCTGTATAACCAGAAACTCCCACAAGCTCCCTCACCAAGAACCAATAGTCCAAATGACCTCTATGCTATCTGTATTACTGACACCAGGTCAGATCCTACCTTAGGTCCCTGAGGTAATGCAGGCAGCATGTCTCCAGAACCTACCTTCATGGAAGAAATGGCATGTACTATGAGTTTGAATCCAATTAAGTGTTCTTATGCAGTAGGGCTTGCATTACACCATGAAATGTTTTCCTAAATCACATTGTATTTGGATACACTGGAGATAAACCATATTATTATATCAGACATCCCAAGGTTTGATACAGGAAAAACAAGTCAATCTGAACCGAGATGTTTTTATTACCAGTTTTCATATTGATGCCTGCATTGACACCTGGAGATACTCCTTCACTGATTAATGCTTTTATAAATTTTATGATGTTTGACAATAAAATCAAAAAAGGAAGAATATTCACCAGAGCACAAAGTTGTATCAAGGCCTATTAAAAAATCAATATGTTTGGGGGATTCTTAGGTTTACATTCTGGCAGTATTTGCTGGACACATAGTAACTATCTGTGAGGACAGAAACGAATTTTACAGTCACAAAAATTACTCCTAATACATGAACTTAGAGTCAACTTAAGTCCATGGTAACATGGAAAGAACCATTCATTTGAAAGTCTGGTGGAAGGACTATAAACTGTACTCATTATAGAGGATGAAAAGACAATGGGAAGACAGAATTGTCTGGATCAAAATCAAAATGTACAGGTTTCCATGGTTACAGTATTTGGAGTCAGTCCTTCAGATTTCAATGCTAACCACTTGCTTTCAAAGATGCAAGATTACTAGCAAGGACACAGGTTGAGGCCATATTTGTCACAATAACTGAAAACATTCTCACTGATAAGGATGCACTAAAGATTTCACTGAACTCAGAGGCTTCCTGGGGTTAAATTGAAAACTAGAAATTACTGTGAAATACCTGTTCATTTGGGAACTAACTATTTGGAGTAGATAATGGCATCCTCTTAATTGTTTGGATAAGACCTGAGCGAAAACTTAGGAAATGACTCACCAGGTTTAAAAGGTTATGGCACTGAGAACATTTAAAACTCTGAAATCTTCAGACTGCTTATATGTCACATAAATTTGTGCCCCACAACACTGTGACAGTGTTAAGAGATATCTCAAACAAAACATAAATAAAATAAAAATCAGTGCTAAAGCAGCTGAGTTTCTCCTCTGCACACAGAGAGATTCACAAGATACTCAACAAAGAGACATATGCTAATGCACATAAACAAACACATACTCATAAACACAGACAGACACATGATCACACAATCATATACACATGAATATTCAGACACTTGCACACAAAAATCCTCTACATCATACACATGCACTCACTACTTCAACTCAGACACTCACACACTCTCTTTCTCTCACACAAATTCACAAACACAATGAGAACACATTGAAAATCACATATGTCAATCACAGAAGCACACATACACACAGAAGAAATTTCACCAAGAGTTTCAAGTTGAAGGCTTGTTATTAATTCCTTGAACAAGTAAAAAAATTGATAACTTATCAAGATTTTAGAAACACGCTGAAGTAAAGTACATTCATGGAGTATCAACTGAACACTGAAATGTCATCTATTGTAGTAATTTAATTAAAAAAGTATGGTATTGGCCGGGCAGTGGTGGCGCACGCCTTTAATCCCAGCACTCGGGAGGCAGAGGCAGGAGGATCTCTGTGAGTTCGAGGCCGGGCTAGACCGATAGCCTCCGAAACAATACAGAGAAACTCTGTCTTGTAAAAATCAAAAACAAAAACAAAAACAAAAACTTATGGTATTGGTGGGGCTCTGGGGTGGCATCCTTTTCTAACAGGTTCAATTCTCTGGATTGTCTCAGTATCCTGAAAATTTTAAAAAAAAACTCATACTGATGTTGCAGTGACATAAGAATGTTACTAAACCAGAAGAAATAAGAACATACATTTGTTCCTGATGAGGGATGTTCATGAATTCTAATTACAATATCAGTGCCCGTACAGCATTGTGTTTCCCAAGAGGGAAAGCAGCAGGCAGTCATGACCACTGACTCTAAGAAACACAGCTCATGACACAGAACTAGAGATACTGCTGCCTACAAACAAGTTTTACACCACAAGAAGGTCCACACTCAGTAGTTTTCCAAGGCTAGGTGATTGCTATTGTCCCAATAAAATCTATAATATTCACACAAGTCTCTTATACCAAAATCTATGATTGTCATAATGAAAAGAATTAGTCATTGATTCATGAAAATGATGAATAAATGAAGATTTCAATGAAAATATGTATCTAAAATGCATTAATACCTTCAGATTAAGAATTTGTGATTATTTATAATGTTCAATAATCACCTGAGATTTTGTTGCGTTATACTAGATTAATGAAGAATTTTGTATTCTTTTTTTCTTTAAATTAGAAACAAGCTTGCTTCACCTGTCAATCCCAGCTCTCTCTCCTTCCCCTCCTCTCCTGCCCCCACCAACCCCCGAAACTCCCAACCCAACCCTGCCAACTCCCTGCCCCACCTTCCCTCCCCTCCCCAGGGATGGTGAGGACCTCCATTGGAGATCTCGAAAGTCTGTCATATCATCCTGGGAAAAGTCCAGGTCCTCCCCTATGTGTCCAGGCTGAGACAGCATCTCTCCATATGGAATGGGCTCCCCAAGTCCATTCGTACTCCAGGGATAAATACTGGTCTACCACCTGAGGTCCCACAGATTGTTGAGGCCTTCTCACTAACACACACATTCAGGGGGTTGGATCAGTCTGGGGTCCATGTGCTCCCCCTTGTAAAGATCAGCTGTTTCTCTTAGTTTCACCAGCCCAGTCTTGACAATGAAGAATTTTTTTAATCGGGAGGTTGATTTCATTAGTTGCTTCTTACAGTATAGAAAGTCTTCCCACCTTGTGAATGAAATTTCACTGTATCTGTTTCCTCCCCACAAATATATGTCCAGACATAAACACAGTATATCTACCTTCTTTGCTGGCTCTGCTTCCTATAGGGGACACCAAAAGCTCACATGAATGATCTATGCTGAACTTCCTGTTTCTGTGCATCTCCTGACATCCTGAAATCCAGTCCTGTGTGAAGGGTAAGCAGCAAAGCTCTGAGATAAATGCTTGATGATCTGTGACCTCACCTCCTTCTGAACTGCAGTTTTCATTTCAACAACAGTGACAATAAGAGTTGTCACTTTGGAAAAATTGCCAAAGTTGATTAGAAGTTTCTTCTAAGTGTCCTCAAAGAGGTAATTTTTTCAAAGAGGTTCTTAGATTCTCATGACAGCTGAAAGACAGCAGTAACAGCAGAGGTAAAGAATGTCAAAGTCTCATGTGTCAGAATTTCCAAAGAGGACTGGACATTTCTTTGAGCTCCAGATTTCTCTGAGTTCTTATATACAAAAAGAAATATATAATTAATTTTCAGATCTAATATTGCCTGATTTTATGACACTCACCAGAGCAGAGTTAGTCAGTAATTCAGGAATACCTACTGAAGTGTCTGCAAAAATAATACTCAATGTACAATCTTCCCTAGAAATCATTAAAGTCTTTCTGAACTGCATATGAACTAATACCAGAGAATGATTTGCATTACAAAAATTTGCGAATGTCACCCCAGCAATGACACAATGCCTGAACACAGTCCTCTCTGTCATAGAATGTATTTGCATTATTATTCACAAATGCAATCCACAGTTTTCAGTAAGAATACTGTAAGCTGGGGCTATCATTCCAATACAAAAGCAATGAGTGGAAACTAGAATCTTCCAACATCATCTTTGCTGAGGAAAATGCAGAGCTATCATTTTGGCAGTCAGTGAAGAAAATGAAAAACTAGAAGCATAACATTTATGATCTGGTACAAAATCATCCACTGTGGAGTGATTTAGGACAATAGAGACATAGAGATTTACAGTTCATAAAAGAAACATTGTTTCTGGTCAACTTGTAAACTTCAATTCCTAGAACTTACTGAGTTGTGATAATTAAATTTAATAAAGTATAAAATAGAAAACTATTCTGCTCATGATCAGGGATTACTATATGGAAGATATTGTGGATTGAATGAAAATTATCCCTCACAGCCATAGGAATTTGAGCATTTGTTGCCCAGTATTTTAGGAAGGAGTGGAAGGTTGAAGTTTGCTAGAAAATGTGATTTACTGGACAAAGATTTGACACTAAAATCCATGAAAGTTCCTGGATGCTCTCTGCTTCACGTTGATTATAAGACGTGATCACCCAGCTTTCCATTTTTCACTCCTCTTCTGCCATTCCTGCCTTTTACTTCTTTCACTCACCACCATGAAGAACAGTCAATCCGGCCTCTAAAATGCAAATAAACTCTCCCTTCTGTGTGTAGTTTCTAGTCATGGAGTCTCATCACAGCAAAAAATAAGTTACTAACAGATAAGTTGCTATTTTAGAGTACACTGGTGCTGTGAAGACTCTGTGTGATTTTGAGAGAGGGCAGTGTGGAAGAATTTGCATATTTATAATAGTTAAACAACTGAATGGTACCAAAAATCATATTGAAACATTGTAGTTGAAGACCAGAAAACTCTACTGATGAGAGTATTGAGGAACCTGGACGCTAGCTCATGAGGTTACAAAATGAGTCAAAACCTTTAATAGCAATCATGATAAAAAAAAACGTTTGGTATTTGTCAAAGAACACATATTTTTCACTAAATCCTAATAATTTACATTAAGCAGAATTTAGGAGTGATTAATTTATTTCTTTGGCCAAGAATATCTAAGACAACATAACTTACAAATATCTACACTGAAGAAGAGCAAGTGGACAGAAAGATTCAAATTGGAAATAGAAAGCCCTGGAAAGATCAATGCTGTAGCAAAGGTGTGACATAGAACTAAAGTGATGCTGTAATTAATGAGAAATAGCCTGATCCTTAGTGGAATCATAAGTAGAGTGATTTCAAACAAAATACTATCCAGCTTATGTAGTGTGAATTATAATTAGTCTTAACAACAAAAGCTAAGATTCATATACAGCATTAAATGCTGAAAGATCAGAAAAACAGAGAAGCCAGGCACTAGATCTTATTTTTAAGGAATCCTCAGACCAAAGGGGCCATCCTGTCCCTATGATTTCTGATACTGAATGCCCTGAGCTCCTGTCTCTTCCCTGCTAGTATTCTGCTAGGACCCACTTGCCGTATCACTCCTGTCTCCACCTCCATAGTGCTAGGATTACAGTTATGTGACTCCTAAGTGCTGGGTTTAAAGGTGTGAGCCATCACCACCTGACTCTGTTTCTCTTTTAGACTGGATCATTCTCGTGCAGCATTGGGTGGCCTTAAACTCACTGCCTACCGAGTGATTAAATTAAATGTGTGTGCCAACACTGCCTGTTTTCTATAGCTAAATAGTGGCCAGCTCCAGACTCTGTTTTCATGTAAGTGCTATTTGTTAAAGCACAAACAAAATATCAATACAGCTTACACTTCTGGGAATGGAATGGGAAATCCCGAGGTCCTACTTTCTACTCTAAAAAAATTGCTTCACTGTACCAAAGATTGTGCTACTATCATTTATGGTGGTGAAGGTCTTTTGCAAAACAGATGTCTATCTTGGCATTATATTTCATGGGACACTATCATTGAAGTCATGAAACATGCAAGATTTATTTTTCATCTAAATTTGAGGGTACCACTGAGGATAGGTGTTATATGTGAGGGAGTCCTGTTGAGGACATGGGAAGCCATCGCTGAAACTGTGAAAAAGGAAGGCAAATTAAATTGTGGTGGAGAGCACATAGGTTGGACATTCCAGAGTAATGATATACTGAGCAAAAATCGCTGCACACAGGGGGAAGAAATAAACTTAGAGAGAGATGTATGTTATGAGCAAAAAGTTATAGAAGTGTGTAGGGATATTGGACCTAAAATCCCATACTAAAATATGGAGCTATATGCTTTGATATTTACCCTGCTCAGATTTGGTCATGCTTTAATCTCATATTTCCTCACTACCCATTCTTCATGGTTGTAATTCAAATTCCCTCTCGGGCTGTGCTGGAAGCATTAATATGAGTTTAGATATTATACTGGGTTATATTAAAGAACTTGCTTTTATTCTCAGAAGAAATTTTAGATAATTGGGGTTTCAAATGGTGTCAGATGTTTAAATTTGTATGAATTCATTTTGTATCATAATATGATTACTAACCTGTTCGAAAAATGAGATTAAATCTAATTAAATGAGCAATGAATTAGCATGTGAACACCTGGTTCGTAGGTGGTGGTGTTCTATCATGTTATTGTGAAATATTTGAATGATGGAAACTCAATTGAGGGATTACATTAATAGGTCAACTTCTGAGGCTTTATAACAACACACTTAGAGTACACCATCTGAAACTTGTATGCATGTAATTGTAATCTCTTCATTTCCTATTCTGGCGAGCAGCTACCAACTTTTCCCTTATCATTCATACTCCTTCTAGAGTCATTAACTACAATACACAATTACTTATGTAAGTGGACTTGGTCATGATATAACAACAACAGAATGTAACACACATACACATACACACACACACACACACACACACACACACACGCTCTCCTTCACAAATCACTGCATTTTACAGTAATCATTTTTATTCAATCCCTCTTTCAATCACATTAGCCCAAAAACCATTGCCTTAACTTATATGGTTTCAATGACTTTTGCCTATACACAAACACACAACAAACTTGGTAATTGAATCCATGGAAACATACTGAATACGCAATATACTGAACTTCTAGAAATTTTGTGAAGGAAAATCTATCAGGAAGAATAGGGTAATTCTTAGAACTGTCTGTTGGGAATAACCTCTATCTCTTACCTTTGGGCACATATGAAGAGATCTTCCAGGACTTGTATTACAAATTTGGATTTCAGCTCTCTCTCCTTTACCTGCCTCAAGCTGTGTCACTCTATCTCTTAACTATGGATCCATTGCTCTACTGCAGCCAGGATCTGTGATATGTCTGACTGTATTAACGGCTGAGACTCTGTTGGCATTAAACAACCACATTGCCACCAGTATCATACCAATCTGAGTGTCCTGTGCTGCCACTTAGGTCATGGTCATAGCTTGAGCTGGCCTGCTGCTGAAAAGTATATCTGAGTCCATGGTCCTACTAAAGCTGGGATTTTTGCTGTTGTCAACAGTCCATTCAACAACCAGCCATTAACACAGCTGGCCACAGTGTCATGGCAAACAGAATGCTGATACTACCCCTCACTGGCAACCTCAGTGGAGAACTACCTCTTGCTGAGAAGAGGTCTCCATCCACAATGGCCATGGAGGAAATTCTCTCCCCTTTCCAGCTGCCACAATAAGAGAGCTAGCCCAACACATAAGAATTCTGCCTCCACCACCTCACTGTGTGCACAGCAGATCTAATCCAGTTGGTGTGGCATGGGATCGATGGCTCCATCCCTGACCTCACAGGGTGGTCACAATGCAGAACTGACTATCTCAGCTAACACATAGGCCCACACCCAATACTTTGAGTTTGCACACCACAACATCTACTGCATTTATGACCTACTGGAATAAGTAAACTGACAAGTCCTGCAGAACCATAGCCAAATGATCTCTATGACTAGGGACAACAGTAGGATACCCTAGATACATTTTAATGAGTATTCAATATTGATGGTACACTAAAAGCCATAGACCTTGAACATGCCCAATAAAACATTGCAATGAACATTTTCAAGTAAAACTTTTGAGTAACAGGGCATACTGCATGACACAATGCTCCCAAGGCTCAAAAAACAAATAGATATGTGATTGAAAATTCAAGATAGGCAGGGTCTTTGTTTTCTTGTTTTATTAATATTGTTTTATTTTATTTGCGGGAAGGAGGCTACAAGGTTTGATGTCAAGCTTGGAAAGAATTGGAAACAAGTGGGGTTAGGGTCCATGAAGTGAAATGCTGAAAGATGAAATGTAAGATTTAGGTTGAAAAAGAAAAAAAAGAATCTTATATGTAATCCTTAATGAGCAATACTGAAGGTTTCTGCACAGAAGATACGCTTATACAGGGTAGAGCATCATGTTTATTCACCTCTACTTTGCCACTATGATTACCAGACGAAAACACAAAATCCTAGAGAGTACTTTGAAAAAAGAAGGGACTTCTATTACAAATTTTAATATTCTTTTCAATCCATTGAGGTTTTCATGCAAGTATTTTAATTGCATTCAAAATCTCTCCACTAAAATTCTCTCAAATGCTTCCCTTCCCATCTACGAACCAAATTTCAAATTATTTTATTTGTAAAGCTGTCACATACATTTTGCATTCACCTAATATTATTGGGTGTAAGATGTATCTCTGAATGTTCAAAACAGACAGGGCTGTAACACTGTTTAAGGAGGCTGACACGCCTTTTATCCTAACAGTTATCAAATGCCAATTGGTGATTAGACTTAATGGCTGCATCCTCCCTGTCCATACTGCTGGGATATTTTTGGACTTGAATGTGTTTTGTGCATGCTGTCACAAAATAACTATGAGTTCAAATTTATGACTGCATAGTACTTAAGACGTAAAATGTAGAAACAAGCAGATGCTGGCTTGGAAATTTCATCTCAACTGTGTTAGCTTTCCTACTCTTACAAGATGCTATTCTCTGTGCTCAAGGAAGTAATCAATATCACCCAACAATTAGCAAAGAAAGCTACAAAAAAGATTGGCCTGGAAAGATAGGCTCAATATAAAACAGAATTATGGCATAAGTAACCAACAATATTATGATAGTATACAATACTTCATAAAGTATCCATAACTACAATAGTTAATATGGCTAAGAGACTGTGAATAACCTGGCTTTACGTTATAATGGAGAATGTACCACTCTTATTCTGTGAAATGATATCACAGGTAAAATAATACATATTAGATTTAGATTGATATTTGATAAATAAAATTATAAGTAAGGTGATGAAACGATAAATTATTACACTGATATATTTAAGGCCACGAGTGTCTGAAGTTTTATATATACAATGTTATGATGGTACTATCTACATAATTATTATAAGGTTATTTCCTTTGTATATTCCTTATACAAGAAAAGCAAAATCAGGAAATAATACAACCATAACTCACCACAAAGGGGCTTAAAGTAGGAAAACAAATAGAAACAATGGCCCTAATATTCACAGTCCACGAACTGGGATTTAAAGAAAGAGCCATGTAGCCTTGTAAAATGGAGGAGTACGTACAAAAAGCTCGGGAGGACAATCTCTGTGGCTCTGGATTCAAGGGATTCTCATCTAGGCATGAGTGCCAAGTATGTGGTGAACCCCTTCTTGTGTCCATAGACTATGACAACCATGAAGATGCTGGAACATACAATGGGCATTGAAAATAAGACTTCAGGGAACACCCAAAATACTGTATTCAGTGACTCTACTATTTTGTCCTGATTGTGAGCAGGACAAAATTCAAAATGGCTCTTATTTTTGCTATTATTTTTGGTAGATGTATAGATGTGGAAAACCAGATTTACTATCATGTACAGGATCCATAGGAAGGAAATGGAGAGGTGAGCATATTTTGGTAAGTTAATTTTAAAATCTTTACAATAGTAGACATTAGGACTGACAGTGATAGCCTGGAAAACACTGAATAGGCAGGTGGAGGTGATGGACAGGCTCCTGCAAAGTCTCTGAATGCATAAAATAAGTTTGCATTCAGCATCATTGAAGAACCTTTTCCATTCAAAAACTCTCATTGTTTGAGGCACTCCTATAGAGAGAATGATTAAGGAATTTGCTGAGAATACATGTGTAAGAATTAATTCTACAGTCTTTAATATGTGCTCAGGGTAATAAACGAGTAAACAATGGAAGATAAAAGATATATTTCCCAGAATTCCAACTGCACTCTGAAGCAAGATCACTATTTCTATTGTCATGTTCCTGGAGTCCATTCTGTTAATAAGAATTTTTCCTTATAAATTATGACAACAATTATGTTTCTAAGACAAATCATGTATTGAAATTTTCTGATCTGTTATGCATGTGAAGGACCATCCCTTGAGTTCAAGATTGAAAAATTGGACTGTATTATTAACACTACTGCCTCAAAGCAAATACTTTGCCATCAGTAATAATTTTTGTGAAATTGTTGAAGTTTGTATTTGTTCATATTATGGAGTGAAATTCTAGTACATCCCTATATTTCTTGAAACCTTCAGCAATTATAATAAAACCATATTTCAATGAAAAAGCAATCACCACTTGAATCCAAGTGGAAATAATATTTACTTGTGCATTCCAATATGAATTTTTCTTACATAATATATTGCTAGGAAAGAGACTTTAATTGGCAGCTTTAGAGTGAGAGACCTCCATGCTGTCTTTATCAAAAATTTAATCTAATATACAATTTCCCCCAACAAAGTGAACATTTCTATGCTCTAATATGAGAAAATATTTATAAAATAAGCATAAAATCTAGTCATGAAATTCAAATTGCGAGTTAGATAATGTTAAAATAAGGGATGCAGCACATTAATTTTCACAAGCACACACATTATTCACTATGTGATATTGTGGCAAAGTCAGAAAAATCATACGTATTTGTTTGGCTTCATCATATGAAATGAACAACAACCACATTCTATGTGGAATAAAAATGGGAAGGACTACAGTATCCTAAATAGACACACTGCCAGATGTCAGAATGCAGCAGCAAAACTGGAAAGGAAAACTAGTATGACACATGAGCCTTTGGTATGAATAAGGATAACGTATGTATGTGATTCACTGCAATAATATTCACTTTGACTTTTATGTTTTACTTCATGCATGGATATACTTGTTCACAATTTCAATCCTGTGGAAATGTCTTCAAAGAAAAATTTAAATTATATGAGCAGGAAATAGCGTCAAATTAAGGACATCTCAGTGCATACTTTAAGAATTTTCTCCCTTAATTAGACGTGGTAACACATGCTTTTCATCCTTGCACACAGAATGTAGATGTAGGCAGGACATTGTGAGTTCAAGGCCAGGCTAGTATACATAGTGAATTCCAGGACAGGCAGAACTAAATAGTGAGATCCTGAATCAAAACATTCAAATAAATGAAAAGGAGTATGCTGCCTTTGCTGATATTCACAGTGAAGTTCTCTGCAGCAGTATAAAAAAGTAGTGGATTCATTAACAAAGAATGAATGCTAACGAAATGTAAGAGATTATTTGACATTTATCCCTTGAGACAAATCTCAATACAAGTCAGCAGTTTTCCAGTCTCTTGCAGGTGAACACAGATATGAACCCATGGTCCAAAAATCCTATCCTACCAAGAAACCAACAGGATTGTATGACTGATATAATGACTTAGAAATGCAACAAATAGAGTTGTCACTCTGTTATTTCTATTTCATAAAGCATCTAGATTCAGGCGGGTTTTCACTCTGTGATACTTACTGGCTTGAAACTTTTGGCAACTCCTTCCTTGGCCAGTGGATTCCTTGGATTGCTATATTCACCCCAGCATCTGTTCTTGAAGTATGTTTTAAATACTAAGTGGATTTTTATTTGTGAATTGCAGTGCCCTGTGAAATGTATGTTCTATTTCTTTCTTTTGTAGAAAAAAATCTAATCACCTTTCACAATAAACAAAGTGATTTTGTTCTAAGGGTTGCTTGAATATGATTGGTATAAAGTTTATCCTCTACAAGATGAAAGTCATCGAGCCATATGTCCAGAGTAAGATTCAAGTCATAGAATTCATGACTATTGAATTGATGAGCAATGTGATTTTTATCATGACACACATTGGAAAATAGTGCTGAATCTTTGTTGCACTTTATAATATATTAATTGTTATTTTGGATAAGGAAATCATACAAAGAATGCCATTTTCAGGAATATGTAGAGCCCTACAGAGAACAGTTCTAAAAAACAGTAAATGAGGCAACATTTTCAATTTGATTGACCTGGAGGCCTTGGTTTACTGAGGTGCTGGACATACAGGCTGAGGATAGAGTTTTAACGTAGCAGATCTGTCAGGACAGAAAAATTTAAAAAAAAAAATCAAAGTCCCTCCACTATTGCTTAGCTTGCCAATTGATGTTATACCTTTAGATCACTCGAGGTCACTCTGGTGCCTGATCTGTCTTCGATCCTATGATTCCCTCTTCCCCCTATTCTACCCCCACCCCCTCAACTTTCTGTTCCCCCATGACCAACTCCCTTCCTCTTTACCCCCTCTATTCTTCCCAGGTCCCACTCCCCCCCTCCCCTCGCCGTGTTCCCCATCCATTCAGAGGATCTTGTCTCCATCCTCTTCTCTTGGGTACTATGCATATATGCATATCTTTTAGGTTCTTTCCTGTTTCCCAGACTCTCTATCTGTGGAAGTGCAGACTGGCACTATCCTGATCCATGTCTAAAATCCATATATAAGTGAGTACATACCATGTTTGTCTTTTTGCGACTGGGCCTATGGGGCCCTGAGCTGTGGATCAGTGTCTATCCCTGGTATACAAACTGTCTTCATGTGCCTATAGCACAAAGAGAGATGCTCTCTCAGCCTGGACTCTTAGGGGAGTGCCTTGACCCTACCAAGAGTAAAATGACAGACTCTAGATAACCCCTATGTGGAAGGATTTGGCAATAGGGTGGGAGGGAGGGGGGAAGGGGAGTGCGGGAAGAGGGGAGGGAGAGGGAACTGGGATTGACATGTAAAACAAGCTATTTAAAATTAAAATAAAAAATGAAAAAAAATCAAAGTCACAAAATATTGCCAAACTGAGCTTCCAAGCACTTGAAAGAAAATGATTAGGAGTGTCATGCAGCAAGTTTAAGAATCACATATAAGAACCTGAGTGCTCTTTCAGCCTACAGAACAAATAGGAAGGAAAGAAGAGAGATATCACAGGAAAACATCATACAGACAGTTATGAAGCATCCCTATTTTACAATTCCTGCAGGTACCCTGACAGTTTGCAGTGATTGACATTTGTCTTCAAAGCCATGAAATTTAACAAGTGTATGTATGTAATGTGATCAAACTTATTACATCACCTGAAATCAACTTTTCTCATATAGCAGTACCTATTCAAAATTTCATTGCATTGAAACATCTTGAAGCTAGACTGAAAACTGCAAACAGAGATGATAACGTATGAATCACAGGTACAATACCATTCCTCTGCCATATACTGAGATTTGCATAGAGTTTTTATGTGGAAAAATATCATTCCCTTCACTTCCAAAACAATTCCTGGGGAAAAACCTGGTAAATGATTGCCTAAAGAGAAAAAGGTTATTCCGAGCAGTTTTGGCCAATGAAAAATGAGAATATGGCCTGGTTGCTTCCGCAGACAGTCACTGAAATTTTTAATCAAGTGTAATATATCAGCCACATCTTAAAAACTTATAGTTATAAATTTTATTTGTATCCTAGCCTAAACTGACATCATACAAAAACTTCAATTTATTCCTACAGAAACTGCCTATATCCAAATTGTGTTTGATGAACACACAAGAAACCCAATATGGAGTGGGAGCTGGGAAGAAGAGAGGAGAAGAAGAGGAAGAGAGAGTAGGTCATGGGGGAACAGGAAGTTTGAGTGGGGGGGGTAGAATAGAGGGAAGAGGGAATCATAGGTTAGAAGACAGATCAGGCACCAGAGTGACCTCTAGTGATCTAAAGGGATGACACCAATTGGCAAGCTAAGCAATAGTGGAGAGACCACCTCGAATGCCCATTCCTGATAATCAACTTGATGTCTATAACCATCCGGGAGCCTTCATCCAGTGACTGATGGAAGCAGAGGCAAACACACAATTAATTACTGAACTGAACCCAAGGAACCCAGCGACAGAGAGAGAGGAGTGATGAGCAAATTGTCAAAGAATGGGCTGGCAAAACCAGCAGAGACAGCTGATCTGAACAGGACAGAGCTCTTGGACCCCAGACCGACAGCTGGGAGGCCAGCATGGGACTGATCTGGACCCCCTGAATGTGAGTGTCAGTGAGAAGGCCTGGGCAACCTATGGGGCCTTGAGCAGTGGATCAGTGGCTATCCCTGGAATACAAACAGTCATCGTGTGTCCATAGCACAAAGAGGGATGCTCTCTCAGCCTGGACTCTTAGGGGAGTGCCTGGACCCTACCCTGAGTGAAATGATAGATTCTAGATATCCCCTATGTGGAAGGAATTGGCAATAGGGTGGGAGGATGGGGAAGTGCGGGAGGAGGGGAGGGAGAGGGAACTGGGATTGACATGTAAAACAAGCTATTTAAAATTAAAATAAAAAAATTTTAAAAAAGAGACCCAATATGTTTTTGCTAGCAAACATGTTTATATGATTGCTGATAGTAAAAGATAAGAATATATCTACAATGAGTTGCTTTTATGGGTCTTCTTCAAGACACATAATCAATTCTGCAATATGAATGCTGTCATATGAAACAATTTGTGCACAAAATTTAAGTTATTACCATGATGGACAGAGTACTCTTGTGGTAAATTCTTTGAAGTGTAGATAGGGGAAACTGTATTATATCTCCAGATCTCACGTAGTAACACAAGTTCTATATTGTAGCACCCTTATAATCTAGGGTCAAGAGAAGCAGAGATGAGAGAATTTTTGGGGGTCACTAGATTGCTGAGAGAGATCAAGGTAGTTAATATACCCTGTTTAAAAAAAGAAACAAGAGTATTTTATCTAAGGAAGTAAGTATAATGGCACACTCAAGTGATAGTTTTCTTGAACTCATGGTTAACCAGCACGCACACAAGCGTGTGCACACACACACACACAAACATATGCATTCACACAGACACATACACATGTATACACATACACATGCACACATATACACACACTCAGAAAAGAACAATAAATTCTCACCAAATTCAAATGTAGTCTTACATTGATGTTCTCTATTTTTTATCAAACTGGTAGTAATAATCCAATTTGTGAATCACATTTAAATTCAAAATATGTGTAGATAGAACACAAAAATATAAACTGTGCATTTTGTAACTTTAAATACACAAGAAATTAAGACCTGTGGAGATATTTCCTTGGTCAATTCTATGCTTTATGTGCCCAAAATATGGGTTACAACTTCAGCTATCAAAATTAGGCAATCAAATTCAAGGTTGTCATATAATTCAATATCACTAAACCAGAAGAAATGAGAGAAGACATATTTAATGGAGCTAGAGATGAGTGTCTTGCAAGATTCACAATTACAATGTCACCATTAGGAATTTACACAAATTCAGGGAAGCTGTTTGCCTCAATAATTCTGTTTATGGCCCAGAAAGCCTTCATCTAAACTTCCTAGAATTTTCACGGTTCTGTTTCTACCTACAGTAATTTTTCCAGACACGAGTGCTTACCAGAATTCCCTTCTGTCTTGTTATACCTTCCAGACTGAAATACACAATGATTGCTTGACTCATTCCCTAATAAAAACATCAATTCAGGGTGGAGCTCAAGAGATAAAGACAGCACAATAGAAGTAGGCAGCAGCTCAAACCTAAGATAAAGGATCATAGCTCAATGACCTCATCTCCCTTAATAACTTCAAACTTCTAACCTGTAGTTGCAATGACTGTTCTGGCTTTGGGAGCCAAGGATGTTGCTAAAACATTTCTTTTTCCATTAGTTTATGAAAATTATTCTCCAAAGAACAAGGGTGTTTGGGGAGGCTTCAACTATTTCATGATCCCTGAATGCTGTGCAGGAACTCTTCAAGGAAAAACAAGCTCTAAAATGATTTGCCTCATTGGACGTGTCATCTCTGAGCTCATTTCCACTAAGAGTTGTCAATTTCAGTTTTCAGTTCACTCTGCTGAACCATTTCCAACATTTAGCAGGGAGGTATCAGTCAGGAACTTGGGGATATCTAATGGAGTATCAGTAGGAGAAAAACATGACATCATGATATGCTCCTGAAATCTTGGTAAAATTGGATACAAATTAACTAGAAAAAACAGTATGGAATATTTCAGGAAATTTTACAGCTATCACCTGTTATCCGTAGGAAGTCTAATCAAAGACTTATCCTGAAGAAATTTTGTGTGTGTGTATATATACATATATACATTTTGCTCACAAATGAAGGGAATTATAACCATTAATTGACATAAGAAATTTCTCACATTAGAATCTACAAACAGTGAATGGGAACATGAAAAATCTAGGTATTTTTCCCTTTATTGAAGACTATGTTGTCACTTAATTTAGGCTGATTATGGTTTCCATTTTTGCTACCCCTTCTACCTCCTTCCCACCTCCCCTATAATCCCACCCACTTTTTATTTTATATTTTAATTTTAATTTTAAATAGCTTGTTTCACATGTCAATCCCAGTTCTCTCTCCCCTCCTCCTACACCCCCCTTACCATCACCCCCAGCCTCCCAGCCTACATGTCCTTCCACATAGGGGACATGTAGAGTCTGTCATTTCACTCAGGGCAGGGTCCAAGCACTCCTCTAAGAGTCCAGGCTGAGAGAGCATCCCTCTTTGTGTTATGGACACACGAAGTCCGTTTGTATGCCAGGGATAAACACTGATCCACTGCCCAGGGCCCCATAGGTTGCCCAGGTCTCCTCACTGACTCTCACATTCAGGGCATCTGGATCAGTCCCATTCTGGCCTCCCAGCTGTCAGTCTGGGGCCCAAGAGCTCTGTCCTGTTCAGATCAGCTGTCTCTGCTGGTTTTGCCAGCCCATTCTTTGACAATTTGCTCATCACTCCTCTCTCTCTGTCACTGGGTTCCTTGGGTTCAGTTCAGTGCTTAATTGTGTGTGTTTGCCTCTGCTTCCATCAGTCACTGGATGAAGGCTCCCGGATGGTTATAGACATCAAGTTCATTATCAGGAATGAGTATTTAAAGTGGTCTCTCCACTATTGTTTAGCTTGCCAGTTGGTGTCATCCCTTTAGATCACTAGAGGTCTCACAGATGCCAGATCTGTCTTCTAACCTATGACTCCCTCTTCCTCCTATTCTACGGCCCACACAACCTTCCTGTTCCCCCATGATCTACTCTCTCTTCCTCTTCTCCCCCTCTCTTCTTCCCAGCTCCCACTACTCCACACACCTCTCCGTGTTCCCAATCTGTTCAGAAGATCTTGCCTCATTCCTCTTCTCTGGGGTAACATGCATATCTCTGTTAGGTTCTTTCCTGTTTCCCATAATCTCTGTCAGTAGAAGTGCAGACTGGTACTATCCTGATCCATGTCTGAAATCCATATATGAGTGAGTATAAACCATGTTTGTCTTTTTGTGAATGGGTTACCTCACTCAGGATGGGTTCTTCTAGTGCCATCCATTTACCTGAGAATTTCAAGATTCCATTGTTTTTTCTGCTGAGTAATACTCCATTGTGTAAATGTACCACATTTTCTCTATTCACTCTTCAGTTGAGGGGCATCTAGGTTGCTTCCAGGTTCTGGCTATTACAAATAATGCTGCTATGAACATAGTGGAGCAGATGTTCTTGTTGTATGAATTTGCATCTTTTGGATATATGCCTAAGAGTGGAATTGCTGGGTCTTGTGGTAGATTGAGTCCCATTTTCATGAGGAATCTCCATACTGATTTCCAAAGTGGCTGCACGAGTTGGCATTCCCACCAGCAGTGGAGGAGAGTTCCCCTCTCTCCACATCCTCTCCAGCATAAATTGTCTTTGATGTTTTTGATTTTAGCCATTCTGACAGGAGTAAGATGGTATCACAAAGTTGTATTGATTTGCATTCCCCTGATGGCTAAGGATGTTGAATACTTTCTTAAGTGTCTCTTGGACATTTTAGCCTCCTCTATTGAGAATTCTCTATTTAGTTCTATACCCCACCTTTTAATTGGAACCTTTGGTGTTTTGGAGACTTGCTTCTTGGGTTCTTTATACATTTTGGAGGCTAGCCCTCTCTCAGATGTGGGGTTAGTGTATGTCTTTTCCCATTCTGAATACCACGCACTTTTGTCTGATTAGATAGTAAAATGCTTTAAGGGATAGTTATAATTTAAGATACTTAATATACGCAATTAATATAATAAAACAAACACCACAGAATACAACAAATATATGGAAATGAATCCAAGAAAATGACAAGAAATATACACAGAGGCTGGTATCTACTTGTTTCATATAAACACAAGCTGGAACCATAATGTATACTCAAAGATCATGTAGAGCATAAAGGCTGGAAAAACATACAGTAACAAAAAATTTAACTGTCATAAATTTAAAAAGTGGTGGACATTGAAAGAGTAGGGTAAACTAGAGAGGATGAAGTTAAATCCATCCTAAGAAAAGCCCACATTTAGAAATTCCCTGCATGGCACAAGGCTGACTCAGTTCCAGCCCAAGAGCACCCAAATGGTGCCTGCCCCAGTCCAAAAAGGCAAAACAATGACTAATTCTGGTAACAACACCTTCTAGCCAAATATCCTTGTTGGCAAATGATACTAACAATTGTGAAATTCCCCTAGACCCCAGTCAATGAATCCAAAGTCATCTACACTTACCCAATACTGAAAAGCCAAAGCATGCATCATGCTGCTTGCAGATTTTTCCTTTATAAAGCCCATGCAATTGAGGTCAGGCACTCATTTTCTTGCAGCTGCTGTGCCATTTTGCTGGACAGGTTCTGTGCCTAGGCATGTAGTTTGAGAATTAACACCTTCAGCAAAGTGGCAGGCTACAAGATCAACTCATGAAAATCAGTAGTGCTACTATATACAGATGATAAAAGGGCTGAGAAATAAATCAGAGAAACATCCCCCTTTACAATTGCCACAAACAACATAAAATACCTTGGGGTAATGCTAACCAAACAAGTGAAAAACCTGTATCACAAAAACTTTGTATCTTTAAAGAAAGAAATTAGAGAAGCCCTAGAAAATGGAAAGATCTCACATGCTCTTGGATAGGTAGGAACAATGTAGTAAGAATGGCAATCCTGCCTGGTGGTGGTGGTGCATGCCTTTAATCCCAGCACTCAGGAGGCAGAGGCAGGAGGATCTCTGTGAGTTCGAGGACAGGCTGGACCGACAGCCTCCAAAACATTACAGAGAAACCCTGTCTCGTAAAAAAAAAGAAGAATGGCAATCCTGCCAAAAACATTCTACAGATTTAATGTAATCTCCATTAAAATCCCAGCACAATTCTTCACAGACCTTGAAAGAACAATAATCAATTTTGTAGGGAAAAACAAAAGACCCAGGATAGCCAAAACAACCCTGTTTAACAAGGCAACGTCCAGAAGCATCACCATCCCTGACTTCAAGCTCTATTATAGAGCTGTAGTCCTGAAAACAGCTTGATATTGGCACAAAAATAGACAGGTAGACCAATGGAATCGAATTGAAACCCCTGATATTAACCCACACACGTATGAACATCTGACCTTTGACAAAGAAGCTAAAAATATACAATGGAAAGAAGAAAGCATCTTCAACAAATGGTGCTGGCATAACTGGAGGCTGGCATGTAGAAGAATGTGGATTGATCCATGTTTATCGCCATGCACAAAACTTAAGTCCAAATGGATCAAAGATCTCAACATAAATCCAACCACACTGAACCTCTTAGAAGAGAAAGTGGGTGGTACCCTTGAATGAATTGGTACAGCTTCCTGAACCTAACACCAGTAGCACAGACAGTTGTCCCGCGCTACCGTCTCGCCAGCAAGAACGACGCAGGACACTCGGATCCTTCTGCAGTAAAGCTTTAATACATCTTGAGAGATAGATGATCAGCTTCTGAGAGGGAGACCCCAAGCTAAGAAACCCAGCCCCTTATATAAGCCTAGGAGCTCCGAGTGAGACGTGTAGAGCCGGGATTGGTGGTTTGCTCATCACCCCAGATGACGGGTGAGGCACAGCTTAAACGGTAAACTCCAACTGACAGCAGATGTCAGCGCCATCTTCTAATGGCGATAGCGATAGTGAGGGCGGCTCCTCACATCTCCCCCTATTCATTTGTTTTTGAAGCCATAGGACACCCACAACTTTGGAGTGGAGATAGAGGTCAAATCCCCATGTGCAAATTTGGAACATGTACAAAGCTCCTCTCCAGGGTCTTATCCCCAGAGGGAGCCCTGACCAGTCCCGATGTCTTTTTTCTGGGGGAAGGAGATCATGACATAGAACTTTCATGCAAGATGACTTATCTCCCAGGAGAAAGTCGTTATACCGCAGACCTCTCCTGTGCAGTGCTTAGCCTTGCAACTCCTTGGGCTGCTGAAGCCTACCCACTCTATCCCGTGCAATGAGACTAGCCTCGTGGGGTGCAAGAGCCGGGAGGCCAGCGACCTATTGCTTTAACATGGTTAACCAAATGTCAGGGGAGGCTCCGTGTTCTAAGGCAGCAAGTGCTTGTGCCACCATCACTTTGTCTCTTTTGTTTGGGCTCTGAGCTTACACACCATCCAAAGCATCAACACTATTCCACAGCAGAGAACTAGGCTAAATGATCCCACCCCCACCCACTCCTTAAAATAAGAAAATGCAGATGAAATCCAGGAGGAGAGGCCTTCCATCAGAGAAAGATCCAGACGCGTCGAATTCACTTGCAGGATCGCCACTCTCAACTCACGGAGTGTCTGCTCAAACTCAAAAGTCCAATTCTGTAATAAATGTTGAGACAGAGCTTTTGACAGGTTAGCTGCTCTTGTAAAATTCTCATATTGTACTGAAGTGAACACAAAGGCCAGGCAACTTTTGTTCACATCCCAATTGGGCCATCTGCCACAATATATCCAATTGTTCCTGAACCAAATTAATCTGTTGGTTTACCAACATCAGGCCTCCTTGTATCTGAGAATTGGCAGTGGCCTGTTTATCTAGGGCCATGGTCACAGTGGCCGATAGTTCATTAATGGTTTGAGTTGTCTGCACAGTGGCGGAAAGTGCAAGGGCCGAGGCGGTAACCGAAGCAGTAACCGCGGCGGCAGCTATCAGGCCCACAATAATAGCAGAGATCCCAAAAATCTCGCTTTTCCCTAAACAAACTCAAACTACTTGGCACCTCAACAGGAACTGGAACAAATCGAGGCATGCACATTACCAAAGCAAAAGGGTGCTTAATAGCATCCCAGCATAATGCATAAAAACAATTCTAAGCAGAGCAATTTATTTCTTTCTGATTCTTACCTAAGGTATCATTACTCACAACCCAAATAAAGGGCAGCCAAACACAAATTGGAGCAGCTGAATAATTAGTTCTCTTAAAAGGGGTATACTTAACATTGGAGGAGGACCAATCAGATGATCCAAAGCTCTGTCCCTCACTCAGGCTGTTGCCTAATGCCCCTTTCCAATCAAAAGTAATCTGTCCCTTCTCACTATATCCTCCAGCAATCATTGCCATAGGAGAAAGATCAGTACAGCTTCTATTAATTCAAAAGGATTAGCATTAGATCTTTCTGGATCCATATGAATAAAATTATCCTTTAATGAAGAAATCACAGTAAAGCACAAGCTTCCTACCAATGACAAGGTTCTCTCATCCTGAAAACTCTGTATCTGAGGATCTAAAGGCAAAAAGGCAAGCCCCAACTCTCTATTAGTTGTGAAAAATCTAGGGAACACTTGGGCATTATGCATCACTGGCATCGGTAGGGGGAAGGTAGACATGATGGCCCACCATAACTCTCCCATCATACTAGGAACCATCATCCCGAGTAGGAGAGTCTTCATCACCCACTTGGCCTCGATCCTTCTTATTCTGGAGTTGTGAAGGAGCTCTTTGAGTGAGTCTTTCAGGGATCCACAGGGGGTTTTCTTCCTCCTGTGGAAAAACACACACAGCTCCCCTGGATCTTATTAGAATAGGATCCGGGCCTTTCCATTCATTAGTTAGCACATCTTTCCATTTTACAAATTCTTTTGGCCTATCAGGCTCTAAACTGTGGCGATCGGCCGCAGTGTGGCCTTGGGCATCAGAGTTCAAGAAATTAAGGGTAAAAAGTGCCATGGACACAGCAACTCTTGGTACCGAGGGTAGAACATCCTCAATACTCCCCTTTTGTTTAATCAGATATGATTTGAGTGTACGATGGGCACGTTCCACAATGCCCTGTCCTTGAGGGTTATAAGGTAGGCCAGTTAGATGGGTAACATCCATTTGCCGACAAAACTGTCGGAATTTTTGAGAGGTATATGCTGGTCCATTGTCTGTTTTTAAAATTCTGGGTTTTCCCCAAGCACTCCAGGCCTCAAGGCAATGTTGAATCACATATGAGGCCTTTTCCCCTGTTAGGGGTGTGGCGAACATTACGCCAGAACAGGTGTCAACAGAAACATGAACATATTGAAGCCTTCCAAAAGATGGAATATGAGTAACATCCATCTGCCACATCTGCAATGGTCTAATGCCACGTGGGTTTATTCCCACGTGGGGAGCAGGTAAGAATTCGCAGCAATTCTGGCATTGAGTAACAATTTCCCTAGCCTCTTTCCTGGATAGAGCAAAACGACGGCGCAAGGTCTCAGCCGTCACATGAAAGCGCTGATGGAATTCTTTTGCTGCTTGTGTGTGGGTAGACAAGGCAGCGGCCACCAGCTTTGTAGCCTTGTCCGCTAAGTCATTCCCTAAGGACATGGGACCTGGGAGTCCAGAATGTGCTCGGACATGGGTAATGAAAACAGGAAATCTCCTATTTAACAAGGCAGCTTGTATCTTCTGAAAGATGTTAGCAACTCTGCTGGAGGATCTTATTATTCCAGCTATCTCAAGGAGATTAACTGCATTAACCACATAAGAGGAATCTGATACAATATTGAGGGGTCCTGGAAAAGCCTCAAGAACCTCCAGTACTATCAGACATTCTACAACTTGAGGTGAAGTTTCATTATATTGTTTAGATATAACCCTATCCTTGACCACATAAGCTCCCATACCAGTTTTCGATCCATCAGTGTACACCACAGTCCCATCTGGGAGTGGGTCTTTAGCTGTCACTTGTGGAAACACTATAGCCTGGTTTAGGGCAAACTGTAAAATTGGATGCTTTGGAAAATGATTATCAATTTGTCCTGAAAAGGAAGTAACTAAAACTGCCCAATCACTAGATGTGGCTGCCAAGGTCTGAACTTGTGCAGCAGTATAAGGCACAATCAAGGAATCAGGATCCCTGCCAAAATGCGTAACAGCTGCTTTTATTCCGCGAAGCGCGAGCTGTGCAACAGCATCAGGGTACCAGTCAATAATCTTAGCAGGGGAAGCATTTGGATGAATCCAAAGTAATGGTCCATGTTGCCACAGGACTGCAGTTGGCAATTGAGCTGTCTTAAAAACACACAGATTAAAAGGTAGTGACTCCTCAATACGTTGTAATTGTGCTTCCTGTAAGGCCTCTTCCACCATCTGTAAGGCTCGGTGGGCGGCAGGGGTAAATTTTCTGGGTGAGGAGATATGAGGCTCACCCTCCAGGAGATCGAAGAGGGGTTTTAGATCAGCAGATGGAATTTTTAAAAAGGGCCTCAACCAATTTATATCTCCCAGAAGTTTCTGAAAATCATTTAATGTTTGTAAGTGGTCTTTGCGAATTTCTATTTTCTGAGGAACTATATTTTTGGGAGTAATCATTGAGCCCAAAAAGAGCCCTGTATCTGCAATTTGAACCTTTTCTGAGGCAATCTCTAATCCCCACTGTTTTAATTCAGCCACCAGCATGGGAAAAGCCTTTTGTAAAACATCTAACTCTTTGTGACAAATAAGAATATCGTCCATATAATGGATCATGATTAAAGATGTAAATTGCTTCCTAATTGGCTCCAAAGCCTCCTGCACATACAGCTGACATATTGTTGGGCTATTGGCCATGCCTTGCGGCAGTACCTTCCACTGAAATCTCTTGTCTGGTTCCATATGATTAAGAGAAGGGATAGTGAAGGCAAACCTTGGTCTATCCCGTGGGTAAAGTGGAATAGAGAAGAAACAATCCTTAATATCTATAATAATAAGCTTCCAATCTTGAGGAAGTGCAGAAAGCAAAGGAAGTCCTCTTTGAACAGGGCCAAAAAGATGCATCTGATTGTTAATGGCCCGCAGGTCATGGAGTAATCTCCACTTCCCAGATTTCTTCTTAATAACAAAAATTGGTGTATTCCATGGGGAGGTAGAAGGCTCTAGATGCCCCAGCCGTTCCTGTTCTTGCACTAATCTTGTGACAGCCTCTAATTTTTCAGAGGATAGAGGCCATTGAGAGACCCATAACGGCTCCTCTGTTTTCCACGGTATGGGTCGTGAAGCCTCAACGGCCCCTAAATAAAACCCAGTCCTTTTCTACCCCGATTTCCATGTTGTGTAATGGGTTTTATTCTGCCTTGTTCTTGCCTACCCAAGCCTCTACCCTTTGTATACCCCATCTTTGCCATAATGGCTGATGCCTGGGGGAGTATTCATTAGTTAGGGTCATGCCCATGGCTTGTAACACATCCCGTCCCCATAAATTTACAGGGAGTGGCAACACATAGGGGGTAAAACATCCCTGTTTGCCCTCAGCGTTCCGCCAGGTTAAGGCTGAGGCACTGATGGCAGGAGAGGACTGGTATCCAAGACCTTGTAGAGAATGAGATGAAACAACAGTGGGCCAAGACTTCGGCCACCAATGGAGTGAAATAATGCTTTTGTCTGCTCCCGTATCCATTATCCCTTCAAATTCTTTTCCATTAATTAACAATTTTATTGTAGGTCTCTCATTTAGGGGTATAGCCAGATAGGCTGAATCACTTCCAGAAGATCCCATAGCCCTTTTTTGTAAAGTGTAGGTTTCTCCATCCCCGAGGGAGGGCAGCAACACCAGTTGTGCAATTCTATCTCCCTGCTTTATAGAAAATACACCCCGAGGGCTAGAACAGAGAACTTGAATCTCCTCTTTATGATACGGGTCAACAATCCCAGGATATATAATGAGTCCCTGTAAAGTTAAGGAGCCACGGCCCAGAATAAGCCCAATGGTGGCAGGGGGCAAAGGTCCAGGGGAATGGACTGGGACCGGTTGAACATTCATTTGGGGCATGAGTAAGAAGTCGGAAGCGGCACGCAAGTCCATTCCGGGGGTTCCTCGGAAGCCTCTACTTCCTCTTGATTGCTTTTCTGAAATCGGTTCCCATATTTCTGAGGGCCCTGGGACCATGGGCCCCGTGACCCGTTTTTTGATTGGGGTACCTTGGGTTCTTCAATAGGGGGCAGAAGCCTCCCTTTCATATCCCGGACTGACCTGCATTCACTAGCCCTATGATAACCTTTACCACAACGATGGCAAAGCTTCAGTTCTCTTGTTCTTTCAGGGGATTGACAATCTTTCTTAAGGTGCCCCATTTTCCCACAATTAAAACAAGCTTTTCGACTAGATAAATCTCTACGCCTGTGCGTTTGTAAAATGGCGGCAGCTAGTCCTGCATTGGTTAGGGGTCCCCCAGCTCCCTGCACACTCTGAGCCAATCTTGTAAACCTTTGCTTTTGCGAGGGGCGATAGCCGCTCGACATTCCTGGGTTGCTTGTTCATAGACAAGTTGCTCAATCAGGGGCATAGCTTGTTCTGAATCACCAAAGATGCGACCGGCGGCCTCAGTCATTCTGGCCACAAAGTCTGAAAATGGCTCTTGGGGTCCTTGGACAATCTTTGTAAGGTGTCCACTGGATTCTCCCCTTTTTGTGAGGGCCTTCCATGCTTTAATAGCGGCGGCCGACACCTGACCATAGATGCCCCAGATGTAGTTGGTTTGATTAAGGGCATGTTGACCCTGACCTGTCAGCATTTCAAATGTCCACTGCCTCTGATTCTCATCTTCAGCTGTGGCATTAACTCTAGCTTGCGCCTGGGCTGCATCATACCAGAGAGCCTTCCATTCCATGTATTGTCCCATGTTTGGAAGCACTGCTTTCACTGTCGTCTGCCAGTCAGTGGGAGTCATGGCAAAATTAGCAAGCCTTTCTACCTGTATTGTGGTAAAGTTAGCATTGACCCCATAATTACGAACGGATTCGGCCAATTCTTTGATTTGATTGTAATCTACGGGAGTATGTACTCTTCCGCCTTCCACATTCTCGAATACTGGAAAAGCCATTTGTATTTTTCTCCGTTCCTCTAAAGGTAAAAAGGAGTCAGTACCAGTATTCAGCCGAAGCTCATACTGCGGAGGCGCCGAGGGCGTGAGCCCGCCGGATTTATAGGTGGTGGCCTCACATTCATTTTTGTTTTCAGCGGCCGGTGTCTATCAGGGTGATATCTTTCTTCCTCATACCGTGCCACCTCCTCCTCTAGACCACCTTCTTCGCTAGAATCCAGAGTGTCAGAATCGGAATTATCTAGCTCCAAGGCTTCTAGCTCTACCGTAGGGTATAGGCTAGATTCTGGCTTTTTCTTTTTCTTAGATTTGTTAGGGGGTGAATGATCACTCCTTCTTTCTCTCCCCTTTCTTAACTTCTTGGGGAGGGCCTTTTTCTTAGACATGTCTTTCCTTTTGCGAGCTCCCATTCTCTCACTCCGTTCAGTTTCTGACATGCTATCCTGAACTTCCTCTAAGGTTCCCTGACTTTCTACTATAGCAGGGTGACAGGCCTCATCCTCCAAGCAGTTTTTAACTAGCTTCCAAATGGCTTTGGTACCTAAGTGGAGATCTCCTTCTGCATGCTTCCTGTCTAGTTCTTTACCTAGCTTGTTCCATGAGGCCACAGTGAGGGACCCGGAACAAGCATACCATGGTGCCACTCTATCTACCTCCTTCACAAAATTTTGAAGTGTTCGTGGTGCAATTTTGAGATCTCTTTGTTTTAGCACAGTCTGTAGGGCAGTAACCACTGACTGTGACAACCCCATCGCGCTAGCGGCTTATCTAAAAAACGGCGCTCGACTTACCAGACTGACAGCACCGTTCTGTCAGTACCAGCCACGATGAAGAAGGACAAACAGGACTAGCACCAAAGCCTCCACTGACCCGTCCCACGGTGATGACAAACTAAGGCCAAAGTCGAGAAAAGGGGTGTTCAGGATAAAGCATACCTCTCTGAACTTACGTCCCTGCAGTTCTGAATCCGCCCCGTCTTCCGAGGGGTCTCCCGCGGCGCCGGCGATGTTGAAGAGTTCCCGGGTTTCGGCACCAGATGTCCCGCGCTACCGTCTCGCCAGCAAGAACAACGCAGGACACTCGGATCCTTCTGCAGTAAAGCTTTAATACATCTTGAGAGATAGATGATCAGCTTCTGAGAGGGAGACCCCAAGCTAAGAAACCCAGCCCCTTATATAAGCCTAGGAGCTCCGAGTGAGACGTGTAGAGCCGGGATTGGTGGTTTGCTCATCACCCCAGATGATGGGTGAGGCACAGCTTAAACGGTAAACTCCAACTGACAGCAGATGTCAGCGCCATCTTCTAATGGCGATAGCGATAGTGAGGGCGGCTCCTCACAGACAGTGAGATCAACAATTAGTAAATGGGGCACCTGAAACTGAGAAGCTTCTGTAAGGCAAAGGACACAGTCAGCAAGACAAAAAGGCAGCCTACAGAATGGGAAAAAATATTCACTAACCCCACATCTGACATAGGGTTGATCTCCAAAATTTACAAAGAACTCAAGAAGCAAATGTCCAAAACACCAAAGGATCCTATTTAAAAATGGGATGCAGAACTAAATAGAGAATTTTCAATAGAGGAGTCTAAAATGACTGAGAGGCACTTGAGGAAGTGCTCAACATCTTTAGCCATCCAGGAAACGCAAATCAAAACAACTCTGAGATACCATCTCACTCCTGTCAAAATGGCTAAAATCAAAAACACCAACAACAATTTATGCTGGAGAGGATGTGGTAAAAGGGGAACACTCCTCCATTGCCAACTGAGGGAGTGCCAACTTGTTCAGCCACTTTGGAAATCAATATGGAGATTCCTCAGAAAAATGAGAATAAACCTACCACAAGACCCAGCAACTCCACTCTTAGGCGTATATCCAAAAGATTCCCATTCATACAACAAAGATGTCTGTTCCACTATGTTCATAGCAGCATTATTTGTAATAGCCAGAACTTGGAAGCAACCTAGATGCCCCTCACCCGAAGAGTGGATAGAGAAAATGTGGTATATTTACACAACAGAGTACTACTCAGCAGAAAAAACAATGGAATCCTGAGATTTGCAGGCAAATGGATGATACTAGAAGAAACTATCCTGATTGAGGTAATGCAGTCACAAAAAGAGAAACATGGCATGTACTCTCTCATATATGGAATTTAGACATAGATCTAGGGAGTGCCACCCTACAATCCCATGGCCAGAGAGTCTGGGAAACAGAAACTTCTTTCAGTGGCTGATGGAAGAAGAGGCAGACTCCCACAGCTAAGCACTGAGATGAACTCAAGAAAGCCAGTAACAGAGAGGGAGGACTGATGACCAAAGGGATTAAGACTGGGCTGGTTTAACCCCCAGAAACAGCTGACTTGACAAGGATTAACTCTTGAATCCCAGGCCGATGCATGGGAATCCAGCCTGGGACTGATCAAGACCCCCTGAATGTGGGTGTCAGTGAGGAGGCCGAGGTAATCTATTGACGCTTGGACAGTGGATCAGTATTTATCCCGAGTATACAAATGGACTTTGGACTCCCATCCAACAATGTGAGATGCACTCTCACCCTGAACTCTTGGGGGAGGGTCTAGGTAGGCCCTGCCCTGGATGAAATGCCAGACTATGGACACCTCCAAGGAGGGCCTCACCCTCCCTTGGGAAATGAGGGGATATTGGGGAGTTGGCGGGAGGGCACGGGAGGAGGGGAAGTAAATGGAGAAGGACCTGGAACTGTTCTGTGAAGCAACCTTGTTTCTAATTTAAATTTAAATTTAAAAATTAATAATAAAAAAGAAAAATTAAAAAAAGAAAAGAAAAAAGAATAAACATTGTGCCTTTGCATAGGTGAGTCAGCTCCTTGGTGGTCTCCTTGGGGGTCTTGTGAAATTGACATAACATACATGAGCAGACATTAAAATACAAGAAACTTTCAAAGTTGACTTCATTTTCTGCTGGCACATCTCCTGTTGCATGTGTAGCCTAAACTTATGAGTAGTTTGTTTGTGCAGTGTGGCCCCATTAGTGAAAAGTACAATTTAATTTCCAAGTGAAACTCAGTTGGAGATAGGTACTGAGATAGCAATTGGAGTTTGCGTCCAATTCTCCTTTTAGCTCTAGGTCTTCATATGGTACAGACCCATAAATTATCTGTGTGTACTATACTAGACTTTGTGTTTTCATGAATGTGTGTCCTGGTTTGATTAGAAGGCCTTACCTTCTACTGCAATATATCACTTCTGGCTCTTATACTCTTTCTGTCTCTATTTATGCCACATTTCCTTGAGTCCTCAGGGGAAGGAACTAATGAAAATGTCCTGTTGCAGAACGAGTGTTCCAACATCTCCCATTCTCTGAATTCTGTCTGATGTCTGACTGGATTTGCTATCATCTGCTCTAAAACGAATTTTCTCTGATAACAGCTGAGCAAGGCACTGTTCTCTGAATATAGTAGAATGTCATTAGGAGTCATTTTATTCTTATATTCCTTTAGTAAAACAATATTATTATGTTTCCCCTAGGTCTGTGGATTTCATTCTCGTCTCAGGTCTTGGCCAACCAACCTGTGTTGTATATGGATTCCATCTCAGTGAGTAGGCCTTAAGTCAAATGAGATATTGGCTAGTTACTCCTACAAGATTCTTGCAGCTATTACCCTAGCATAACTTGAAGAAAGGACACCATTTTATATCAAATGAGTTGTTGGAGAGCTGGTATTTACTTTTCTACTTTGGTAACATCCAGAGTGCCATTCTATACCAATGATATTAAGGGATATTAATGACCATTTATTGTTGATTTTTGTTTGTTTTGGATTCATCATTGGTGTTGGTATTCTGTGTTAGCTTTTCCCCTCTTTCTGGCTTTTGTTAAAGTGAGATTATCTATTGCCTATGTTTTTTTAGTGTAGTTAAACTTCCTTGAGTTGGAGTTTTTCTTCCAGAACTTTCTATAGGTCTGGATTTGTGTAAATGTATTGTGTAAAACTGGTTTTGTCATGGAATATCTTGTTTTCAGCATCTATAGTGATTGAGAGTTTTCCTGTGTATAATCAGGGCTGGAATCTGTGAATGAATTCTCAATTCTGAACATCTATGCCCCAAATACAAAGGCACATATATTGATAAAATAAACACCATTAAAATCAAATCAAGCATTAAATCCCACACGTTTATAGTGGAAGATTTCAACATCCCACTCTCACCACTAGACAAGACCACCAGACAGAACCTTAACAAAGAAGAAAGGCAACTAACAGAAATTATGACCCAATTGGGTTTAACAGACAACTATGGAACATTCCATCCAAACACAAATGCATATATATTCTTCTCAGCACCACATGTAACCTTCTCCAAAATTGACCACATACTTGGCAATAAAGAAATCCTCAACAGACACAAAAAAATCGCAATAAGCCCCTGTATCTTATCGAACCACCATGGCTTAAAATTAGAATTCCACAGCAACATAAATTGGAGAAACCCCACAAAGTCATGAAAATTGAACAATGCTCAATTGCATTAATCCTGGGTAAAGGATGACATAAAGAAAGAAATCAAAGACTTCCTAGAATTCAATGAAATGAAGGCACAACATCTCCAAACCTATGGAACACTCTGAAAGCAATTCTAAGAGGAAAGTTAATAGCACTAAATGCCCACATGAAAACTGGAAAATAGCCACACTAGAGAATTAACAAGACACCCAAAAGCTCTAGAACAAAAAGAAGCAATCTCACCCAGGAGAGGTAGATGCCAGAAAATAATTAAATTGAGAGCTGAAATCAATAAAGTAGAAACAAAGAAAACAATACAAAGAATCAATAAAACAAAGAGTTGGTTCTTTGAGGAAATCAATAAGATAGACAAACCTTCATCCAACCTAACCAAAAGGCAGAGAGAGAACATGCAAACTAACAAAATCAGAAATGAAAATTGTTATGTAACAGCAACTACTGGGGAAATCCAGAGAATCATTAGGTCTAAGTTTGAAAACCTGTACTCCATGACCCCTAACGATATAGAAGCATCCATCAAAAGTATTCCAACTGAAAATGTCTAGGGGTAGGTGGTTTCAGTGCAGAATTCTACCAGGAATAACAGAGGAGCTTATACCAATACTCATCCAATTATTCCACACAATAGAAGCAGAAGGATCACTGCCAAACTCTTTTAACTAGGCTGCAAATACCTTAGTACCAAAACTACACAAAGACACAACTTAGATAGGCAGCTACAGACAAATCTCCCTCATGAAAACTGATACAAAAATACTCAATAAAACACTGACAAAAAATCAGTCGTCCTACTATATATAGACAATAAAGTGCCTGAGAAAGAAATCAGAGAAGCATCATCATTTACAATAGCCATAAACAACATGAAATATATTGTAACTCTAAATAAAAGGTGAAACACCTCTATGACAAGAACTTTGAGTCATTAAAGAAAGAAATTAAAGAAGACACCAAAAAATGGAAAGATCTCCCATGCTTTTGGATAGGTAGGATCAACATAGTAAAAATAGCAATCTTACCAAAAGCAATCTACAGATTCAATGCAATGCCTATCATAAACCCAGCACAATTATTCACAGATCTTGAAAGGACAATTCACAACATTGTATGGAAAAGAAAAAAAACCTGTACAATAAAGGAACTGTCTCCCGAAGTTCCTTTATTGTACAGGAACTTTATTGAAGTTCCCTGACTTCAAGCTTCAGTATAGAGCTATAGTAATGAAAATAGGTTGTTGTTCACATAAAAAATAGACAAGTAGACCAATGGAATCGAATTTAAGACCCTGATATTAACTCACACACCTGTGAACAGCTGATCTTTGACAATGAAGCTAAAATTAAACAATGGAAAAAAGAAAGCATCTTCCACAAATGGTGCTGGCAAAACTAAATGTCATGTGAAGACTGCAGATATATCCATATCTATCACCATGCACAAAACTTAAGTCCAAATGGAGCAAAGACATCAACATAAATCCAGCCACATTGAATCTTTTAGAAGAGAAAGTGGGAAGTGCCCTTGAACAAATTAGTACAGGAGACCCACTTCCTGAACAGAACACCAGTAGCATAGACACTGAGCTCAACAATTAATAAATGGAACCTCCTGAAACTGGGAAGCTTCTGTAAGGCAAAGGACACAATCAACAAGACAAAAAGGCAGCTAACAGATTGGGAAAAGATATTCACCAACCCCATATCTGACAGAGGGCTGATTTCCAAAATTTATAAAGAACTCAAGAAGCAAGTATCCAAAACACCAAAGAATCCAATTAAAAACTGGGGTACATAACTAAAAGTGAATTCTCAATAGAGGAGTTTAAAATGACTGAGAGACACTTAGGAAAGTGCTCAACATCCTTAACCAATAGGGAAACACAAATCAAAGCAACTCTGAGATACCATCTCACTCCGGTCAGAATAGCTAAAATCAAAAACACAAATGACAGTTTATGCTGGAGAAGATGTGGAGAGAGGGGAACACTCCTCCACTTCTGGTAGGAGTGCTGACTCACACAGCTACTTTGGAAATTAGTATGGAGATTCCTCAGGAAAATGGGCATCAGTCTACCACAATATCCAGTAATTCCACTCTTAGGCATAT
The DNA here is from genome assembly GCF_017639785.1 of Mesocricetus auratus. NCBI lineage: Eukaryota > Metazoa > Chordata > Mammalia > Rodentia > Cricetidae > Mesocricetus > Mesocricetus auratus. The sequence continues at coordinate 2,234,135 of NW_024429215.1, read as the reverse complement.
ATCCAAAAAATGCACATTCATATAAGAACATCTGCTCCGCTATGTTCATAGCAGCATTATTTGTAATAGCTATAACCTGGAATCAACCTAGATGCCCCTCAATTGGAGAATGGATAGAGAAAATGTGATACATTTACTCAATGGAGTACTACTCAGTGGGGAAAAAAAACAATGGAATCTTGAAATTTGCAGTCAAATGGACGGCACTATAACCAACAACATATATACTATGAACAAGTGGAAATAACTCCCTTTATTTTAGAAAGTGGTAAGGCTTATATGCACCCACCATGCCTCAGATAAGAGGGGGAAGATCCACTGAGCATGCGTCTAGTGAGGTGATGTGGTCATTGTCCGTAGTCCCAAGTCATCACTCATTAGACTCAGCTACAGTTGCCAGTATCATCTGCCAAACCTGACTGGCTGTTAGGAAAGATCTACTATACACGCTCTTATTTCTAGTCTAGGCTGGCTGTCAGAAATATCTACTTCACCTCTTCTTACTATCGTCATAAGCCAAAGGGCTCTCATATACATTGAGAATTAGTTATCCAACAAAGATGCAAAGGACCAGTGAAGACTTGTGTGGGAATTTTAAACCAGAGTGTATTCAGTGTGTGGATTGGTTTTGGTAGGATGGTTATTTTTATCATGTTAACTCTATCAATCCTAGAAATTCTTGGACATTGAAGATCTTTCATGTTCAGGTATCATCTCTAATTTCTTTCTTCAGTGTCTTTAAATAAAGATAATTTGATCTCTTCCTTTCCAATTTATATCAGCTTGATTTTGTCTTATTGATCTAGATAAAACTGAAAAGTACTATATTGCAAAGCTATGGAGAGAGTACACATCCTTGTCTTTTTTTTTCCTTTTTTTTAGACATCCCTGTCTTGTTCCTCATTTTATTGGAGTTGTTTTGAGTTTCTCTCTATATAGATGTTGGCCAGGATCCTTCAGTAAAAGGTCTTTATTATGCTCATATATGTCCCTGTATTACAGTTTTCCAAGAATATTATTTGTTATGTATTGAGGAAGATTAACCTACACAGGATAGGGATGTTGTATGATATTTTATTAAGGAGAAATCACATGAGAAGCCAAGAACCCAAGATCAATGCTTTGCCATTCTCTGAGACCCAACGGGAGCCCCAAGCGAGTGAGTCCCCTTCCTCTCAGCTCTTTATCCCCCGCATCTTCTATGTACCTGTGACCATGCCCAAATGTCAGAACTACAGGTATCTAAGATGTCTCCCTACAGTTATGAATGACTGTAGGATTTTTCCATAGGTATTTTCTGCATGTAAGGAAAAGTTCATGTAGGATTTTGTCAAAGGCATTGTCTGGGTCTAAGGAAAAGACCATGTGGTTTTTGTTCCCATTTTCTCCTTGGTGGATTACTTTTCTAGATTTCTGTTTGTTTAACCATGGACTCCCCACACTCCATTTCAAAATATATTACACATGCATTTTGTTGAGTTTAGTGGTTCATGTTTCATTGGCCAGAACTGTAGCAAACAACAGCAGTAATATGACTGTACACCTGTAGAAAATTTACAGAAGTTAGAGTAAAATTGAACATTTTACCCAGCTAGACTGTTCAAAATGGTAGGGTGGCAGCAAAAAGCACTGGCAAGGCATTAGGACCAGGAAGCTGAGTATTTACAACTTCAGTAACAGCAGTAAACATAAGCAGACAACTGGAAAACACAAGGCTGTTAATATCAAAATTCTCCCAACTGTAATAATTTGTCCAGGAAGGTTGTGCCATTCAATTCCCCCCAAAGAATACAAACAAATGAACAAGTGTTCAAATTCCTGAGGCAATGGGGGACATTTCTCATTCAGATCAACACATTTTCAATCTAACAACTTTGTTCATACACAGAGCAGTTTTCTATATCTGTAACTTATTGAAGTTAATTATTTAAACTCAGAGATTTCTGGTAACTGAAGGCTGATGAATAAGAAGAGAAGTTGTCTGATGTGACTATAGAATTCTCTTATCTTTGTTGTTATAAAAAAAAGTCAAATAAGCATTGTCCCTGGCCAGAAGGCAAATGTTTTGTTTTGTTCTTTTTTTTTTTTTTTTTTGGTTTTTCGAGACAGGGTTTCTCTGTATTGTTTTTTGGACCATGTCCTGGAACTCGCTTGGTAGACCAGGCTGGTCTCGAACTCACAGAGATCCGCCTGCCTCTGCCTACCGAGTGCTGGGATTAAAGGCGTGCACCTCCACCGCCCGGCTAGAAGGCAAATGTTAAGCCTCTAACTTTTCTTCATTTTTACTAATTGTGAAATATTAATTTTCCATTTTTTCTCATCAAAACTAATGATGAATTATCCTAGTTGCACTAAATGATTTGATCTTTAAAGTGTACCCCAGGTGTATGTACTATCTAAAGAACATAGCTGTTCTTCATTTGTGACAGGTAGTTGCATGTAAATTCTTTGATAAATGGTCTGTGTTCAGAGTTAATGTCATTGCCATGGTGACATTTAAAATTTTCCTAACATGTTTTATCATAATTGTATTTCATTTATTAGCAGCTTTATAAAGAGTGTAATTTGTAGTTCATCGTGTTTTTTACAATACAGACACGTGAATAGACCTCCCTGGATTTCTACTATGTTTGTCCATGTTTGCGTACACTGTTCAGCACTAGAATCTGATAATTGATAATCAACCTCACTTTCCAGAATGAACACAGAGAAACCTGGAGTGAAGTAAAACACACAAATCTATTTCACATATTCCCACATTTGAGACATTCATATTCTCTGACCTCTTCAACTATTGTCCTTCAGTGATCATGAGTATTTTAAGATCCTCTCCAATCACTGTCTCTTTGGCGATATTGACAAGAATTTCATAATCAGCTTTGGTAATTATCTGTTAAATAAAGTTTGTGAAAATATGTCTACTCCCAAAACAAGAGCTGCCAATGCCCCTATAGGTAAAAGGAAAATTGCAGCTCAGAAGGGAGATGTGATCACACATATAAACCATTATCTAACAGTTGAGATGCTTCCATCTTCCATATGCTGAATTCAGAATTTCAAAATGCTACGGAGGGTATACTGACCAGAAATGTCTGCACAGAAAATCAGTCAGGTGAGCACTTTGTATTTAATGTGCAAAGCAAATCCAGCTAAGAAGGGAAATTTTGGGAAATGATTATATATGGAGAGTTGATTCAGAAGTGGGAAACATTTACAGTGCAATTTTAGCCTTCAGATTCTATGACTATCTTGCAGCTTGATGTCTTTCCGAATCTTGATTTATTACCGTAGGTTTGACTTAATCAAGGGGCTAGCAAATATAAACATGCAGATATGAATTGATGATAATTTCATTACTTCTCTATGCATGTGTGAATGAGTGCATGTGGGAAGGAATACATAGGTTCATGAGCATACTGTGTGTTTGTCTGTGTATGCATGTGTTCATGACTGTATATGTTGAGAGAACAACCTCAGTTTTTCTCTTTCTGACCCATTTTCCATTTAAAAAGTATTATTGTAATATTTGTAAACAATGTTTTTAGGATGGCTTGTCAAGTACCCCTGTGCATCTCCATGATCTTACATTCCAATGCTTGGGTGACAGTTGTGTAGTTCCACACCTAGATTCTTTTTTACCTGTGCAGGCTCAACTGAAACCCCCACATATCCAAGGCATAGATAGAAGTGACATAATATTTTGGCTACATTGTGCCATTAAATGTTACTTCTCTGGTGTAATATCTAGGAATCAATGTGATATCTAAGAGTTAATGCCAAGAATTCAGAATCATAGGCAAGAGGATTGCAGAAAGTTATGCTGCAACCCACATTACAACATGAGAGCATCTGTGAAGTCAGTTAACAAAGCTAATAAAGAAATAGAAACATGTGTCACAACCCTACATTGTGTCATCATTATTGGGGTCCTCCTGAGTAGTTTTTTCATGTTGTATTGTGGGAACATGAAATCATATCCATGTTAAGCTATAAGAGACAGGATCAGACTTGATATTCAGTTTGCTTTTCCAAAATGCAATCACATTTAAGAAGTGTTACCTTTTCTGTCTATTTGTTTGTTATAAATTTCTTGACCTTTCATTAACTGCTTCAGAGTCCAGCATAACCTGAGTATCAGCTGATGTTTTGTACTATTATAGCAGATGTAGAGAGGCCTAAGTTCAAAGCTGAAATTTCCAATATAATTTGGACTTTAATGGCAAAACCATAAGAGTGGGATGATTCACAAGTAGTTTTATATATCTCCTATTATAAAACAACTTCACAGATTCTGAAATTCTTCCTACCATGTAACCCCCATTTTATTCATGTGAGATGAATGTTGTATTTTTATCACAAGGATGGAAGAAGGAAGATCATTGACCTAAACCATGATGGCCAAATTAATTAAAGCAAGTCCTTTTATTCGTGTACTCAGACTATCTCCTCCTGAGGTAGTGTTTAAGTTGTCAGTCTTGTAAATGAGGAAGTAAAAGTTTTACAGTTCAGTAGTAGCAGGATTCCAAGTGGGGTATCTAGAAGGCAAAAGTGCTGGACTTAGAGGAGGAGAAAATAAGAATTAAAAGTTAGTAAAAATGAAAAGCAAAACCTAAAACAATATACAAATTGTACAACACATGGGATCAGTGAAAACAAAATTAAAACATCATCATCAGGGACCACAACAACAATCATTGGTGCCTTTCAGTCATCAAACAAAGAAGTTTTTTTCTCAACAAAAGTTGACTTAAAAACTTTTATAATATATGGTCCACTCTTAGAAAATTACATAGTTAATTTTAAGATAAATAAAAAGCCTCCTAATTTTTCTTTTTCTCAGTTGTCTTCTGGCAAACCCAGGGAATAGGAGCCCACCATAGGCTTCTGCATGTTGGGTTTCCTGGTTCATTAGGTCAGACCTCCCTGCTTTCTGTCTCAGCTATGGGTAATGATAGACATTCTGTGTTGTGCCAATCCAGTCACTTGTTTCTCTGTACTACAGAAGATTTGCAGTACTGATTTTTCAGAACTAACTCCCACGTAACCAAAAATTATGACATATCTCCCTTGTTTCCCTGGATGGGGGAATATTTCACCTCATCAGATATGCCCTTCCCCATTTCACAGATCAGGATGCCATAGAACCAGAACAAAAAGAGTTGCAGAACCTTGCTTCATAAAAGAATTAGCACATTTCTATGGTGTACCAGATTATGGATAAACGAAAGAGAAAATAAGGTGCTTAATCTTTTCCTTTTTATGATACTGCCATTTTCAGGCAATAAAACAACCTTAAGGAAAGATGAAGGGGCTTTGGAAGTATGCATGGCTAGGAGCAACTCTTCAACCCTAGAAAGCCAGGGTACTCCTAAATGGTCCTAAAGTTTTTTATAGCTCAGGGGATGGAATTTTCTGAATGAAGGATTAGGCAGGCAAAATAGCGGGGTACAGGAACAGAACATAAGCAGCATATAAGGATGAGTAAAAATGACCTTCTGAAACAAAGACATGATTGCAAAGTGGTCATAAGGTAGTCATAACAACAGATATTCCTAAAAACATTTTGAAACAAATGTAGGTTTTATGAGTTGGATATTACTTTTCAAATCTAATTCAAAGTTACCATTTCCTAAAAGAATACATGACTGTGTTTAGTTAAGATTATTGGTGGGGTATAAGCCAATTCTTGAGAAGCATAGGTTTCAACATAAACAGGAATGAACTTCCTTTGTCTGAATCATAAGATGGCTTTGGAGACTAAGATGGAGGCACACTGTTTAATCATCACATTTGTTATGCTAACTTGTACTGCTCCTGTAAACCTGATAATTTTGCCCACTAAACATCCCATCAGGAACCTCACTCAGAAAGATAAAGCCTTGTCTTCCTGATAATCAAAGCTAAACTATCTAAACCCACCCAATGCAAAGGAAGCCTGCATATAGGAATCAAAAATCTTCATTTAATTGATTTCAGGTTTTCACTAATTTTGCTCTAATGATTTAGGTCAATAGTCTGTCTCTTCCCATCTTCGAGATAAGACATCTCCCCAAAAATATACAGAACTTCTGTTTTGTACATGTCTGTTACTTCACAATGACACAAGACATTGGATTTCATAATAAAATTGGATATTCCTCATCTATTAGTTCCTAACTAAGTGTAATTATTTTATTTCCAACTTCCGTTAGAGTGATTCAATTACTGTCATTCTGTTGTACATTTATTAAGAATTTGTGAACTAATACTTCAGGCTTCTCTCTGTTCCCCAGTTCTTTTTGTTCATTTTACATACCAGCCACTGTTTGCCCTCTCTCATCTCCTCCCCCTTCTCCAGACATTTTGCTAACCCACGCCCATTCTGCAGAAAGGGTAAGGCCTCCCATGAGGAGTTAATAAAGTCTAGCACATCAAGTTGAGGCAAGACCAAGTCCTACACACCGACACACACACACACACACACACACACACACACACACACAGCAAGACTGAGGAAAGCATCTCACCAGATAGAATGGGCTTCAAAAAGCCAGTTCATAAGCCAGGAGTAGATCATAGTCTAACTATCAGACTTCCCACAAACAGACCAGACTACAAAATGTCCCTCACATGCATAGTATCTGGATCAATTGCATTCAGGCTCCACAGGTATTGCTCTAGAGTCCATGAGCTCCCTATAAATTGATGAAGGAAACAGTACTCCTGAGCACTTTATCTGTATGAAAAGCATGGTTGCCTGTATGTGTGTGTTTCTATAAAATTGGATATGAAGCTCTTTGATGATTCCAATTCTGACACCTAACCTTTATGGTTATTTTATTTTACTATATAATAAGCATTCTATTGTAGAAGAACAGAAATATTCTTGGTCTTGTGGAGATACATATTCATTTTTTATGTTTAAATTTCAGGTGAAAAATTCATGGGTTACTTTCATGCTGAAAAAGGTATATAAAGTTGCTTTATGTTCAAGATGACTTGTAATTAGAAGTTCATTTTAAAACCTAGAACCCAGAATCCTTTCCTTTTGTACTCACTCCTCACATTTTCTGCAAGAGCACCATGAACTTGCTCATAAAACTGACTGTTCAAACCAAAGACCTGTGAGTAACATCAATAAATATGTACCTTTGAAGACTTCACCAGCCTTATTGGGAAATTTTTTCAAATATTATAGATGAAATAATTTTGTGTCTTAGAGACCTTTTTGCTGCTTTCAATATCTTTTCAGTATTGAAAACTTGTGATTTTTCTCGCATCAAAAATCAGTCCTCATGATCTCAAGTCCCTGTTTTGCTAAGAGAGGTGATTTTTTTGCAACTGTTTAAGAAAAAAGTTGTATATGAAAGAATGGACCTCAATGACTTGATGATAGGAATTGTGTTCCTACTTCAGAGCACAGTTGGAATGCTGGGAAATTTCTCTCTTCTTTCCTGCTACCTCATCCATTGCTACACTGGACAGACATTAAAGACCACAGATTTAATTCTTACAAACATGTTCACAGCCAACATCTTGATCATTCTCTCTAATGGATTACGCCATACAGTGAGGGCTTTTGGGATGAAAAGGTTCATCAATAATTTCGGTTGCAAAGTTATTTTGTATATTCAAAGATTAGGCAGAAGCATGTCCATTTTCACTACATGCATCTTGAGCGTTTTCCAGGCTATCACAATCAGTCCAAGGAACTCTTTTTGTTTGAGCCTTCAAGTCAAGTTTCCAAAGCATATTGTCCTGTTTATGTCACTCTGCTGGATGGTCTGTATGTCAGGAAATGTGATTTTTCCTATGTATGCATATCCTAAGGGGAACAGCAACATCTTGACACATGAGAGTGATATGAAATACTGCTCCACTGCAGGTCATCATGGTGTTAGAAGTTCATTATACACAGTGCTTTTTGTTCTTCCTGAAATTTTGCTTTCTGTCATCATTGTTTGGTCTAGCTGCTCCATGGTTGTCACCTTGTATAGGCATAAAAAAAGGGTTCAACATATCCACAGCTCCAATGTTTCCTTCAGGACATCTGCCGAGTACAGAGCTACCAACCGCATACTGGTCATTGTGACAACCTTTATAGGTTTTCATTCCCTCTCTTCCATCTTACAAGGCTGCATTGCTCTCACACAAAACCCTCACTGGTTGCTGGTGAACATTACTGCAATCATTTCAATATGTTTTCCTACTTTGGGGCCATTCTTCATGAGCCGTGACTCCATATTGCTTAGGTGTGTTTTCCTGGGTAAAGATCCCCAGAATCGCATAGCATTATCACAGCTCTAATGATTGTGTGGTCTCTTTCCTTTAGTTTCTAAATTTATGTTCATCTTTTTATATAAAACATAAACATACAACTAATGTAATTTCCAGTTATCTTTCTAAGGGAAGCTGCACTTTGTGTTTGTGTTTATATTTTTGAAACTACTACTTATAATAACATATAATTATTCAATGAAATGGGCTGTTCTTTGTGATAAAATAGCACTGTTTTTAAAAAAACATATATCTACTTTCTTGTAGCCAATCCAATAACTTGGCCTTCAATAAATTAATCTAGGCTCAAGACACAGTGTGACCAAGTATTATAGTCAATGGAGAACTTATCCAGAATGAAACACAGTAAATAATTATGCATGTTTTGTGAGATAAGTTTTAAAGGTATGTATCATGTATATTTATTGTTTCCCACAATTTTTCTTACTACTCTCTGGTGAAAGCCATGATGTCACCCCTGCAAAGGAACCATAAGTATTTTGGAAATGAAGTTCCTTCATATAAGGTCAAGGAAATGATGAAGAGTGGCTATAGACCCCTGTCCTGGTCCTAGTGAGATTAAAGACTTCAGGCATCTTTAAATTTTGCTATGCTTAGTTTCATGGTAGTTCTTAGATTTGGGTATTTTTTTAATGGGGTCCTTTGCACCTACCTGCAGACTGTGAAATCATGGAACCCTGAGTTAACCATGATACTGGCTGAGTACTCTGCCAGGAGAGATAGTCAGGCCAGCATAGTGTCTGAAGCCTTACACAAACTACAAGAAAAGATGGAAGATAAGTGCAAAAGATCAAGTTTTAGATAATCACTACCATTTTGAGAATTTATAAGAAGGGTATTACAACTAGTATCCATATAAAGTGATACATGGGTTTTGTAGAAGTTGACTTAACAACTGAAAATATCTTAGATGTGAAATCATATACTCAACTGATTACAAAAATGTAAAAGTATCGCTTTGTTAAGGGTGGACGTGAATCCCTGGTTTTTGTAATTGCAATTTTGATGCTGGCTAGGACACAGTACATATGAAATGTTCCTCGCTTGCAATATAAAAGTTAATGTTATGGGATAATGGTCAGTGATTCCAAGGGAGTTGGGAAGAGGAAAAGAAACTAAAACGGAAAAATGTTAATGATTCTTGGAAGATGATTAAAGAAAAATGTATTGCAGTTGTTCATGCTTGAATGCATTAGAACTTGTATAAGCAAAAACTGATTGTGTTTATAATGTAATGTGTTTGAGAGACAGCTGGTGTTCTAATTCTTTGTTTTCACAGACTTCATACCTCTGTACTGCAGCTCAGATCCTGGTTGGACTTGGAATTAGGCAACTGTCTTTATGATATTTATAATAAATTCATTAGAACATTGGTAAAATGTGAATTTCTGAGATAGTGATAGATATTTTTCTGCAAGTATATAAGACAAAGCTCACATTTCCATATCAACCAATATGTGTTAATTTTGCTATTTGTTGTCTTTTAAGGTTTGGTTTTTCTTTGGAGATCTTCAGGTGAAGACTACTCTCAATTGCATGTACCCATCACCAGGATAGAAAGATTAAAGAGATAGTCAACATCAGAGTACTTGTGTTTCCTACATTTCCCTGAATCATACACACCTTTGTTTGTCTGCCAAGCATTTTATGCTTCCAACAATAGTATGATGATGACTTGAGGAATAAACACAAAGTTTCACTGACCTGATAATAATTACAGTCATTATTCAAAAAAGAACCAATATGTAAATATCTACATCTCTACAGTTTAGAAAGTAGTACTCTCGAATCCCAGGCATCAGCCTGGGAATCCAGCATGGGACTGATCAAGACCCCCTGAATGTGGGTGTCAGTGAGGAGGCCTAGGTAATCTATTGAGCCTTGGGCAGCAGATCAGTACCCATCCCGAGTATACACACGGACTTTGGACTCCCATCCAACAATGTGAGGTGCACTCTCACCCTGAACTCTTGGGGAAGGGTCTAGGCCCTGCCCTATATGAAATGACAGACTATGCACACCCCCATGGAGGGCCTCACCCTCCCTGGGGAAATGAGGGGATAATGGGGGGGTTGGGGGGAGGGCACAGGAGGAGGGGAGGGAAAGGGAGAGGGACCTGGAACTGACTTGTGAAGCAACCTTGTTTCTTATCTAAATTTAAACTGAAAAATAAATTTAAAAAAAAGAGGTGATCAAACAAGAAAAGAAAATGACACAAAGGGAGAAAGTATTTTTCATGTTTTCACAGAGTTCAACATGACTCATGTTTGAGGGAGGAACATACTGAAGAACTGCAATGATGGTATGCAAATAGAGTCACTGCTACAAGTACAATAAAGTCCTTTCCCACAATCATTCCACAATTAAAATGTGGAATAAATTTAATAGTGTAGTGAAAAAGTGTCCAGACAGGCAGAAAGACATCAAATGTGTCTATTCAGCCTCAGGACTGAAAGAAAGTTTGAATAGAACTATATGAGGTTAATGTTATGTAGAGATGTTTATGGTAAGCAAATGTTTGTCTTTAGCTTTTCTTTCATTATCCTGAGCTGCGGAGGAAGATGTCCCTTGGATTGCCAGCTGACAAACAATTGTTATTTCACACAGTCCTAAGGTGCTGTCATTCAACTGGTTCCATGTCTATTGGAGGAACTGTAAATGTAGATCCTTCATGTTTCAGGAGTTTCACAGACACCTTGAGAAATGTCCTTCCAGCTTGAAATGCCAGTGTCACTATAACTATTCTCCTTCAAGAGGAATTCTGTCATCTCAAATCCCCAGCCTAAAGCTTGAGAAAAATACTCCTTCAAACATGACCTGGCATGTAACATTTAGTCTTCCTGACCACCACCTGGTTCCTGATGCTGCTTTCAGCCCCCAAATAATACACAGGACACTGTAATAATTATGAAGCTGTTGGCCATTCGGTTGGTTTCTTGTCGACTCGCTCTGATTTGATTATTAATCGATAATTACTAATATATATTTTATGAGAACTTATCTTTTTAAGGATGCATTCCTGAGTGCCTGTTACTCCCAGGAGATCACATGGCGAGAGCTCTCCTCACTACAATTCCCAGAATCCTCCTAGACTCCTAGTCCCGCCTATCTTGTTTCCCCATTGGCCAACAGTGCTTTATTCAAACCAATTAGACACATATTTACAGAATGATGCCTCCCAACACTAACATAATCCTGCCTGCAGCTGTGCTTGCTCACTATGCCTCAGCTTCTTTGAATCTTGTCATAAGTGGCATTGGCATGGTCCATGAAGCAGGAATGGAACTCTCCTGGAGACCCACAAAAAGCTTCTGACCCATACAAAGGCACATTATCTTTCATAAACCCAGTGTTTGGTTCTTATGTAAAGCTGGTGAAGAGAACTGTTAGCCAGGATGTGGTGGCACAAGCCTTAAATCCCAGTGCAAGTGAGATAGACACAGGTGGATGTCTATGAGTTCAATTTCTAGCTTGATCTACAGCTAGTTCCAAGATATCCAGGGACACAGAAACACACTCACAAATAAATATGTTGTTCAAAGAACTAAGAGTTACACATTTACTAATTATGAGATAACAGGTTATTGTCTTTACAGCTGCATAATCATATAGTTGTCTTGATTTGCCTAGTTATGATTTCTTTTTTGCTTCATTTTGTTTTGTCTTGCAATTGTTTACCTTCGTTGTCCTGAAGGCACCAGACCTTCACCTATCTCCCTGCTCTAACAATTATGACAGGCTGCAGAAAAGACCCAGCAAGATATAGGCCTCAGACTCAGCACATGTTGCTGACTTTCCAGCCTTCTGTCCTGCCCCAGTCGTTAGGAGGTCAGAGAGCCTCCATGTGGCAAAGAGCCAGTCAGAAGTTAGCTGGCAGGCTCTGGATGTGCTTTATGGACTCTGTGTGTGCTTTACGGTAACAGTGACATGCAGAGCAAAGCAACTGCCCTTGGAGGGACTATAGCCACGGCACCCAGTTGACCAATCAATTCAGGACAGGTTTTCCAAGTTTGGAAGAGCACCAATCCTGAAAATTTTGAGGACCGAGACACTCTCTTGTTCTGCTACAATAAATTACCTGCCCCTCAGTCCCTCTAGGTCCTTCTCACTCCACCCACTGTGTTGAATGGACAGAGGAACCAACTGAATACAGTTAACTTGCATAATAAAAGACATTAATTTTGCATCAGAACAAGTCTCTTGGTGATTTTGGGATTTAGAACTTGGACACAACATTCCTGTTTACCACTGGTGTACACAAAGTTTCCTGGGGAGCACAAAAGAATAGAGCTCATGGCTGCAGTAAAATCAGCAAGGCCAGTGGTATCAAGGATTGAAGGATTCCTGTTGTATCACCACAAAGATGATACTGAGGAAAAAGGTACAGGGCACAGAGTCAATATTTGGAACTCAGATCATTGTGGAAGGTGAAAAAGAGCTCAAGTATTTGAGGATGGTGTTCTCCCAGCAATGAACTCTTCCTTCCATCAGGTCCTGCAATCTAAAGATTCCACAACTTTCCTATCTGTGCTATTAGTGATGACACAATGGTTGAAAACATGAGATGCTTTGGTAGATATGTTCCATCCACCTATTTTCATTAAGGAAATGGAAATTTTTAAGAAATGAAAAACTTAGAAATTGGAGAAAACAAAGGAAAATGAAATGAACTACATAGCCAGTAAGCATCAGATGGATTAAGGGACCAAGACAAAACAGCAATGACTATAATAAGAAGTTATTCAGTTTTCTGGGATTAAGGAACAGAGGTAGTCATTACTTTCATAAGGAATTGAAGTACTTGAAAGTTGAACATCAAAGCTTCCAAGATTGTTTGTCATAGAAAAAAAGGGGGGATTCTATGGGTTGAGATATTTGAATTGGTAGCATATATAGGACAGGAGAAGAAATGTTGCTTGCCCTATTTTTTGAGAATTACTGAAGATAAAGAAGTTCAAGAATGTATTCCTAGAAAGAGAGATACTACAGAAGCACCTAGTAGTGATGGCAGGATGGAGGGTGCACACAGACTAAAGGATTCATCAGAATCGTGGCAGTGTTTCTCTTTCTGAATGTCACACGGTTAATGGGATGGAGGATATTATGGGTTTGATCATTTATTCTACAGGACACTGAACCTATTGGACAGGACACTAGCTAAGTTGCAGCTGTTAAGTTGTCTCATGATCTAACTTTAGCCCTGTCTCTGATCTAACACAGAGGGTCTGGGATCAGACATTAACTGTTCTGGTTTGTATCAGAGGTTGGCTTGTAAAAGATAGTGGCTGGTTAAGTAGTGAGCTGAACTCAAGAAAGCCAGTATCAGAGAGGGAGGACTGATGATCAAAGGGATTAAGACTGGGCTGGTTTAACCCCCAGAAACAGCTGACCAGACAAAGGTTAACTCTTGAATCCCAGGCATCAGCCTGGGAATCCAGCATGGGACTGATCAAGACCCCCTGAATCTGGGTGTCAGTGAGGAGGCCTAGGTAATCTATTGAGCCTTGGACAGCAGATCAGTACCCATCCCAAGTATACACACGGACTCTGGACTCCCATAGAACAATGTGAGGTGCACTCTCACCCTGAACTCTTGGGGAAGGGTCTAGGCCCTGCCCTATATGAAATGACAGACTATGGACACCCCCATGGAGGGCCTCACCCTGGGGGAATGAGGGGATAACGGGGGGGATGGGGGAGGGCACGGGAGGAGGGGAGGGAAAGGGAGAGGGACCTCGAACTGACTTGTGAAGCAACCTTGTTTCTTATCTAAATTTAAAATGGAAAATAAAAAAAATTTCATTCATTTTGCTAGGAAAAAAGTCAGTTGAAATCAGTTTCACACAATGACACAATTAATTTCATATAGTTAGTACACTGTATTAATATTTTAACATTGCTCTGTGTTGTATATACTCTGAACCAAAACTTCGTCACAGAAAATAATTAATTTGAGTACCTGTGTTTCACCATGGGCAGCAACATGAACAAAGAAGAAATATCTGGTAAGCATCAATGCTGTAAAAGTGAATTCTGGAATATAAAGATATGCAGTATACATTTATTTTTAAAAGACTTCCTATTTTTCAAACTAAGCTACTGAAGGAAATTGTGTTTAGAACTTTTGCTAATTCTCCATGTTGATAAAAATATTATGATATCTTATTTGTCTTCCATAGGGAAGTATCAACTATATTATTGTTTTCCATTAAGCAGATCACCACAGGTAACTGATACTTTCTATTTGACTCTAATATAGAATCAGCACTTGATAATGCTACCTGGACCCAGATTAAGGACCTGGCTATAGATCAATGGCTTCCTCCATCTGATCCCCCAATGGAACTCAAAGGCACTAATGAGTTCTGGCCTTTACTTAATTCTATCTGACAGCTTCTCGGCTCTGAAGTGTCATTGAATGCAACATCTTTGCAACTAGACACGCTCTAGGAAATCAACCTCTAGATGGCACAAGTGGAACAGCAATGATTGTGAAGACCTCAGACCATTTCCTAAAAAATTACGTTAAATAGTCTGGTGCCTTGAAGAAAATGGTGCTCATATTTGCTGTTTGTTCCCTTCAGGGATAGGTTTGTATAAATATTCCTATTGGTGCAGAATCGGAAGTCACTGATAATCACTGAGCACTACAATGTGTGAGAGGTCAGAATGAGAAGATGGTGCAAGGAAACAGGATAGTAGGCTTGGAGTGATGCCCTGAGCCTGAATCATAAATTTGAAATATAAAAGGAAAAACATAAAAAAGACAAAAACATGCTTGGAATTCACATTAGAGATGGGCCATATGAGCCTGGCTTAAATGCAATGCCACCTTCAACATATAAAAATATTACCAGGAGAACAAGAGAGTGAAGGTAGGGGGCACAGAGATTCAGAAGAGAGCAAATTGGCAGGGAATGGAGCCACAAAGTGTCGATGCCTCACTCTTCCAGTTCAGTGGACAGTGTCACTCAAAGCATGGAATAAAGTCTATGGTGTAGAGAAAAGAGACCCATACAGGAGGTCATGGGGACATCTCATCCTAGTGGTTAGACAGAGCTGAACTTTGATAAAGTCATTGAGACCTCTTTAAACTGTGAAAATTTTAGTATTTCTTGAACTTAGGTGCTGGAAATTTTTGAACTCTTTTTCTTTACATTTTTTTATTCTAAACTTTTCCCCAATTGGTGCTTTTTTTTTCAATTGAGAGTGGGAGATCCCCTGCAACAGGAGCTATAAATAGTTGTGAACTACCATATAAGTACTGGGAATGGAACCCAGGTATTCTGAGAGAGAAGCCAGTGCTTTTAACTGCTGATGCTTCTCTCTAGCCATGGACTTTGAACTCTTAATTAAGACTTCACAATGTCCCTAGTCTACATAGCATTTTGAAGAAGATGTCATTCATACTGACCCCATGACTAGAGGAGACTATCATTTTGGTGCCCTGGATACTTCACACATTTTAACACATCTTGAGAATCTTGATTGTAGTTGCTGTTTTCTACCCATCAAATCCCCAGAGACCTGGGGAGAGCCTCAAACCATCCAGATCCCCATTTGCCTCAATCTAAGCCTTGGCCACGCTTCAATTGTGAGAGGTGAGTGCCTGGATTTTTGCTGAACCCTGTGTCCCCCGGTAGGAGACCCTTAACTTGGTCACCTCACATTATCCCACACACCAAACCCCCAGAGAACTGGGGGGGCAGCCCCAAACCATCCAGTACTGCAACTACTGCCATGTAAGCCTTGCCCTTGTCCTCACCAAGGGAGGTGAATGCAGAGCCTTCACCTTTTCCTCTGCATTGGAGACCTTTCACCGGGGCACATCACACCATTCTGCCAACTGAATCCTCAGAGACCTGGGGACAGCCCCTAACCATACAGCACATCACCTGTCATTATTGGAACTTTGACCTTGCCTTCACCGGGAGAGAAAGCCCAGTGAACTCCAAATTATCTATCACTGCATCTTCAACCATTGGAGCCTTAGACCCACCCTCACCGGGAGAGAAAGTGCAACCACTTAAGCCAGAGGGCCCACCTACACCAATTGGAGGAAAGAAATCCCCTGATGGGTAAATGAAAGTATGAGAATACATTCAATTCCAGGAGGCCCAAATTGTTAATTGTCAATCTCAGTGTCTATGCTACTGGTGTTATGTTCAGGAAGCAACCTCCTATACCAATTCATTCAAGGGGACCTCCCACTTTCTCTTCTAAGAGGTTCAATGTGGCTGGATTTATTATGAGGTCTTTTATCCATTTGGACTTCAGTTTTATGTGGCCATAGACATGGATCTATGTGCAGTCTTCTACATGTCCACATCCAGTTATGCCAGCACCATTTGTTGAAGATGCTTTCTTTTTTCCATTGTATAGTTTTAACTTCTTTGTCAAAAATCAGGTTTTCATAGGTATATGGAATAATATCAGGGGATTCAATTGATTCCATTGGTCTACCTATCTGTTTTTGTGCCAATACCAAGCTGTTTCCATTACTATAGCTCTATAGTACACTTCATGGACCCCATTCTGACAGCTAGGAAACCATCATGGGACTGAACCCTGAATGTGGGTGTCAGTTGGGGGACTTGGGCAGTCTATGGGGCCTCTGGCAGTGGAACCAGTATTTATTCCTAGTGCATGAATGGACTTTGGGAGCCCATTTCCCTATAGAGGGATACTCACCCAGTCTAGATTCACAGGGGAGGGCCTGGGTACTGCCCCAAATAATGTGAGACTTTGATGTTCCCTTATTGGATGCCTCATTCTCCCTGGGAAGTAGATAGGGGGTAAGATGGGGACTTGGGAAAGGCAATGGGAGGACAGGAGGCAAAGGGAACTGAGATTAGTATGTAAAACAAGATTTTTCTTCATTTAAATAAAAATTAATTTCAAAATTGAACAATGATGGTGCATGTCCTTCTGCATGCTGTGAATACATGTTTATCGTATTGATGGATGAATAAAGCTGTTTCTGCCAATGGACAGGCAGGACCTAACCAGGCAGTAGGTATAGGCAGGGCAACTACACAAGGAGAATTCTGGGAAGAGGAATGGGGAGACAGAGTTGCAGGGAAGATGCCTGTGCATTCTTTGTTGAGCCAATAACATATGAAGATATGCAGACTAATAAAAATGGGTTAATAATTAAAAGAAAGCTAGCTGATAAGAAGCTTGAGACATTGGTCAAACAGATTATAATTTAAAGAAAGAAAGACCAGGTTATATCACCCTTGGCCATATTGCTAGACTCCTACATCTTGCTACAAATATTGTTTTCTTTGTGACAAAGTAAAAGTAAGAAGAACTCACTTTTCACACATTTCTCAATATTTTATGAAAACCCTATAAACACCTACCTATGAACATAACACTTCAATTTTTTTAATTTTTCAGTTTAAATTTAGATAAGAAACAAGGCTGCTTCACAAGTCAGTTCCAGGTCCCTCTCCCTTTCCCTCCCCTCCTCCCATGCCTTCCCCCCAACCCCCACCATTATCCCCTCCTTTCCCCAGGGAGGGTGAGGCCCTCCATGGGGGTGTCCATAGTCTGTCATTTCATACAGGAACACTTGAAATTTTTACAAGGCCTTTGACCCACAAAAGTCTTCTGTCATACCCTGTTTCTCTATGTTGTTGTTCATATATCTTTCCTAGCACCCATTTCTTAACAGACACAAAATGAAAATTACCCCCAAAACAAATGTCTTAAATGTTGGGGTGCCAATGATCTGGAATGTCATAAAATCATCAGAAAGAAGAATGGAATTGGAAGTGGTTCAAGGCAGAGTCCTTGCAGGTGAAACTCTCAGCTCCTAACTCCTTACAGAGAACTCTGTAACTTTCACAGTAACTCATGAACAATCTCACCCCTTTGAAATGGATTCTGCTAATGTCTCAAGTACCCGATGTTCTGGGTACCAACCATCAGGTACTTCCGGGTGTGGTCACTGACATTTTTGGGAATCTGAGATGCTGTTGTAAACTGCAAGAACTGTCTGCTCTTCATGCAACCAGCTCCGGCTTTTCTCTCCACAATGAAGAACAAAGGGAGGCAGCTTCTTCCACTGAGTGAAATGTCACATCATTGGGAGTAGAGGAATATAGCAGAAAAGGGATTCCTGATTAACCTAAAAAGAGTGCTGAATAGATTGCTGCATACATAGAAGAGTGGCATGGCATGCTTTGACTGTTATTATAAATCTCCAATCACAGTCTTGTAATGATAATCTTACTCTTTCTAAATCACATGATTTTACTTTTGTTCCATGAGATGGTTTATGGCAGACTGGGCCTCATAACTCTGGAGCAGTTACAGGAAAAGTGATGGGGATATTATCCATAACAAGAATTTGGGGAACTGATGTGCTATAATGAAAATAAAATTATTGAGGCTTACTGTGTTCAAGTTTATGGATTAAATAGTAGCTATGGTTGAAGAGTCTTGTGCCTATAGAGTATAGCTTCCATAGAACATATATTATATGTACAGAGAATGCAGAAACTTATGCAGCCATCCACCTGATATAAAATGTGGAGATAATCTGTTAAAAACATATTGAGCATTTAGTCCCCAAACCAGACTGGACCAAAGAAAGGCTGTGAAATGTGTCACATAAAAGGTGAAAAGGTCTAGGAGCCAAGCGTTCTGCTATACTTGGATGAAATTACCACCAGTGGAAGAAACCTGAGTGATCCTTAAAGATTATCTTCTACAAATATTTTTCCCAAAGAATTTTTGTATTGTTTTCATTTTCAAGAAGTGGATTCTGAAAAACATGCAATTTAAATACCTATAATAACATTAGTAGACTATGTGTCCTTTATCCAAGAATGCAAAGTCTGAAGAGATGGGAGGAATGACTCATGAGTATAAAGGGGCTTAAAGTGGGAAAACACAAACTTATAACGCTTGTGACTGACACTGGCCACCAATTTTGACGAGACAATAGAGCACTGCAACCATGTGAGATAGTAGAGAGGGTATAAAAAGCCAAAAGAGAAAACAAAAGAACAAGGATGTTTTGGGTTGCTCTGGACTCAGGAGAGTTACTGTGGAAGGCACAAGAGCTGCGGATGTGTTGAACTTGCTGTTTATGCCTATACAAAAAGGCAATCGTTGAGATACTGGACCAGGTGATCAGGATAGAAAATAGAAGTTCAGGCAACACAAAGAAAGCTGTATATAAAGAGACTGTGACTTTGTCATGACCTACAACAGTATACAGTTCAAAACCTGTTTCCTTTGTCCTGTTTTTCTTTCTTAACTTTATGGACATGTACAAAGGGAACAGAACGTTTAGCATGATGTGCAATAACCAGCAGAGAGAAATGTAGAGACCAATATTCTTAGGAGATTTGGCTCTAAGATTCTTCCAACAGGAGTTTCTAGGGTTGATGATAATGGCCTGGAACACACTCAAGAGACAGATGGTAGCAATAGACATGCTCCTGAAAACTCTTTGAACATACATAAAAATTTGGTAGCTCCAATCATTGAAGAAATCTTTCAACCCAAAAGTTATTATTGTGTTGCCCATTCCTTTAGAGATAATGATCAAGAAGTTAACCATGATCAGATGGATGAGAATTAAATCCAAGATCTTTACTTTGTATTTCTTTTTACATATAACTAGGTAGTAGGAAAGAAGAGAGATATTTCCCAGAATTCCAACTATATTCTGTATCAAGAACATTATTCCTATTCCCAAATTCCTGGAATCCATTTTGTTACTGAGCAATAAATGCTAGCAGTCTCTTCTCAGATGAAACTTTTTGAGTTTTATAGCTAAGATCGTCCTGTATACCTGATGTCACAATTGCACAAAAATCACATTAGGTGAAGACTGAAAACCCAAGGTGATCAGCACAAATAGATCCTGTCCCCCCCACCTCTCACAGTTACTTTAACACTAACAACAACCATCAGAACTGCAGAAGTCTTCAAATGCACACGTTAATAGAGTAAGTTCCCATTATACTTCTCACAAAAGTCACCACTAAAATTAGGACAAAGTTATCCTGGCAGAAGCAATGACCAGTGAGTTCAAAGTGAAAGAATTCTCAATACCACAAGTCCACCCATATTGGAGAAAAAGCCTTCTGTCATCAGCTTCTCCAAGGAATAAATTCACTGGAAATGCCTTTCTCCTGTCAATATTAATATTAAAATTGAAAATATTACAACAGGAGAGAGTGTTTTATATTCTTTAATAATTATGTTTATTACATAGCACTAACCACTAGGTGAAAATTATGAATTAGATAATGTCATATTAAGAGATAATGCCTTAAACTCCACCACCTTCACATTAAGAATTAAGAATTAACATGCAGAGTTAAGATGAGGAGAGCTGAGAAAACACACTATGCATAAAGAATAATTATGTAACACCATGGAGAGAAAACAGGTGAATGATTCTAAAAGAAATAAGTCAAAAGAAGGCAATACTTTATTGATAGTAAATACAAGAAGAATGCCCAGGGTTCCCATATGATCTATTATCTGGTCCATCACTCAGCCTGAAATGTGAAGCACAGATCATAGGAAACAGTAACTCCTGATAAACATGTGAATAAAACAAGAATCCTGGCTGTGATGTTCACATCACTTCATACAGCTTCCCAAATGAGAGGCTGTGAGTATGTAGAAAAATGTAAATGCCCATGCAGAAAACCTAGCCTTTATGGACTAGATGGGCCTTCACGGATAATGTTCATAACTTACATCCAATGAATTGTCTTGAAAGCAAAGAAATACAAACCTGTACATTAGTAGTGCTGTGATTGACTGACATTTATGCAATGATGACATATGCAGCAATGTAAATGAACTCAGGAGTGCATTCACAGCACCCAAATTCACTAAAATACACTTTGAAAATGTAAGAGATCTTGCTCTAAGATACAAATTATGAAAGATCAATACATGTAAACACTGTTCTGGTCTTTCATAGCTTAGCAGAGGCATGAACCTACCTCCAATACTTTCCACTCCTGCAAATACACAATAAACTCTAGTAATGATGCATGTGTTAAGTCAAAAAGAAGCTAGTTAATGAAATCTTTTTGTATTGGGTGTGTTCAGACACATCTTCTTAATAATGGAGGCTGAACTGGAATATACAACAGTCCATGGATTCCTGTGTGGACATACAAAGCCAATGTTGAGTTTCTTCATCTATGTGTGACATACTGAGGTGACTTTCATTTTTGATATGTTAATATATAAACAAGCACACAATTCAAGGATACATTTGTTTTAACACAAGAGCTGCCAACATCATGATGATACCTTAATGTGCAGCAGTGGCATTCACCCTGTGTTTGAGAATCATACATAGGGATCAGAAACCACAGTCTATGAATAGAAAGAAAGGATGATGCAAGAAAGAGAGAAAACATGCAGGGGAGCTCCTTCACACAGAAATGGGGACACAGGGACACGGCAAGACATAAAATTATAATTAATTTACATTTTAAAACTTTATTTTCTAATGCCTTTGTCAAGGAAAATTATTTGTAATGAATCAAGACTTAGGAACAACTTCTAAAAAATATACATAGAATTTTAAAATATGAAATATTATTATTTGCATGAATAGAAGACCAATGGGTACACAGGATATGAGCTGCATTTAACCCAAATTTAAGCTCTTGCCTGACATTTACCAGGCTCTAAATTCTGGAAACTTCAGCAATGAAAAGGGGAAAAACCTATCCTG
Source organism: Mesocricetus auratus (assembly GCF_017639785.1). Classification (NCBI taxonomy): domain Eukaryota; kingdom Metazoa; phylum Chordata; class Mammalia; order Rodentia; family Cricetidae; genus Mesocricetus; species Mesocricetus auratus. The sequence continues at coordinate 2,212,129 of NW_024429215.1, read as the reverse complement.
AGATTGCAGTGGTCTCAGAAAATCACCCAACATTGAGAATTAACAGAAACTGTATGTGTGCTGGACCAGAATTTTGCAAGACTCATACTGACATTGCCACCTTCACTTTAGCAAGGCATTCCCAAGTTGAAGATGGAAAACACTGACTGTTAGGAAAGACAAAGGCCCCACCCAGTCACAGATACACTCATCTCTAGGAAAATGTTCCCCAGGCAGGACTAGATCCTGGCTCTTTATGAGGATTAGACGATTTTAATTCCATTTCAAACGTCTATTTACAAACCCATTTTATGAAATTTGTGTTTCTTATGCTGTAAAATTAACCTGTGACTCATATGTGCAATGAATGGAAACCTGAATGATGTAGTTAACATAATCGTGAAATCAGATTTTATTAGGTTTCACAGTTTTCAATAGGCAGCCTGAGAGAGGATTTTCTTATACTTTTGGTACGTCAAGAATTAGCATGATAAATGGGAACTGTCTTTTCATTAGTAATTTGGCCTACAGCCCAGAAAGTCTCCCAGTCCCTTGCCTGATCCTTTGCTGTTCTGTTTCATTCAGGAATCAATTTTCAAATATTTGCACTTACCATACATGCCTTCCTTGCTTTCTTTGCCTTTGAGGATGAAAAACAATATGCTCACCTGACATTTCCCTCCACAGAATTTCATCGCATTGGGCAGTTCCTGACATGATAGCGAACACTATGAATGAAAAAGGCAGCCCAACCCTAAGATAAAGGTGCATAGATGTGTGACCTCTCACCTGCAGTCCTGATAACAGAGATATCTTGAGGAGCCAAGAACTATTCTGAAATTTTACAGTTGATTACTATCAAAGACATTGACAAGTTCCTTGTAAGTATACCCAATGAGACAAGGAGTTTGGAGAGGTTCTTAAATTGTCCTGATCCCTGATGGCTGATGGATGGAAAGTCCAGTGAGTATCAAAGTCTCATGTGAGAGATTCCTGTAAGGAGGTTATTTGTCTCTTTGGAAATGGATTGTCTTCTCTAGGATCTCATAAACAAAATCAATTGAGTTTTCACTTTTGGGCCTCAGTGCTGCTCACTTTCAGAACACCCCACTGAACACCAGAAGTCATGAGTTCTGTGAATGCTACTAAAGTAAAAGAGAAAGAGTGACATCACAATCCGTGCTAGAAATCACTGCCTCCAATTGAACTCAACGCAAATAAACTGGAAAAATAATACAAAAATATGAAATTGCATAAGTTAGAGTTATAAATTAAGCAGCAACTGTAAGTCTGAACAGAGACCTGTCCTAGAAGAATTTATATATGCAATCATTCCTCACAAATGACATCAAATGTTTCCAACAAACTTCACATAAAGAATTCCTACTTTCTCTTTCTGAACCACTGAATAGAAGCCAGAATATACAGTCATTTTTTCTCATTAAACTTGTATTTTAATGGGTCTCAAAATTCTGTGACAGATTTTTAGTCAAGTTGTTTCCATTAAAAAGTACTTTTTTAAAAAACTAATAACTTAAAACTGCCACACGCAAATAAAATGGCCCACAAAACATTCTCTTTTCCTCCTGAAGGTTTTCCGATGCATTGATATCATTAACCAGTCCTTCACTATCAAACTTTAATGGCCAATTGAGGCAAACAGTTCTGAGACTATTCTTCCACCACTGATTAAGACTGGGGTGGTAGGTGTTAGGGATAATAGTCATTTAGCCTTCTGAGCTTTCTGGGCAGACTTGGTGACCTTGCCAGCTCCAGCAGTCTTCTTCTCCACAGCTTTGATGATACCCAGAGCAACTGCCTGCCTCATGTCTTGGACAGCAAAACAACCCAGTGGAGGACAGTCAGAGAAGCTCTCAACTCACATGGGCCAGCCAGGAACCATATCAATGATGGCTGCATCACCAGTTTTCAAGAATTTAGGATCATCCTTCAACTTCTTACCAGAATGATGATCAATCTTTTCTTTAAGCTCAGAAAACTTGCATGCTATGTGAGCTGTGTGACAATCCAGTACAGGAGCAGAGCCAGCACTAATTTGCCCTGGATAGTTCAGGATAATCTCCTGAGCAGTGAAGACAGCAACTTCCATTGGTGGACCATTTTTGCTGTCACCAGCAACGCTGCCACATCTGATGTCTTTAACAGACAGGTTCTTTACACTGAAGCCCACATTGTCTCCAGGAAGAGCTTCACTCAAAGCTTCATGGTGCATTTCAACAGACTTTACTTCTGTTGTGGCATTGACTAGAGCAAAGGTAACTATCATTCCAGGTTTTAAAACACCAGTCTCCACTCAGCCCACAGAGACAGTCCCAAGACCACCAATTTTATAGACATCCTGGAGGGGCAGTCGCAGTGGCTTGTCAGTGGGACGAGTTGGTGGCACGACACAATCCAAAGCTTTCAGCAGTGTGGTACCACTGGCACTGCCATCTTTTCGTGTAAATTTCCATACCTTAAATCAAGGCATATTAGCTGTAGGCCCCAGCACGTTGTCACCATTTCAACCAGAAATTGGCAAAAATGCTACTATGTCAGAGTGATAGCCAATTTTCTTAATGTAGGTTCTGACTTCCTTCACAATTTCCTCATATCTCCTTTGTCTGTAGGTTGGCTCAGCTGTTTCATGCCCAGGGTGTAAGCCAGAAGGGCATGTTCACGGGTCTGCCAATTCTTGGAGATGCCAGCCTGAAATTCATCAACACCAGCAGCAACAATCAGGACAGCATAGTCATTCATCCTGAGATACACCTGTAATCATGTTTTTGATAAAGACTTGTGTCCTGAGCATCAGTGATCGTCACATCGTATTTGCTGGTCTCAAATTTCTACTGGGAGATGTCAATAGTGATACCAACCTCACACTCACTCTCAGCTTTCACTTTGTCCAAGACCCAGGCATACTTGAAGATCTCTGCAGCCTTGTTTTCAAACTTTTCAATGGTCTGTTTGTCTATACCTCCATGTTTGTAGATCAGGTGGCCAGTTGTGGTGGACTTACTTTAATCTATGTGTGCAATGACAACAATGCTGATATGGGTCTTTTCCTTTTTGATGCTGGATTTGAATTAGCAGTGTTTTTTGTAACACCTGTGTTCTAACAGCAAACCCATTGTGAAAAAGTCTTAGTCATTTTTTTTTACCAATAAGATAAATAGTATTCATTCTTTAGCATTTAATGAAAAGGCATAAAAATTGAAGGTTGAAAATTTGTCTTCTGTCCATGAAACATCTCATTTTCAGGGTTTTAGGCCAACATAGAAATGAGAGAAATACCATCTGTCACACCACCATCAATTCAGACACCAGCTATTGTTTTGTAGCTCTCTGTGTGCTTCAGTTATTCTTTAGAATAAGCTAGCAGCCCAGAAAACTGCAGTAGTTGTTACAGGAAAATAATATCTCTCAAAATGTCCCAAGCAGAAAAAGATAGAATAAAATTCAGGATAATAATTTTCAGATCAGTCATTCTTGCCTGGTTAGACATATGCTCTACTACTTACCTCTACCTAATGTAGAGATATATTAGTTTTATAGAAGACATGAAGAGATCACTACTATTCATAGTTCCAAAGGTGTGTAATGTCTTGTGGGTGGGGTAAACCCATGTCTACTCCTAAAGGTAGCACAACCACAGAGGGAAGGTTGGGTTAGTCAAGCACGGGGAGAGGTGTGAAGCTTTACAAGATCTCAAAGTTGATCAATGTTGTAGAATATTGTTTCAAGGTATGTTGCTTTGTTTATACTGTGGGACACTGGTTTAATGATGTAAACATGTACTGCTTTTGTTTGTGCTACATTTTTTAACTCTGTGAAGCTGTGATTCCTTGTCTGTCTAAAACACCTGATGGTCTAATAAAGAGCTGAATGTCCAATACTAAAGCAGGAGAAAGGTTAGGCAGGGTTGGCCAGCAGACCCAAGGAACCCAGTGACAGAGAGAGAGGAGCGATGAGCAAATTGGCAAAGAATGGGCTGGCAAAACCAGCAGAGACAGCTGATCTGAACAGGGGAGAGCTCTTGGATCCCAGACCGACAGCAGGGAGGCCAGCATGGGACTGATCTGGACCCCCGAATGTGAGTGTCAGTGAGGAGGCCTGGGCAACCTATGGGGTCCTGATCAGTGGATCAGTGTTTATCCCTAGAATACAAACAGACATCGTGTATCCATAACACAAAGAGGGATGCTCTCTCAGCCTGGACCCTACCTGAGTGAAATGACAGACTCTAGATATCTCCTATGTGGAAGGAATTGGCAATAGGGTGGGAGGCTGGGAGGTATAGGGGAATGTGGGAGGAGGGGAGGGAGAGGGAACTGGGATTGACATGTAAAGCAAGCTATTTAAAATTAAAATAAAAAATTTACACCAAAAAAAGAATAAATAGGAGGAGAAATCTGAGAAGGAGGAGAAAGATAGGACAAGAAAAGTACATCAGAGGCCAGCCACCCAGCCACCCAGCCACCCAGCCACCCAGCCACCCAGCCACCCAGCCACCCAGCCACCCAGCCACCCAGCCACCCAGCCACCCAGCCACCCAGCCACCCAGCCACCCAGCCACCCAGCCACCCATGGAATAAGAGTGAAAGAAAGACATACAGAAGTAAGAAAAGGAAAAGGCAGAAAGACAAAAGGTAATCAGGATAATATAAGTTAAGAAAAGATGGCAAGAAACAACCCAAGCTAAGACAGGGTGTTTATAAGGAAGAAAAGGACTCTGTGTTATTTATTTGGAAACTGTGTGGCAAGTTCCCAAAAGAGGAAAACAGTCCAAAAAAAAAAAAGAAAGCAAAGAAACAGCAATATTTTGGCACTGGACACAGGGCTAGAGCATAGAATAAAAACCAACAGCATTTTGGTATCCCAACGTGGGACTACAATAAAAGAAAATCTAACAACAGATTAACCTGTATAATCAGATATGTACAGACTCCCATGAGTCTCTCACGGTGGTCCTGTACTGTCCCTCCACCAATTGGTGCCATCACTGAAATCAGGAGAAGGAATGAAATTCCTTAGAACCAAGGTATTAGAAAGAAGGTCTTACTTCCAACAGTCTATGGAAGATTTATCAGTTGAGGAAAACAACAAAGTGAAGATGCTGATGCAGGCCTTAGTCAGCTTAGGAGATGGCAAGGGGCCTATGTGACATGGACAGGGGCAGAAAAATACACAAGACAGTAGGATATGAGCACAGAGTGTCTGCAGAGATGTAGCAGGTTTTAGTGAGACCAATGAACACTTTCCTTTCATACTTCCAAATAATTTGAATACTGTGAAACATTTCATTCCTCCTTTTGGGAAAACATAAAATTTTATTTATCACATTAAATGAAACATAACTATAATTTTAATGTTCAATGACACTTAGCTAAGCTATAGAAATTCCTCTCATTGTAACCTGGGTTGGCAAGAGTTGCTTGGGATTCACAAGTGAGAAATTCAAGTCACTCTTGGACATAAGATAGAATTGTTAGACATTCCATAAGAGATTTCTATGATCATAATGAACAGAAAAATCTAAAGGTCTTAGAGAATTATCTGTAGATAAGGAAAATGTTGACAGTATAAATACTTTCAAAATGTGATATGAATTGAGAAGAAAATACAGTGTATATAAAGAGAACCTGAAAATTTCAAGCAGTCATCCACAGGATATTTCACTTCCAGACTAAGTCTTTCCAGCAAATTTATATTTAACTGTCCTGTAAGTTGTACTAAAGTGTTCATTTAAGTTATTTCCGCTGCACCATTTCTACACCACCCAAGAAACCAATGAGTCTCGTTTTTCACCAATGAAATAAGTTACTATTAAAAATGCATTTTAAGAAAAATTAGGCCAGGAGAAAATATTTCCAGTACACATAGCCCCTTAAAGTGTGGAGCAAATATATTAGAAAGAACATTTAAATATTACATTATGAGAAAAAACTGGACAATACATGAGGGAGATCCTGGATTTAAATATGCCCCACTGACTGACTTTGAAGAGACAAAAGCCTGCTGCCACTCTGTGGCTTTCTTCCTGAAACCTGGTGGTTCTGGAAGCAGGACTGCTAGAGGAATTATTCTTTCAAGATCCAAGGTTGGGTGTGAGAAGACAATGACGCACCATATCATACCCAGGGTAAGAACTGATGCTCTTGGTGTCATGAATGGTGCTAGGGAAGGGTCAAAGAAGAACCCCAGGACACCTGCTTGGAGGGTTCTCTAGGGAGTGCCCTACCTCTGGCTCTGCCTTGGGAATGGACAGCACTTGGTACTTTTTATTTCCTAATTTATCATTTTAAATGTCACTAACTTATATTATGGGCTAAAGGTGGGAAAGATAGAATGACCTAGAATGTGATATTGGGAGTGTGGGATGGGTCTCGTATGATGGAAATAAAAAAGACAGGGACGGTAGGTGGATGCAATAAAGTCTCTGACCCATAGCTGGGTACAACTTGACCTTCAAAAAATTAGGAATAAAAACAACACACATAAACTCACAAATATCATATTTAACCAATGTCTCCAGACTGAGCACTTTCTTAGTTAGTCTTTGAATTACTGGGGTAAAATTCTGTGACCAAAAGAAATGTGTGGAGGAAAGGACTTGTTTCAGCTTACAGTTCCACATTAGTCCTTCACCGAGGGAAGACAGTGCAGAAACTCAAATCAGGAAGCTGGAGGCATGTTACAAGCATTCTTCCCACCAGACTTGGCCCATTGCCTCATCGACCCCAAAGAAGCACAAGGACGCTACATTAATTATGAAATTGTTGGCCATTATCTTGGGCTTCTTACTGGCTAGTTCAGTCTCAATTATTAACTCATCTCTATTAATCTAAGTATTTCCATGTGGTCTTATCTTACCTGAGAGAAGTCTCAATCATGTCCTCTCTTCCCTGGGCTCACATGATTATTCCTCTCTGCCTACATTTCTCAGAATCCTCCTTGTCTCCTAGTCCCACCAATCATCCTGTCTCATTGGCCACAGTGCTTTATTCATCAACCAACAAAAGAAACATATGTACAGAAGACATCCCCATATGAGGCAGGAAATTATTCAGAGGTCATGGAAGACTGCTTAATGCCTTGCTCCAAATGGCTTGCTGAGGTAGATTTCTGACATTACCTAGGAACAACAGGCCAGAAATGGTTCCTCCCATATTTGGCTTGGTCCCCATTGTTGTTCTTTTGCTGCAGTGACCAGCAATGAAACTCTAACCATGAGTCAACAAATCCACATAGAGTTTTTTGGTAGAGGGGGAAAAGGGGAGTTAGGTGTTGGCCAGTGGGGAGCAGAGAGAGAGGAGGGGATGAAGGGTGCTTGCTTAAAAGGGGAAGCTCAAGAATGTGTATTGAGTCAATACACAGCCCTATAACTAGTGATTCATCCATGACATGACCACACCACTGTGCACATCCCACCAGTTGTCAAGGGACAAGGTCAGTATGATGCCGAGTTTCCAACAACCTCACCACTTATTATCATTAAAAAGGTGGAGAGTTAGGTGTGGCAACTTAGAAAATAAGAGTGTCAAGTTCTCAAGACTGGTTTCTGCTCACCTGGAGGGTGTTGACTGTCTTTGAGAAAGCTGGGGTGCTGCCACATACTGGGATAGCTGGCTGCTCCATCACATTCCTGGCTATTCGGAACTTTGGCACATCTGTAGACCTAACAAGATGTTAGCAGAGTAGAGGACAAGATTAAGTTTAGAAAAAAATTTCCTTAGGTTGCCACTGTGCATTCCCTGCCCATTGTCAGGGGATGGAGTCAGCACGATGCCACATATCACAATCAACACATATCACAATCATTTATCAAGAAATTCCTGATGGACTTGCCTATAGGCCAATTTTTTTCAGTGGACAAGCCCTCTTCCCAGATGATGATAGCTTGTGTTGTATCTAGATAAAACTGACCACCACAAAAGTGGTAAACAGAGAATAATCACATTCATAATGAGTATATTTTTAGGAGGACCTAGGTATGTTAAAGTAACCTTTCAATTTAGAAAGCTGTTACTGAGTCTGGCATTCAGAGTACATTGTAGTGTATGCTACTATAGACTCTGTACTCATCTTCTATATTGTTAAATTTCCAGCCCTTCTGGTCAAACATTAAGGTCTCTTCCCCTCACCTGTTCCCATCAAGCTCAGCATCAACATCTTCATTTTATTCCTTTTCCTCAACCCGGAACTCTCCCCTCAGCTGCCAGCTAAAAAGCTCTTTTGCTCAGGCTGTTTCTCTGGAATTACATTATTCTTCTTGAATTCCATGATGTCTTACATTGCCAGAGGGCTAGAGCTAGACAATGATTGATAGGCGCAAAGACTCAACTGAAGCACCATTCTAAGTAATCTTAATAATAAAAACCCAGAGTAAGATATTACGGTAACTCTTAGGCATATAACCAAAAGATGCACATTTGTATAACAAGGACATCTGTTCAACTATGTTCATATCAGCATTATTTGTAATAGCAAGAAACTGGAAGCAACCGAGATGCCCCTAAACTGAATAATGGATACAGAAAATGTGGTACATTTACACAATGGAGTATTACTCAATGGGAAAAAAACAATGGAATATTGAAATTCGAAGGCAAATGGATGGAACTAGAAGAAACCATCCTGAGTGATGTAACAGTCACAAAAAGACAAACATGAGTCTTCATCCAGTAGCTGATGTAAGCAGAAGAAGACACCCACAGTGAAACACTGAGCTGAACTACTGGAATCCAGTTGCAGAGAGGGAGGGGTGATGAACAAATGGGTCAAGACCGGGCTGGATAATTCCACAGAAACAGCTGGCCTGAACAAGAAGGAACTCATGGATCTCAGACTAATAGCTGGGAAACCAACATAGGACTGATCCAGAGCCCCTAAATGTGGATGTCAGTTAGGAGGCCTGAGCAATTTATGAGGCTTCTAGAAGTGGGTCAGTATTTATCCCTAGTATACAAATGGACTTTGGGAGCACATTCCACATAGAAGGATACTCTCTCAGCCTAGACACACAGGGGAAGGTCTAGGCCATGCTCTAAATGATATGACAGACTTTGAAGATTCCCCCATGGAAGGCCTCACCCTCCCTGGGGAGCAGAAAAGGGATGCGATAGGGAGTCCGTGGGGGGCATAGGAGGAGGGGAGGGAGAGGGAACTGGGATTGACATGTAGATCAATTTTGTTTTTATTTAATTTTTTTAAATTTAAAGATATTGGAATAAAATCTGAAAGATCAGAGAAGTAAAGGATCAGTCACAGTCACCTCTTACTTCTCCTACCCTTCAGACCAAAAAGGTCCAAGCTTCTTTCTCTGCCCTGCCTTATCACTTCCTATCTGTCTGTACAGACATCCAAGCCTCTATAGTTATAGTGAACCAGAGTTAACTAGTGACTAGCTCCATCCTCTGATCTGCATGCAAGTTTTGTCAGAACACAAAGTATCATTTGTCTAAATAAAAAGAGAAGGTTTTTAACTAACATAGAAAATCAATGTACAATAAGTATAATAACTGTATGCAAATATATAGAGGCAATAATTACATCAACAAAGTCTAGTCCATTAGCATTTGACAAATTCAGAGAAAATACGCCAATATCTATCCTATCTTGGTGACTGCGAAGTGTTGTACCTAATTCACCTTCTAACCTAATTTGTACACCAACACAAAACTATCTTTTGATGTCTCTCAACCTTATACACTTTATGTCTCTTTTCTGAGTTTCTTTTATGACTTTGTTAACAAGGAAAACTATAACTATCTAGTGTTCCAATCCATAACAGATCTGAGAATAAAATAATATTACATGAGGAAGCAGAAAGTGTGAACAAACAACTTTCAAAAAATGTCAGAAATGATAGAAATGATAGCTGACTTCCTGGAAAGTCACCTAAGGATCTTCTGTAACATTGGGACAACCATCTTCTGCCTATAGGACTAGAATATCTGACAGACTTTTCTGTGAAGCAAGAAATTCTGAAGGGCTGTCTTATCTTCTCAAAGTTCAGCAGTCCTTTCTTACATGTCCTGCTTGTCCAATTTGGACAGCATATTGTCAGCAGTCAAGGACAGAGTACTTTCTTGCCCAGTGGCTAACTTTTGCGACAGAAAACATAAACTCTATGTGGAACTTCTTCAGTGCCCATCATCTTCTCTGATGTAGAGTGGTGAAGCCAGGGTCGGATACGTATCACTGTCATAAAAAGGGAAAGAACCTATGCTATTAAAACATCTTTAAATGCCATATTCTGCAGATCTCTAAAGTTATTGAAGATGGCCTGTCTATCTAAAATGTATCTCTGCTTAACCTTGAAAGCATATGTAATATGACTAAAAGTTCAATTGTAATAGATTACTAATTGCTAACCTGCATTTCCTTACTATCCTAGATAGTTGTTAATAATAACATTCAAGGGCTGAACTCCTGGACTCACTGCTCACATTTGTACTCACTGCTCACTGTTTCTGCAACAGCAACTTGGGCTTGCTCATAAAACTGACTGATCAAAGCGAAGTTCTCAAATTGAATAACTTGGACATCAATACGTTAATATCAGTTCTGGAGACTGAGGTACCAAGTAATATAGTCAATGGAGAACTTTTCTGGGAGGAAACACAGTAAATTGTGCATGTGTTAAGAGATAATTTTTATATTTATTTATTTATTTAAATGAGAAACAAGCTTGTTTTACATGTCAATCCCAGTTTCCTCTTCCTCCCCTCCTCCCTTGACCTCCACTAACCCCCTATCCCATCCCATTTCTGTTTCCCTTGCAGGGTGAGGCCTTCCATGGGGGAATCTTCAAAATCTGTCTTATCATTTGTGTCAGGGCCTAGGCCCTCCCCAGTGTGAGAGTATCCCTCTATGGGGAATGGGCTCCAAAAGTTCATTTGTATACAAGGAATAAATACTAATCTACCACCAGAGGCCTCATAGATTGTCAAGGCCTCCTCACTGACACCCATGTTCAGGGGGTCTGGATCAGTCCTATGCTGGTTTCCCAGCTATTAGTCTGTGGTCCATGAGCTCCCCTTGTTTAGGTCATCTCTTTCTGTGGGATTCACCAGCCTGGTCTTGACTCCCCACTAAGAGAGACATACATAGTACCCTGGAGAAGGGAAAGGGACAAAATTTCCTGAGCAAATTAGGAGCATGGGAGGAGGGGAGAGGGATCTAGGAGAAAAAGAGGGGGAGAATAGGGGGAAAGAGAACATGAGGGAGCAGGAAGGCTGAGTCTGGGAAAGAATAGAAGAGAGCAATAAAAGAGGTGCCATAATAGAGGGAGTCATTACAAGTTTAAAGAGAAATCTGGCACTAGGGAAATTTCCAGAGATGTAATGGAGAAGCTAACTTAATGCCCTTTCCTAATAATGAGATTGATGACTACCTTATATGCCATCCTAGAGCCTTCACCCAGTAGGTGATGGAAGCAGAAACAATCACCCGCAACTAAACACTGAACTGGACTCCTGGAATACAATTTTAGTGAGGGAGGAGTAAGATAATTTTTTAAGGCTTCACACCTCTGCCATGCAGTTCAGAACCTGACTAGAGTTGGACTTGGGCAACTGTCTCTATGATATTTATGAACAAACTCATTAGAATACTGGTTTAATGTAAATTTCTGACAGATATTCTTCTGCAGGTATATAAAATAAAGTTCATATTTCTATATCAAAAAAATCTTTCAAGGGTTAAAAAATCTGTATTACATGCGAAATATTTGATCTACCTACTGAGCTACACTACCACAAGACCCAGAAATTCCACTCTTAGTCATATATCCAAAGGAGGCAAATTCATACAACAAGGGCATCTGCTCCACTATGTTCATAGCAGCATTATTTGTAATATCCAGAACCTGGAAGCAACCTAGATGCCCCTCAACTGAAGAGTGGATAGAGAAAATGTGGTACATTTACACAATGGAGTATTACTCAGCAGAAAAAAAAACAATGGAATCTTGAAATTCGCAGGTAAATGGATAGCACTGGAAGAAACCATCCTGAGTGAGGTAACCCAGTTGCAAAAAGACAAACATGGTATGTACTCACTCATATATGGATTTTAGACATGGATCAGAAGAGTGCCAGTCTGCACTTCCACTGAGAGATAGTCTGGGAAACAGGAAAGAACCTAAAAGATATGCATGGTACCCAAGAGAAGAGAAATGAGGCAAGATCCCCTGAACAGATGGGGAACACGGCGAGGGATGGGAGGAGGGGGACCTGGGAAATAGAGAGGGGGAGAAGTGGAAGAGAGAGTAGGTCGTGGAGGAACAGGAAGGTTGACTGGGGGGGAGGGTTGGATGGGGGGAAGAGGGAATCATAGGTTAGAAGACAGATCAGGCACCATTGTGACCTCTAGTGATCTAAAGGGATGACACCGACTGGCAAGCTAAGCAATAGTGTAGATACCACCTCGAATGCCCATTCCTGATAGTGAACTTGATGTCTATAACCATCCTGGAGCCTTCATCCAGTGACTGATGGAAGCAGAGGCAAACACCCACAGTTAAATACTGAATATAACCCAAGGAACCCAGCGACAGAGAGAGGAGCGATGAGCAAATTGGCAAAGAATGGGCTGGCAAAACCAGCAGAGACAGCTGATCTGAACAGGGGAGAGGTCTTGGACCCCAGACCGACAGCTGGGAGGCCAGCATGGGACCGATCCAGACCCTCTGAACGTGAGAGTCAGTGAGGAGGCCTAGGCTACCTATGGGGTCCTGAGCAGTGGATCAGTGTTTATCCCTGGAATACAAACAGACATCGTGTGTCCATAACACAAAGAGGGTTGCTCTCTCTGCCTGGACTCTTAGGGAAGTGCCTGGACCCTACCCTGAGTGAAATGATAGATTCTAGATATCCCCTATGTGGAAGGAATTGGCAATAGGGTGGGAGAATGGGGGGGGGATGGGGGTGCGGGAGGAGGGGAGGGAGAGGGAACTGGGATTGACATGTAAAACAAGCTATTTAAAATTAAAATAAAAAAGAATAAAATTCTGTATTACATTATTAAATGAGTTGTATGGGTACAATAATTTGAACAAGAGTAGAAATGTATTTGCAATATGTTCTAACAAAAGCAACCTTAAAGTTGTACCATTACAAAAAAACCTACATGTAAAATATTTAAAAACAAGTAGTTGCCTTTTTGGTTTAAAAGTAGATTCAATAATCTACCATTTCGTCCTATCATCTCTATAACATATAGCAAAAATAACCTCAATTTTTATCAATATACAAAAATCCAAGCCAATGTAAAATATTTAAAACTTGTAGTTGCTTTTTTGTTTTAAAATTGTATTCAGTAATCTGCCTTTTTATCCTAGCATATATATTTTTTTCTTTTCAGAATAAGAACGCTGAATCTAATCACTTTTGTTCAGCTTTTTCCTGACCTTTACAATAACAGCTTGTAACCAACCCCCCAACAAATGACAAATATCCATAACTCATTGAATAACAAAAACCCACCCACCCCGCATCTTGGGAGTAAGGGTATCATGTCCTTAAAAATACTTCTTTCTGCTCTTTTCAAAGTCATCAATGTGAGCCTATACATGTACAGCTCCAAAAATCCACCTTTTATTGTTTATCTTTCCAAGTTAAACTATGTCCCAATGTTTAGTCACTTCATAGTTAGCCATTTATTCTGGCAGTTTTGAGCCATCAACAAGTTGATGAAAATTTTTGCCAATAAAATTATCTTTTACAAGCAAAAAAAATTACTTCCTTCTGTGTGAGTTCAAAGGCATTTTTAGAGAACCCTGAAAAAATAAGGTAGGGTAATAGTCAAGTCCTAGTTGTATCATTAGTTGTTCAGTCTCTGTGTAATGGGAGGGTGCAGGGCTTGTCTCAAGTCCTGGCTATGGTAGTCTATGAGGCTAGATCATTTCAGCTAGCCACCTCAAAATTGTTCTGAGCAGTTTGTAGTCCAAAGCCTATCATTATGTGGTGTTTGTCAACTTAGAGTTATTGTCACAGTCAAGGTGGAATTGGTGTTGTGGGTCCTTGTCCGCCTTTTGGAGACTTTGTTGGTCACTGTTAGGCACAGCCATGGTTCATTTAAACATTAAACTCAATTTAAACTTATATTTTAAATGTCATATGAAGCAGATCTCAAGGAGATTAAAGGACCATAATTTGTTATGTACATTCAGAGTACAAAAACTTAATTCCTAGTTATCTGATAGATACTCAAGTCTGAAATCATTTACTGATAGCTACATGGAGCCTTTTCTTACAGCCTAATCTGTAGAATTAATTGGTAGTCTATATGACCTTTAATATCATGACAAAATGTAAAATATATACATGTAAATTTTTAGATAATATTTACACCTTAAAAAAGGCTTTAAAGAATCAAAATAAAACCAAAGAATTATGAGATTAGTGAAAATAGAATAGTCTCTTAGTTCTTGCTTTTCTTCTTTCCCATATCAGGTGGCTCCTCTGACATAAGACAAAGACATTAGAATTTACTTTTAAAGGAAATGCTTGGGTTTAAGAAGGAGAGAGCCACACTTCAACTCCAAAGTCAGCTTTAATTTTTAATTGGACTAGGCCTACAAAAAGATCATTTGGATTATATGTCTGTGTAGAAAAGCAGACACAAACATTTGGTAAGATTTATCCTGTTGGAGATGTGATATACTAATAGGCCAATTTACTCCCTTTCTAGGGACATTATTCTGGATGATTTGACCTTTTACTTCACATGTCCCATTTGTCCAGTGGTCTTCAGATTCCTCAGCTGGATACCTTAATTCTCTTGAAAAAAACAAAAAGAAAACCCTGTCCTAACCCTAACTTTGGGGAAATTCCCTTTAGGCAAGTTATATCTGAACAAATGAAAAGCATTTGTTAATCTTATAAGTTAGTTTAGATTGAACATTCATGCTGTTTGATGAACTATCGCCTCTTCTAATCAAAAGGTCTCTCTTGTTCAAATGTAATCTTTATCCCTTTTGATGGTATCTATAGATTAGTCTTCTACTGTGGAAACAAAGGCAAAACCTCATCCCCAATGTAATACATATCCTGGTTTCCATTCTGAGGTCAACACATCTTTAAATTATACAGGCTGGTTTAATTCAGTAGGTTCTTTTCTATTATCATCTCATGTCTCCCCACAGCTGTTGTTTCTTTCTCATTAGCATTTATAAAATTTGAAGTTAATGAATAATTATGCAATTTATTTTGGGGGTAATTGTTATTACTCCTTTCTGTTTGTTAAACATATATTTTAGAGTTCAATTTGATCTTTCTATAACTGCTTGACTTGTAGGATTCTGTGGTTTGCCTGTAATATACTTTATATTGTAATATGTAAAAAACTGTTACATTTTCCTGAAGACATTTGCTGGAGCATTGTCTGTCCTCATTTGTATAGGTATACCAATGATGGCAATAACTTTAGCCTTTTCAGAACTCAAAGCAGTTGCTCATTGAAATGCTGAATTGTATCTATGATATGCTGTACATATTTTAATTTTCCAAATTCTACAAAATGAAGCATATCCATTTTCCAAATTTCATTTCTTTTAGTAGCTTTTGGGTTACTCCCTGCTGATAGTAGAGCTTGATTGCATTAAGAACAGGTAGGACACTACTTTGTGATTTCCTTGGCTTGTTACTAAATGATGAAAAATATTTTTTCAGCAGTTTTCTGTTGCTGGGCATTGGCGATGCATTCCTTTAATCCCAGCACTCAAGAGGTAGAGGCAGGCAGATCTCTGTGAGTTTGAGGCCAGCCTGATCTACAGAGCAAATTCCAGGACAGGCTCCAAAGCAATACCTAGAAACCCTGTCTTGAAAAATCAAAAAAAAATTGCTATTGGCATGGTGCTTTTATGAAATTCTGGGGTGTCCAGCAAAGTTCCTATCAATAGTTGCTTAATTTCATCATTACCTTGTGCTAGAGGTCCTGGCAGACCTGTATGGTAACAGATATATGTGGTGCATATATGAGATGATTCCTATGCCTGATTATTTCTTATAACTGAATAAATAATCAAGTCAATTGTGTATCACCTAGCATAAATTCAACAGTTTCAACAAACAAAACAACTCTTTCTGCATATTGAAATTAAATAACTGTGTTCAGATGTTCTGGAGAATATAATACCATGAGAATAACATATATTTCTTAATTTGGAACAGAATCATTAGGGCTTTGAGCCACTTTAATTAAATTTCCTGATTTGTAACCTGGCTTGCCTGATTTATTTTCATTAGTATAGAATGTAAAGGCTCCAGATATTGGTGTTCCCTGTACAATGTGAGGAAGGATCCAGTTAGTTCTCTTTATAAATTAAATTGTTTTGTTTGGGGGACATTTGTTGTTAATCTCTCCAGAAAATTACAGCAAGTTATTTGTCAACATTCATTTTTCTGCCCACAATGAGTCAATTTCAGCATTAGTAAAAGGTACTACAATTTCTGCTGTGTCCATTCCTGTCAATTGACACAGTCTCAATTTTCCTTTAATACTAGCCTTTTCTACATAAGTTTTTCTTATTTTTATTCTGTGTATGTGGTAAAAATATCCATTGTAAGATAGTATCTCCCCTCTGCATTAAAACCCTATGGTTAACTAGTTGCTAACTCAATTCAGGCAAGCTTTGTTTGCCAAATAAACAAAATATCACAAAAGTCTGCTTCTACAAGATTGATAGGCATAGTCAATTCTAAGTTCTTGAGAGCCTCTCGTCCCCTCATCATCTTTGTCTTACACCACCCACCCTGACTGATGATGTTGTTTCCAAGAGTAAATCTGTGTGCCTCAATGCAGGACACTATTGACCTTTGGAACTACAAATGCTGAAGATGTCTTCGTGCCATCTATAAACCTAATGTTCCTTCAGCTAAGATACAGAGAATTTGTATACAACATGGCTGTCAGGTGAAGAATATTTTCAGCATAAGGCACAAGTTATTTTCCTCAATTCTCAGGTATCTGCTTCCACTTGATTCATTTTGA
Source organism: Mesocricetus auratus (assembly GCF_017639785.1). Classification (NCBI taxonomy): domain Eukaryota; kingdom Metazoa; phylum Chordata; class Mammalia; order Rodentia; family Cricetidae; genus Mesocricetus; species Mesocricetus auratus. Next base: position 2,195,149 of record NW_024429215.1, on the reverse strand, counting down.
GAACTATCTTTTTCCTATAATAGTCACAGCAGTTTTCTGTGTTCCTAACTTATTTCTGTGACAGGGAGGTCTATAGACAAAAGACTTTCAGGTGGATAAGAAGTGGTGGGGTCTGGTGTGAATTTTATCTCTATTATTTCTTTGTTGATATAAAACCTCAAAGAAGATGGTTCATGGACAGACAGTAAATTTGCAACTTTTAATTATGTTCTTTCACTAATTGATGAAAATAGAAGGAATACACTATTTTTAGCAAAATAATAATAATAATAACTGTAGCTTCCTCTGGTTTCTATTCAGTGCTTTTAGGGGATAATAGCATTGGGTCATGTGACATTCAATGGAAAATAAAGATTATGTCACTTGTGAGGAATTACTACTTAAATAGATATCAGTAGTATATGGCTTTGTTCAGACTTTAGTCATTGCTGGACTTATAGCTGTAATATTTCCCAGTATATTTATATATAAACATTTCTAATTAATTTGTCCTCAGTTTGTAAACAAAAGAAAAAGCAGTCAATGATTTCAAGAGTGGATTGCAGTATCGTATTTTTCCATTTACTAGTGCTTCCGTAGAAATCCAGGAACGTGTGATTTACTATATTCTACTGGATGCTCTAAAATGGAGAAGCGCTGAGATAAAAAGTTAACAATTGCTTATATTTTGAAGCTAGAACAGACCAGCCTCATCAAAGAGACATAATCCTCATTACCATACTCTTTCACAAGAAACTGTTATTCCTTACACCTCTCCTACTAGTCTGCCATCAGGGATCATGAAAAAAATAAGAGCCTGTCCAAGCACACTGTCTCATTGGAGACACTCACAAGAAATTAATCAGTGTCTTCAATAATCAGAAGTGGTAAAGGTTTCAGAAAATGTCTTTGCCTTTGTAGGTGAGATGAAGATTGCCATTCTGGAGGGAGTTGAGGTCACATATCTATGAACATTTATTCAGGGTTGGGCAACAGTCCCTTTCCAGAGTATTTGCTGTCATGCTGGGTGCTGCACACTGAGCTGAAGGTTCTGCAAAGAGGAGACATGTATTTCTTTTTCACTCTCAAAGGCAGAGAAAGCAAAACAGAGTTCTGGTAAGTACACACATCTGGAAAGGTGATTCTGGGTAGAAAGATAGCAGAGAGAATTCAGGCAAGGGATAGGAGGCCTTTCTGAGCTGTATAGAGAATCGCGAAGAAGAATAGTGTCCCTAACCTTGTACTAATTCCTTATGCAGCAAAACACAACAAAATCTTCTGAGTTCACCTATCAAACACTGTGAATCTTAGTGAAACTGATGTTGATGTTTCATAAGGAATGCAGTACTTATGTCATTTAGATTTCTATTCCTTCATCATTTACGTGAAACATAAACTAGTTTTATAGTACAACAACCACAGTATCTGATATAAAGGCTCAATAATGATGACAAATATTATAACGTAATCCTAGGAGAATAAAATAGCAGGATATGGGCCTGCTTCTGGAATAGAACAAAATTTTATGTAATACTTCATCTGTGATGGAACAGGACCAGATGTGTCCTAAATATCAATGGTGGCCACTGATCAGGATGTTTTTCCTGTTTAACATGGGAATATGGTATTCAAGCAGAACTGACATAGTCATTGTTTGTATGTATGTATGTATGTATGTATGTATGTATGTATGTATTTATTATGGATACAATGTTCTGCATGTAAGTATGTCTGCAAGCCAGAAGAGGGCATCAGATGTTGACAGATTAGCCACCATGTAGTTGCTGGGAATTGAACTCAGGGTCTGTGGAAGAGTAGCCAGTGCTCATAACAGCTGAGCCTCTCTCCAGCCCCTGTCTTTGTTAATTTTAAATGATCCTGGTCTAGAACAAATCTATCTTCTGTCATTTCTTTTTGTTTAGTGATACTCTAATCTCACTAAAATCTCAGGATGGGTTTTTCAATTTCCATTGCTGATGTTGACAGAATTAGAGCAAGCAGGGGCATAGCCTTTAGTTTGCATTTACAGCCAATGTTTACCTTTTGCATTCAATGTACACGATTCATAAAATCCCATCTTCTTCAGATTCAATGTACATGTTGGTTTTTAAGTGTCATACATTAGTCTTAATTTATTACTAATAAATTGGCTTGACCTCTGGAGTAGGACATAAAGCTTTTAAGCTGAAATTAGCTATAGTTTAGCATCTTTTCTATGTGCCTGTGCTCCTGTGTTTTCATGAGGGGTTTCTCTCCTAATCAGATAGATATACTTGCATGGGAAAACTTCATTTGCAATTCCTTGGATATGTTTTTTTTTCTTCTTTCTAAGACAGGGCTTTTTACTCATCTGGAATTCTAAGGGTATGATAAGATTTTTAGTCTACTGCTGGTGTCCTACACTACCTTCCACCATTCCCTAGTGCTTATATCATAATTCTACACATTCACAGCCAAATTCTTTATGTGAATTCTGGAGATTGAACTTAGTTCCTCCTATTGGTAAGAAACAAACTAAGAGTTTAACCATCTCCTCAGTTTTTAATACTATAATTTCTAGGCCAAACAATTAGCATGTATTAATTTCTGTGTTTTATAGCAGAGAGTAAAACTAACATTGATCAATAACTCACTTGATAGATAACACCATATTTCATCTCCTGGAATACTAAAAATATATCTGGTGAAAAACACATATTGTGTCTCTATCACACTCAACAAATACAACTGGGACAGAGGCAGTTTTTGTAAGATTATGTCACAATGGGGGACAGCCATTTGTATAAGGCCAGCAGTTAAGGATACATGTGTAAGATATGAAAAGTAACAGATTTTTGGTTGAGCATTGAGAATCATGACTGACAAAGCATGGCTTGGCATAAGCTTTGCTTTCAGCCTTGGCATGTTTCTATTTCTCACGTCTCCACATTTCTCCTATGACTTTATGAATTTTGATGGTGATTTTTTTCATATATGCTCTGAAGTATTGTGTTTTAAATTAAGAGAATTTCATTGTCTACATCAAACTGTTATTCAAGCCACATGAAATACAAATGAACAGGATTATAATAGTAATAAATAGAATGTCACTTCTGTGAAGTTTTCAGTTTAACTGCTTCTTAACACAATTCAACCTTGAGTACTTATCTCTTATAACTTGATATGGTACAACTACCCCACTGTGTGTTCTTATGAGTAGTCCCGTTGCTCTGAAGACAAATATCAGACACTGGAAAGTGGCAGAGTGACTCTAGGGATGAGGGTCCAGAAGTGGTTGACAAGGCTCACAGTAAAGGTGGAATCAAGAGTCTTTTCCTTTTCCTCATCATCTCTTTCTCGTCTTCACTGAGGGTTCAGGTCCTGATGTCTGATTCTCAAACCCTGGTTGTCTTCTAATGTTCCACATTGTCTTCAAAGTGGCTCAGAGGCCTTCATACTACCTATGGTAAATCAAATATCCATTTATTTGATCATTTCTTTCTATCTTAACAGATCTTAAATGAAAGTCATCTCACTGTGTATGGCATAAATCAAGAAAGAGAACGTTGGCTTGCTGTGGCAATATCAGGAATCCTAGTACTAAGGCAGAAGGATTACAAAATGCAACAGTCCAGACTGAATTACAGAGGAAGACTGTCTGAACACTCCTGCCCTCCCAGTGGGCGTAAGATCCAGCCAATTAACTTCCTTTCTGTCCAAAGTTATCCCATCAGCAATAGAGTATTATTTGGCTATTTGCAGGAGTAAAATTGATTAGACATACACTGTTTCAGCAGACTTTAAAGAGGCCAGAACACTGCTCCATTTGTGGTGATTATCACAAATTGAATCTTAAGCATGAAAATATTCTTTCCAGGTGTTCTTCAGTGAATCTAAAATTTGTGAACAAACTGATAGTTTCATTTTTATTGATGCATAGGACAGCATTGCATTATCCTAAGTCAATGACGACTGCTAAAGTCATGTATTTTCGCATGTCTGTGCTTTCAAATTATCACTTGTGTATAAATTCTGAGCAGTATCTATGAAGATTCATCCATAAATATGAGGTTCTCAACCTGAAATAATATACCTGTTCCACCTGTACACACAATTTCATTTGGGAATTCTATGTAGCAATGTGAATACACTACCAGTACCTGAAACCCTAGTTTATGCCCATCCTTACCAAGAGCTGCTATTTCATGCAATTTTTATTTTATATTTCTTCTGACTGATGGTGCCAGACATTGCATTGCCAGTAGACACTTTTTCCTAATTACTTTTATTGAATATAGTCTTTTCTAAATTTCTGTTGCAATGGTTCAAATATTTCCATTCAATTGTACATCGTTACTAATCTCTACATAGGAACATCCTCTCCCCATTTTTTTCTCTGTCTCCATCCTAACTTTGTGTGAGCATTCACATGTGGATGAAAATGTGTTTGTGAAATTTAAAGAGATTTCACTCTTAATATAACATTATCTAACTTATAATTTGAACCCAGTAGTTATTGCCATTTAATAAATGACAGAAACATTCTCTTTCTGGTTGTACCATTATTATTTTTCTTTAAAATTGACATAAGCAATGCATTCTATGGAATGGATTTCTTCTATGGAGAAGATGGTGATAGGATACTATCTTTCTCTAATATTGGTGGAACACAAAATTGCGTATTCCTTCCATTTGTAACTAACTGTTCATTCGTTCTCCCAGGATAACTTTGCCCTATTCTTAATGCTGACTTTTATAAGAAACATAATGGTAATCCTCTCTGCAGTTACATGTATCTGAAGACATCCGCAGTTATGCTGAAAATTGTTGTTCATGTCAAAATAACTTTGATTTGGAGTTTGGAAGGGTTTCTATTATTGAACAATTATAACAACCTTTACTTGGTACAAAAAAAAACTATCACTTTACTCTGAGAAGTGATTGTTGGCATAATTTGAAGTGAAAGTTGTTCATTGACAAAATGAACTCCAAGAATTTGACAACAGGATTATTATTCTTATCACAGTGGGTATACTGGGAAAATTTTCTCTTCTTTTTGACTACCTAGTCTTTTACCAAAACAAAAAGAAATTAAAACCAATTGATTTCATTCTCTTGCACATGATTATGGTCAATTCCTTGATCCTTCTTTTTAAAGGACTGCCCAACACACTAGCAGCTTTTGGTTTGAAACAGGTCTTCAACAATTGGAGCTATCACCTTTTTCTGTATGTTCTTAGAATTTTCAGCAGCATGTCCATTGTGACCACCTGCCTCTTGAGTGTCTTCCAGGCTATCACCATCAGCAATGAGAAATCCTGCTGGAAGAACATTAAAGTCAAATCTCCAAGGGACATTGGCCTCTACGTTTCTGTCTGCTGGGTCTTTTACATCATGGTGAATGTCATTTTCCCCATATATGCATCCATAAAATTTAATAGCAAAAACATAACAACAAAGACAGAATTTGAACACCATATTGCTGCTGGTTATGACAAAGTCACAGTGTCCTCATATATAGCTTTCTTTGTGTTTCCAGAACTTCTGTTTTCTGTTCTCATCACTTCATCTAGCAGCTCCATGATAGTCAATCTGTACAGGCACAAGCAGCGAGTCCAATACATCCATACCACTCATGTGTCCCCCAGAAGATCTCCTGAGTCCAGAGCTACCCGCAGCATCCTGGCTCTAGTGTCCACCTTTCTGGTTTTTTATACCTTCTCTGCAATCTTACATGGCTGTACTGCTCTACTGTATAACAACAATTCATGGTTGATAGACATCACAGCACTCATAACTCTATGTTTTCCCACTTTAAGTCCCTTCATTCTTAAGAGTCAGGGCTCTACTGTGTCCAGACCCTGCTTTATCTGGATAAGGGATACAACATTCCCAATGTCATTGTAACCATGTAAATTGCAGACTTTTTCACGAAATCACTTTTTTTTAAATAACACAGAATGTTTGGGGGTGAAGTCACTTGTCTTTCTATTGTAAATCTTAAGAGATTTTCCAGAGGTCTTCAGTTGCTGCAACGTGCATCCAATACTAGATAAACTGTTGGGTCGTAAGCCTTTTGATTCTTTCGTTCCCACTTGTCTCAGTCTTTCCTTGTGACATGCTGCCTTGGTGAAAATCTGCTCGGTATTTTGTCAACCAAGTATGCCCTTTTTTAGCATGAGGTGGGCTCATACATAATATTCTATACATTGCATCCTATATATATATGTATATATATACATCCTGTATATGTACGGAATATTACAGCTGCTGTAGATATTTCATAGACATCCTAAGGAAACTACACTCCACAGGCATAAAACTCTGTAATATGGGCTGGGGTGGTGTCAGTCTAGAGCTCCTGGAAGTTAAAGTCCTTCCTGGGGTGGATACTCTCAACAATGTTTAGTATTTTCCTGCCTTTTGGTTCCTGTGCACAGCCCCTAAGTCAGCTTCATGTGTTTTTCTCATCTCCATTTGGTGTTAGCACAAGATTCAGCTAGTGGCGTAGATGCAGCACCAGGAACCCTTAAACAGTTGCACAGCATCTCCGCTCATCTTTACTGCATAGGGATCTGCCTACATTCTTCAAGATCATTTAAATCCCTTAGTGGCTAAGTGCATTCTAGAGTGCATCTATTTATATTCTGCCTGTAAAAGAAAGTGAGCTATAAAAACTTAGCTCTCTTTGAGTAGCCTCTGGTTAGCTTTGTCACTGCTCATGACGCAGCATGGAAATAAGATGAAATACCAGCTGTAGGTTTGGAGAAGTTGATGCTCTATTAATAGAGATGTCCACTGAAACTGGGAAAAAAGAAAATAAGGGAATCACAAAAAGAGAGGGGAAATAGAATTAAAATTCACTGAATTAGATTGTAATAAATTAGCAAAATTACCCAGATAATGCAAAAGAAAAAGGAAGCAACAGGGTGGGGACACTGAGGACTGAACAGACTGATGTGACATCCGTAACACTCATTGGACTCTGGGATCATCTCTCATTCATGAGACTGACTATTCCATACATCGTCACAACATCTGAAGTCAGTGAAATCCAAATGTCTAAAAGTTATTCCAGTAGGGTGCCCAGCGTGGGTCCATACACTGATGAGGATCAGCTGCCAGTATCACCAGGGATATCAACCCACAATCTCTGTGACATAACACCTTTGTATGTCAGAGGACATGGCCATTTAAAAATGGACACAGACATAAAATACTACTACATCACACCATGAATATATTCCAAAAATTACAATTTTTATTTAAATTAGAAAAAAGCTTGTTCCACATGTCAATCTCAGATCCCTCTGCCTCACCTCCTCCCCTGCCCCCCACTGACCCCATATTCCATCCCCTTTTTGCTCCCCAGGGAGGGTGAGGCCTTCTATGGAGGATCTTCAAAGTCTGTCAAATCATTTGAAGCAGGGCCTAGGCCCTCCCCCATGTTAGTAGGCTGAGAGAGTATTCCAAATTTTTAAGAGCTGAAAGAGCGGTGTACACTTGTCATATATCTGTTTCTAGGCAAAATGTAGGCTATGCATATAAGCATACAAGATGTGTGACTGAGCTGCTTTAGATCATATGCTGTCTCCTGAGTCTCAGACTGCCCACCTACAGGCAACTCTGCCACATTGCTGGGGCTTGATGCAGGATGGTGACACATATACTGAGAAGAAGTAATAAGAACATAATGAATGCAGATTGCTGAAAGGAGGTTTAGTCACCAATGACATCTCGAAAAGTGTATCCTAGCCTAGAAAGCTCCAATTGTTCAGTTGGAAATTTGAAAACTAATGACCCAGGTAAGACACCATTTTCTCATCTCAACCTGTGGCCAACCCCCTTGACAGTACCTTCTGAAGATGCTACCAATGTCTCTATCCATAACTTCTGTTTCTCATATTTTGCTAGATCTCAGACACAGTTATCAGCTACCAAGAGCTACAATATATCTTTCCAAAAGCCTGAATCTTTCTGCCTTTGAAGGAAAAGATGTCCAGCCCTATTATACTACAAATTCTATAAAGTTTCACTAGTATCTTGCATTAAAGATGAAGCATGGAGTACAGGCAAGTGTGTGAGAAACACGGTCTTCTCTGGGTGTGCAGGGCTAAAGGCATCAACAAATATGGATTCCTTGAGAGGTTCTAGAAATGACCAGAAGGATCATCCTCTCCACAGGGTACTGAAACAAATGTTAGGTATGTGGAAGTCCTGCTAAACATAGTCTACACATATTTAATGTCACACACAAACCTTTATTGTAAACACTTCCTCTAAATAGGCTCAGCTATTGCAGCAGGCTGTGTTGATTTGACTCTATTTTCATCCCTGACTGTATTTAAGTCTGGTAGTTAAGCAGCTTGACAAACTACACTGACCATTTTGAATGCAAAACAAATTCTCAAGTAAGCTACAACAGTGTTTAAGTAATCATCCCAGATGCCATGTAGTAGTTATATTTGTGAACTCGTTAAGATCTAGAATCACCTAGGAAATAAATCTTCTAGAATCCTCATGAGAGATTTTTTATAACCTCTTATTATAACTGAGAAATACTATGTTGTTACATAATTGAGTAGGTAAACAAATCCCAAAAGTTAGTAAGACCTTAAGAATTGAACTTTTAAAAACAATTTCTTATTTATTGTTTGAAAAAAACATACATGTGTATAATGTATTTTGAGCATATGACTACCTCACGTTCTTCCTAAAAGTTCCTACAACTTTATTTTCCTTTTCATTTATTTAATTGCCAATTTTTAGCCCACTGAATCCATTTAGTGATGCCCATATTATTATGACTACGGGATCATCTACTATGGCTTAAGCAACCAATTAGAAGCACTAAGTAGAAATAATAGTAACTTTCCCTCTCCCGGAAGTCACTAGCTTTCCATTTCTCCTCAGATAGGTGAGAGGCCTTGGGGCACACTACCAATTCATGTTTGAAGTAGAAAGTAACTTGATTTTATCCAGGTTTTATGCAATAACCACAACTGCTACGCATTCATTTGTTCTACAGTATTTTTCCAGCAGATAGCATTTCACAGAGTTATTTCCCATCCCCTACTTCTTTCCATTTTTTCCATCTTTTATGATATTGCTTGAGCCTTGGAAAGTAGACCCCTCATGTTCACAATGGTCATTAATTGCCAGCACATTGAACAGTCTCTGCTTTAATCACTGCCCACTGCAATAAGAGACTTCAAGGATTAGTGCAACACAAATCTCTAGATAGGGATTTAGAAGAAGTACTTTGCAAACTAGTAGATCATGAAAATTCATGAAGGTCCTTGGTGTTAGACTGAATACTTTTTCTCCCTCTAGTGGCTGTGATTTCACTTTCATGCTTCTTGGAAAGTGACAGTTTTCAAGTAGGATATATATCACTGGTTAAGGAGTTGGGAGTAGGGAAAGTCCAAATGATTCAAGACTCAATTGTAGATACATGTCCTGCCCATACCTGGAGGAACAGGTAAGTGCCTGGGCTCGCTACTGGACAGTCCTGCTCTCTAGGCCATAGGCCCTTTTGGTGCACATCCCATGTGCCCCAGTGACCAGGAAGCAGCATCCTCCCTACCCGCCACCCAACCATCCCCCCACCACATCAACAACCAAGGAAGCCACAAGCCCCACCTATACCTAGAGAGCCACACATCCCACATGCACCAACTGGTGGAAGAGAAATCCATGGAGACATAGGCTTCTCCCACACTAACTGGAGGAAGAGCTAGGTAGTAGGCAGTGTAAAAGTACATCCAACAACATATAGATCAATATGAAAGCACCAGAAATTAGTGGTTCTACAACAGCAACACCTGAACACCCCAACACACATGCATCAGGAGAAAACCACCTTAAAATAACTTTATGAAGATGAGAGGGGTCCTTAAAGAAGAAATCAGCATTTTCCTTAAGGAAAATGAGGAAAAGGCAAAGAAAAAATTTAAAAGAATCAATAAATGCCTTAAAGAAAGCCAAGACAAAACAATCAAGCAAGTGAAGGAAACAGTCCAAGACTTGAAAATTGAAATAGAGGGAATAAAGAAAACACAAACTAAGGGAATTCTGGAAATGGAAAATCTGTGTAAACAAACAGAGCTACAGATGCAAGCATAACCAACAGAAGGCAAAAGATGGAAGAGAGAATCTCAGGTGTTGAAGACACACTAGAGGAAATAGATTCATTGATCAAAGAAACATCAAATCCAACAAATGATTAACACAATTCATCTAGAAAATCTGGGATACCATGAAAAGACCAAACTTAAGAATAATAGAGATATAAGAAGAAGAATTCCAGCATAGCATATGCCTATGAGAGGACAAGAACCTTATAGAACACCAAGTAGACTGAACCAAAAATAGTCCCCTCACCATACAATAATCTAAGCATACAGAAAGACTACTAAAAGCTGCAAAGGAAAAATGCCAAGTAAAATATAAAGGCAGGCCTATCAGAATTACACCCAACTTCTCAGTGGAAACTTTGAAACCAAAATGTCATGGACATATGTTCTGCAGATACTTAGGAGACCATGGATGCCAGTCCAGACTACTATAGCCAGCAAAACTTTCAATCACCATAGATAGAAAAAACAAGATATTCCATGACAAAACCAGATTTGAATAATATCTATCCACAAATCCAGTCCTACAGAAAGTACTAGAAGGAAACTCCAAACTAAGGAAGTTGGCTGTACTCATAAAAACACAGCAAAGCCCAAAGAAGGAAAACACAAATACTGCCATCAACAACAACAAAACCAAATATAACAGTAATTAATTATCACTGTTCTCTTAATTCCAATGGACTGAATTCCTCTATAAAAAGACAGAGGCTAACAGAATGGATATGAACACAGGACCCATCCTTCTGCTGCATACAAAAAATACACCTCAACCTCAAAGACAGATATTACCTCAGAGTGAAGGGCTGAGAAAAAATTTCCAATCCAAATGCACCGGAGAAACAAACTGGTATAGCTATCCTAGTATCTAACAAAATAAATTTCAAACTAAATTTAATCAAAAATGACAGAGAATGGCATTTCATATTCATGACAAGAATAGTCCATCAAGATCATGTATCAATTTGGAACATCTATGTCCCAAAACAAGAGCACCCACATATGTAAAAGAAACATTACTAAAGCTTAAATCACACATCAAACCCCACACACTAATAGTGGGAGATACCAACACCCCACCTTCACCACTGGGCAAATCTGCCAGACAAAAACTTAACAGATAAATAAGGGAACTAACAGATGTTATGATTCAAGTGGACTAAACAGACATCTATAGAACATTCCACCCAAACACAAAAGAATATAACTTTTTCTAAGCCACATGATAATCAAAACACCAAATATACCGAATAAAGAAAGAATATTAAGAGAATTTCTTTAAGTGTTTCTCAGCCATTTGCAATTCTTCCGTTGAGGGTTTCCTGTTTAGATATGTACCCCATTTCTTAATTTGATTATTTGGATTTTGATGTCTAGTTTCTTGAGTTCTTTATATATTTTGTAAATATCAGCCCTCTGTCAGATGTGGGGTTGGTGAAGATCTTTTCCCATTGTGTAATCTGCCATTTTGTACCATTGACAGTGTCCTTTACCTTACAGACACTTTCACACATGTTTATAGAAACATTATTCATAATAGTCAGAACATGAAAATAACCTAGATGCCCCTCTACTGAAGAATGGATAAAAAATGTGATGCATTTACACAATGGAGTATTACATGGCTGTTAAAAACAATGACACCATGACATTCTAAGGAAATGCATGGAACTGGAAGACACCATCCTGAGTGAGGTAACACAGACCCAGAAAGACAAACACAGTATGTACTCACTTGTAAGTGGATAATAGCAGTAATGTAAAGGATAACTGGGCTACTATCCACAGCCCCAAAGAGGCCAGGTAACAAGGATGGACAAGGTGGACATATGAACCATCCTGAGAAGAAGAAATAGAAGAGCCAACTGGAAATTGTGAGAATTTGTGGGAATGGCCAACCAATGACTAGTCCAGTCTCAGATGTGTGCTCTGATAGTGAGCCCACACCTGACGATGCCTGAAGCACCAAGACCCAGATCCTAGAAGGCCCAGAGACATAGGATGGAACCAAACATGACTAGAGAAAATAAAATGTCAATGTAACAATGCCTGATGATGTTCTGCTATGCTCCTAGATTGGTGCCTAGCCCAATAGTCATCAGAGTGGCTTGATCCAGTAACTGGTGAAACAGCCTCCTGTTCCATATTCTGACTCCCTGGGATGGTTATATCCAGCCAATATATTGTTTCTTGATGTTCTAGATGGACTTCACTAATTTTGCCAGCTTAACTTTGGGTCTACCACTTCAAGATGTTTATTTATTTGAAATTTATATATCACAAAAACAGAAAGTGAGTTATGGAAATGGTTCAATGAATGTGTGTGAACTATTGCTGGCAATTCTATGGACACTCAAATACCTGTGAATATTAATGGAGATGCATATTGTGCGTTTTTATGAAGTTCTTTGGGAAACTGGTTTGAATCTTTGTTTTCTGGGGCACTGGAAAGTCACATACATAGAAACACTAACATCTGTCAGGATGTACATGATCAAACAGAACAACTGAGTACCCAGGGCACTCAGGATCTTTTACAGTTTCCCCCACTTGGAGTGCTGTGCAGACTCAGATTTCTTGACACATCCAAACCAATGAACAACTATATTTACAGAAACAACTGGCCATATCTAGGATAAAGGAAAAAATACACTAATAATTTCTTCAACGTAAGAGAAGCTATGTTGTGGTGCTTCTTGTCCTGCAAGGTCTGGAGCAGCTTCAGCCCAAAGTAAGCACAAAGACGTATTAATTATTAAACTGTTGGCCAAAGGCTAGGACTTTTTATTGGCTAGCTCTGTCATAATTATTAACCCATAACTAATAATCTATGTATTTCTATATGTCCTTATCTTACTGGAAGATGCCTTGTGCATCCTATCTTACAGGTCTCACATGGCGTCTCCTTTCTGCCTACACTTTCCAGAATTCTCCACATCTCCTAGCCCTACCTTATTGGCCTAACAGTGTTTTTTATTTATCCACCAAAAAGAGAAACATATATACAGAACGACATCCCCATCAAAGCTAAGACCCTGGAGACACCTTCAGGGATGATGGTAAAAAAGTAAAATGTACTCAGTGTTACAAAATCAAGTGTAGTGGTTCAAACCATCCTTCAGTTTAGACCAAATTTCTTCAGCACACTGAGTTGTGTGAAGCACTCCTATTTCTCAATCTGGGAGTCACTATCAAAATGTACGGTGACTGAAAAGTTACAGTACCTGACATTTTTCTTGTGAGTGGCATGATTCTGCACAGGAGCACACAGTTTGGCTGCACTTATTACATCAAGGATGAAGTGCTTTCACTGATGTAAATTTACAGTTCCACCGTGTTAAGAAGCTTTGGGAAACTACATGGAAAACTGAAAATAAATGTGACAATCTAAGAAACATTGTTACAATCCTGTTCTTATACCTTCTGTGATTTGCATAAATATTCCGTGTTGACAATGGCATTCTGTTCATTTCCAAGACAAGACATTAGAGAATGTTTAGGAAATGACTGTTGAGTTTTAAAAGGATTTTGTGGGCAGTAAAGAGACTTGGAACACATGAATACCAGGCTGTACACAAAAACAGTCACTTACATTTGAGCTAAACAATGCTTTGTCAGCCACAATTTCAAACACTCAACTTCCATACAGGTTTATTTAAAAAAGTACCATGGTATCCAAAATTAATGTCATACTGTAAAAAGTCAGTGTTGAAATATTTGCCTCATCCTCCAGGCAAGTGTCCCAGTACAATGCCAGTGTGAACCAAATATTTTATTTTTTATGATTCCTGGAAAAGAAACACAGTTGTAACTATGAAATAAATTAGTGTCCTTTGACCTTCATATATACTACATGAAAACTAATTTGTAATGAGATAGTATGAGATAGAAACTAAGTCAGAGCTGGGCTGGTGGGTGCCTGTGTAAGAATGCTGTGAACTATGAATGGGGCAGAGTGCAGAAAGTTCTCCCAATGTGTACTTTTAGAAAAAAATTACATGAACTATGGTAAGTGGATGTACTTGAAAGCAAGAGCATAAAAGGAATGCCCTGACATGCCCATATTATCTCTCTGGGAAACATGGAAACCTGGGAGGAATAGTCTAGGCTCCTTCTTATCACCAGAGATAGTAAGACATAGCACCAGGTGTATTCCCTCGCCGCATTTGTTTTGTTTAAGCTAAAGGTAAACATCACTTTCTGGAGTGAAAGACACTCAGCTGATTCCTTCCTCTGAGGATCACCTACAGAACATCACTGTTCCACGGGCACCGCTGGGAGGGAAAATGAGGCATGTGACAAAGATCTATGGCTCTGTGACTTTAGGTCCCTTCTGAACTTCAATTTTGGTTTCACTTGCTGTGGACATGTCTCTACTGGCAGTACTAGCCGCAAAGTTTTCTGAAACTTTTGATTGTTAATTACCAAAAGCAATTATGAGTTTTGTGAGAGACTCTAAAGAAACAACATGATTAAAAAGTTCTTACTGTTTCATTATCCCCAAAGGCAAAACATCTCATGTAAAAAGTTGTAGACTATATCAGTCTGTCACATGAGAGGCTTGCGTAGAAGTCTGGATGTCTCACTAGACTGCAGTCCTAACAACATTCTTCTACTCAACAATTAAGTTAATAATTTCCTCATACCTCAATTATGACACTTTAACACACCCAGCAGAAGAGCATAGTTGTTTAGGGAATTCTTAGATATCTAATGAATTATCAGTAAAAATAATACCACAATGGCATAATCTGCACTAGAAATTCTTACATTCTTTATACAACCAAACGTAAACTAACTAGAAATACAGATAGGGAAATATGCCATAAATTATAGACATCATGCCTGCAATGATGGAAACAGAGCCATATCCTATCAGAATTTATATATATATATATATATATATATATATATATATATATGTCTGTGTGTCCTTTCTTAAAAATCAAGCCAACATCAAGTGTCACACAATCTAGTGTTACCCTCATAATTTAAAAGCCAAGAATGGAGAAAAGAGAATTCTATGCCTAAATTTAATGAGAAAAATGAGGATTATTCATTGTTCATCAACTGATAAAGAAACATAAAATTATAGGTACAATATATCCACAAAGTATCTACTGGAGAAGGCTGGTTCTAGGCCAATGGAGAAGTGTGAAATACCATCATTTCTGGCACACTTATAAGTCATTTGTTCCCAGACTTCCCTGAAGCCAACACTTCATTAGAATAAGTTGGAAAAACAGAGAGTCATTGAGCTCGGGTCATGGCTTATTATGAGGAAAGAACAATGGTTCATCTCAGTCAAGGGAAGAAGCTGATAGGTTAAGAAGCAGCAAATGTTCTGACTTTGGTTAGCATGTGCCCAGTCACTGATCCTGACCTCAGCTAAAACCACTGCATTTTTGGTAATTATGGAAGCATGCCAGGTGGAACCACACAGAGATGCTCCTGCAAGCAACAAAGCCACTGTGGGCATCTTGTGAAGGGAAAGCATGTTAAAGAGTGTGGGTGTTCTCAGGAATTTGGAACTCATCAAAATGAGGCTATATCTCCTGTAGACAAGCATTGGCCCTCATGCAATTTGTAAAGCAGTATCTAAATAGTATTATGGAAGAACGGTTCTTCTGCTTGTAACTGAGGGCAGATTAATGACCCCTGTTACTGGGACTCAATGAAAGAGAAGAGGCCTGTTAGTCTGGAGCAGAGTGTTGGAGAAAACAGCAACAAGATTGGTGAGAAAAAAGAACAGGCAGGGCTAAGACACATGAACATTCCTCTCTCACACCTCATAAGAATTCTGGATATCAAGTGCTTCGTTACTCATTTAAACCAAACATACAATTTTCCCTTACAACTCGATCTGAAACTCTTATAACATTGCATGGTTTCAATACCTTAAATGCATTCTGAATTTTAGCTGAGCCCCATGATGCGTAGTCTTCATTGCCTGAAATTGTGTAGCAACTTCCCCTGAGACAAACTCCTTCTTGGATGGAAGATCATGAAGAAGCAAGATGTTCAAATGGGGCAGTGAAGCATTACACTCTGCAGGAAATCTCAATAAATTCAATGATGGGGGATGTCCTTCTGTATATATGTTTCTCTTGTTGGTCAATGAACAAAACACTGATTGACCAATAGCCAGGCAACGAGTATAGGCGGGGCTACCAGATGAGGAGAATTTTGGGGAGAGGACATAGAGAGAAGCTGCCAGGGAGACGCCATGTAGCCGCCAAAGTAGTAACATGTATAGGCATTCTCTGGTAAGCCAAGGCCACATGGAAATACTTAGATTATTAGAAATGGGTTAATAATTAAGAAAGGATCTCTGAGTTCAAGACCAGCCTGGTCTACAAGAGCTAGTTCCAGGACAACCTCCAAAGCCACAGAGAAACCCTGTCTTGAAATCCCCCACAAAAAAAATAATTAAGAGAGAGCTAGCCAGTAAGAAGTCTAAGCCATCAGCTAAACAGGTTTTGATTAATATAAGCCTCTGTGTATTTGTTTGGGACAAAAAGTGGCAGGACCAGGCAGAAAAGAGACTGTCTACACTCAGTAAATAAACAAATCTAACTCTTCAGATTCATTGGAACTTTTCCTCATCAACCATATATAAGTAATAAGGTGTGCTTAGCAATATTGTCAGATAAACTGAGCTGCCTCGAAGAAGCAAAGAGCACTTGACTTGCATAGAAGAGACTCAGAACAACTGAGCTACATAAAAAGGACACACTCCAACCTGTCCAACTAAGTTTTTGCAGTGTTCATGATATACCACTCATGTTGGGAAAGGTTTCAGGGATAAACCTGTATTTGAGTCATTTATGATGCTGTGTGTAAGCCCCTGCCTATATTTCTCTGAATAAGCCCAAAAGATACATTGGTTCACTATATTACATTTTGTTGGAATCAATATTTTGATCTGTGATCAGTTTCTTATCTTGGGTGAGTAGATATTTACACATTCACATCTCCCTAGGAGAGTGTCACACAATACCTGAGAAGAGGATTGTTTGGGGATCACAGGTAAGGATGTTCACTAAAGTAGGGACAGCTGTTAGAATCTCACCACCAATATCCCCAGCCAGCTGAACACAGACTTCTAGAGGTCTCTCAGAACTCTCAGTAGAAAAGGGAACTGTGGCTGCCCATCCCACAATGAGGGATGCTCTCTTAGCCTCGACACATGGGGAAGGGCCTAGGCCCTACCCTGGATGAAATGACAGACTCTGGAGATCCTCCATGGAGGGCCTCACCCTCCCTGGGAATCACAGTAGAGATTGGATGGGGGACTGAGCGGCCTGGTGGGGAGGGCAGTGGAAGAGGGAAGGGAGAGAGGGAGCTGGGATTGACATGTGAAACAAGCTTATTTCTAACTTAAATGTTTAAAAAGGAAGATAAAAAGAAAGGGGAAATAAGGACAATTTGGCATTTTTGTAATTCAAGCTGATAAATAAAGAGGCTTATATGGACAGGACAGTAGGTTCAGTGCTCAGTCTTGGGACACTTCACATTTAGAGAATCAAGTGGGGTTTCCCAGAAGATGGATACTGGTCTGGTCTATATGTTTCATCATCCATTCAAGTTTCCACAACTGCAGTATTGTTTCATTTCATTTTCCAAAGTGCTTCTTCATTTTTCTCTATTCAAAGGACCCCAGCTCTGATCTACTGTATCTTAATCATTCAATAAACTTCAATTAAATATCACTTCTGTCTACCTTTCCCTTTATCTGGCCAAAATTCAAATATTTCAACCTATAAAAGTCCCACTGTGTCTTCTATGACCAACGACATTGAAAGTGATAGTTGTTTCAGGCATTTTTAAATTCTTGCAAAACTAGTAAATATATAAACTTGTAGCCCCCTGCCCCTGCCCCTTGACCCATTCCTCATGACTCTATAGTAACTGCCATTTACCCTGGTCATTTTAGTCCATTGGACATAACTGAGCAGCCAGTCTAAACTCATAGGAGAGTTCCTGGTACTGAAAGACAATGTCTCAAGAAATATATATATTCTAACCCAAAGGCCACACCTGCTAGATAACAGGTAGGCTGATTACAGGTCTTCACCTCCCCTTCTGATTTTCCAGATCCAATCCTCCAGTCTCATCCCCAACTGCAGTAGTCTGCCTTTCCTATCTGACATCACCAATAGGATCATGATGATCATCTCCTACAATTTTCATTCCCTAAACTCATCTCATTATCCCATCCTCAAACAACAGCAGGCATTGTGAGATAGCACACCAGCTAAGCAGGCCAGGGAAAACAGGCAAGCTAAATGAAGAGAGAGCAAAATGCCAATACGTTGAACACAGATTACTGTGGAAAATGAAATGAATGCAGAGAGTTAACACGGAGTCTCTGTCATAAAGAAACTGTGTCCCAAGCCGGGCGTTGGTGGCACACACCTTTAATTCCAGCACTCAGGAAGCAGAGGCAGGCAGATCTCTGTGAGTTCAAGGCCAGCATGGTCTACAGAGTGAGTTCCAGGACAGCCTCCAAAACAATGCAGAGAAACCCTGTCTCGAAAAACCAAAAAAAAAAAAAAAAAAAGAAAAAGAAAGGAAGAAAGAAACTGTGTCTCATGGTCTACTCCTTTCTTTACAAAAGTTCCAAACTTCTATTACAGTCTCTCTGTCAGTGTTACCAATTGGGAAATAGTAATCTTGGAAGATATTACCTTTCTAAACCCTATCAGTTTATTTATTTTGTTGAGATCAGATAAAAATGGAATTGAGAAGAAATAAGAAAAGCAAAGTGCAGTGGACTAGAGAAAACAGTGAGTATCAGATGGTTTAGGGGTCCAATAAAAAATGACAGTGACTATAGAGGCATGAAACATGGTGCATGTGTCTGGGTTTAAGGGACAGGAGAATTCGTTATGTCAGAAGTTGACCCCTTTATTCAAGAGGTGCTTGAGTCCATTGCAAAGGGCACTTGCTAAATTGCATCTGTGAAATTATCTGGTGGGAAGGTTGCACAATCATACCACAAGGGCATTTGTTCAACTATGTTCATAGCACCACTATTTGTAGTAGCCAGAATATGGAAACAACCTAGATACCCATCAAATGAAGAATGGATAAAAAAAATGTGGTACATTTACACAATGGAGTATTACTCAGCAGTAAAAAGAACAATTACATGTTGAAATTTGCAGGCAAATGAATGGAACTACAAAAAAAAATCCAGACCCAGAAAGACAAGAACAGTTTCTATTCACTCATAACTAGATATTAGATATAAAGCAAAGGATAATCAGGCTACAATCCACAAGCCCAGCAAAGCTAGGTAAAAAAGAGGGACCATAAGAGGAATATACATGGAGGACCCCAGAATGAGAAAATAGTTAAGATCTCCTGGGTAAACTGGGTAGGAGGTGGAAGAGAGGGGATGGAGGATGGGAATATGAGAGACCAAGAGACCTAGTTGGGGGAGGGACCAGAAGGAGGGAGCAATGAAAGAAATATCTTAATAGAGGGAGCCATTATGGAGTTAGGGAGAAGCCTGGTGTTAGAGGAATTATCAGGAATCCACAAGGATTACTCCTGCTAAGATGCCTAGCAATATCAGAGAGACTGTTATAGTGGTCCTCCCCCTTTTATAGGATTAATAACTACCCTAATTGTAATCACATAACCTACATCCAGTAACTGATGGGAGCAGATGCCAGCTGTGCACTGGATTGAGTCCCTGGAGCTCATTTGAAGAGAGGGAGAAGGGATCATATGAATAAGTGGATCAATACCATGACAGGGAAAACCACAGTGACAGCTGACCTGAGCTAATGGGAGTTCACAGACTATGGACTGACAGCTGGGAAACCCGCATGGGACCAAACTAGACCCCCTGGATGTGGGTAACAGCCGTGTGTCTTGATCCACTGGGGGGCCAGTGGGATTAGGACCATTCAGGGATGTGTGAACTGGCTTTTTGGAGACCATTCCCTATGGTGGGATACCTTGCCCAGCCTTGATATAGGGGGGAGGGGCTTGGTCCTGCCTCAGCTTGGTATGCCAGAGTTTGTGGACTCCCCAAAGAATGCCGTACCCTCTATGGGTTGGGTGGAAGGGTGGGAGGTTAGAGGAGTGGGGGATAGGGTTGTGTACAATGAAAAATAATTTTTTAATGGTGACACACGCCTTTAATCCCAGCACTCGGGAGACAGAGGCAGGTGGATCTCTGTGAGTTCGAGGTCAGCCTGGTCTACAAGAGATAGTTCAAGCCACAGAGAAACCTTGTCTCGAAAAACCAAAAAAAGAAAAAAGAGAAGAAAAAAAATTATCTGGTGAAGTAGCTCCTTGAACAATATGCCTGATCCCTGCACTGGAACAGGCACATTAGGGCCTGGAAAAAAACTATGTTGATTTGTTTCACTTCTTGAGTTGTTATGGGTAGTGACACAAGATTTTAATCTTCTTGATGGAAAAGGTCAAGTAAAATCTGTACCCCACAATAACATATTTTATCTCCTAGAGTTACTATACTGAATTAAATGTGTCAACAACATCTAGTTTTATTTTTTTTTGCTAATATCTCCTTTCATAAACAGTGCAGGAATATGAAAATCAATAGAAAAGCTAAAATTAGACAGCTGTGAATAGTTCACTGCTAAGTGTTTCAGATTGTGACCTTCAGAGGTAAGTGACTTCACACTGGTATTGAAGGTTCTCAATACTTTGGAATGAGTGAATATATCAGTTCACTCTCCACAGATTGCTTAGGAAGCATATGCTCCAGCTCTGACCTCTCCCAGGCTACAACTAAAATGCTCCAATAAGTTCTGTGTATAATGCTCAACCAAATTACCAGTCTTCCAATCTCACCACAATCATGACCAGTTTCTTCACAACACCCCCATTTTTGGTACTAACTTCTTTATACGTTCCTTTTTTTTTTTTCCTCTAATGAAATGCAATCATCGTGGGTTGGTTGTGTTCATTATTTTGTATATACAGTTCTGTAGCTATCAGAGTCCATGGTTTGGAAAGCAAGGCAGCAACTGGCAGCATCCAACAGGAGCAGAAAGCTGAGAGGCTCCTTCCTGAACCATGAGCACTAAGCAAAAAAAAAAAAAAAAAAAAAAAACCTGGAGTAAGACTATGAACCCTCAGAGCAGTATTTATTCCTGGCATACAGAAGGACTCTGAGAACCCATACCACGTGGAGGGATGCTTTCTCAGCCTAGACACATGGGGAAGAACCTGGGTCCTTCCCAGGATGATGTGACAGACTCTGAAAATCCCTCATGGAGGCCCTTGCCTTCCCTGGGGAGTGGAAGGGGGATGGAGTGGGGATGAAGGGTTGGGAGGATTGGGAGTGGGGGAGGAGAGGAGGGAGAGGAAACTGAAAGTGACATGTGTAAAAAGTTAAATAAAATAATTAATTAATTAATTAAATCACAAAAGATGCCAAAAAATAAAAGACTATGAACCCTCAAAACTTACCCTGAATGAGTGACAAACTTCCTTCAACAAAGTTGCATTTCAAGCGTCCAAGTCTACAGGTTGTAGGAGAAAGCCTGTATGCCGCCATTAACCACGTGACTTACTAGAGGCGCATACAGATGAGGTAATAAAAGGGCGGTTTACCACATCGCTAACCACACCCACTTTAGGCATGACTAAAGACATATACGGCTGGACGTAAAGACGTATACGTACATAGGCGGTGAACTACGTCACTAGCCAGGCCCGCTTTTGGGACTACTTGGCTCATCTGGGTTACTTGTTTGGTATCTTCGTCATTTGGAGCCTCAACAGGTAACATTTCTTTTTGTTTGTTTGTTTGTTTGTTTGTTTTGTTTTGTTTTACGAGACAGGGTTTCTCTGTATTGTTTTAGAGGCTGTCGGTCCAGCCCAACCTTGAACTCACAGAGATCTGCCTACCTCTGCCTCCCGAGTGCTGGGATTAAAGGCGTGCGCCACCACCGCCCGACATTTCTTATTCAAACTAACACATGCAGCTTATTCTGACATAACTTTTCAAACTTTAACACAGAGAAAGCCCCCTCGTTTATGTGGCATTTAAACAAAAGGGTCTTAGAGAAATGGAATAGTAGTTTGCCTGATGCTCTTCCATATGACCAGAGTTGAATTCTCAGCACTCACAGAAACTCTAAACTACCTTTGAAAACCATTCCAGGGGACCCAATGCCCTCACTGGCCTCCTGAGTACCAGCACACGTGACATATATAAAAAATGACAACTTGGGGATGGAGAGATGGCTCAGTGGTTAAGAGCACTGACCGCTCTTCCAGAGGATATGGGTTCAATTTTCAGCACCCATATGGCAGCTCACAACTGTCTGTAACTTCAGTTCCAGCGGAGATGGCACCCTCACACAGGCATACACACAAACAAAACACCAATGTAAATGAAATAAAATAAATTATTCTAAAAAAAAGACAAATGCTTTAAATAATGATGAGTAGTTGCAAACTTCTGTCTTGTGTGAATAAGACCTTGTTTTGTGTTCTTACTTTCACTGAGGTGATTTTTTAAATCTTTCTAGCATATTTGTATATCACTTTTTCTCATGCAATATTCATTATGCAAATGAGATCATTAACTTGTACAGATGTTGAGAGCATGTTTTCCTGTCATCCATACTTACATAGCTAGTCTAGATTTTCTGTCTGACTGTTCTACTGTGTGCTCTAAAGTTTGTCAGTGATAGGATCTGGAAAACCAACAACTAACGTGGTTTGGGGTGTACTGACAGAGCTTGGCCTGAAGAGCTATGAGATACTCAGACCTCTCTGCAAAACATTCCAATATAAGTCCTTGATATCCTTACATACATATAAGACACAACATGTTGTGTCTACTACTTTGGAAATACAATGAATGAACTCGTAATTTGTTCTGCTAATTAGTTACTGGAAATGTTTCAAAAAATTCTTAACTCCCAAAGCCAGAGCTGACGCTGCCACTTCAGATGAAATGAAAATTGCAAAATGGTGGTTCTGGAAAGAGGAGAGATCATAGTCACAGGCCTGTATTTCAGCCTAGTGCTGCGTCTGGCTGGAGAGATATCTCCTCCATACTTTGAGCTAAAGGTTATTCACAGAGAATGAGTCAGGTGAGTTCCATGGACTTTCACTTTGGAAGCAAACCCAAAAAAGCAGGGCGGTCTAGTGAATGTTCATGCCTAGAACAGGGATTCTGGGGTGGGAACAGATGCAGTGAAAATTCAGTCAAAGGAGAGGAAGTCTTCCTGGGCTCTGAGATGAGCTACTTAAGAGAAATGTATTCTGAACATACACTAGTCCCTGGTATGGATAATACAATATGTTGGTAAATCATGAAAAAAAATCTGACATTGGAGGTGCTGTAGCAATTAGGTCACTCACTTTTCCATCTCTATATTATTTCTATGAATCATTGTCTAACTTTCCTGTTTCAAACCCATAGATAATGGCATATTGTCTTCAAATGCAATAAACAATGGAAAATACATATCATTTGTGCCTAGAAATAAGCCAAGATCTGAACCTTCTTCTGGAATTAAAAAAATGTTTCTAGGTAGCAGTAAAGCATGCATTAGTTTGTGACTAAAAGTATGTGTCTTAAAAGTCAATGCTGTGATGAGTGCTGAGGTTGTCTAACCTCCTGAGTGTGGGACAAAGGTGTTGAAAGGAAGCTAACATAATAACTATAAGTCTTGCATGACTGGATTAAACATGTCATCTGCTATTTCCTGGGGCTTATTAATGTCTTTTGCCACTCCATTCATATTAAATACTTATTTTTCCATTTTATACTTGATTATCTAAGTAATGTTGTTCAGTTCTTCATTTGATACATATTGATGTGCAATATTCCATTTGATGCATAACACTGTGGTTTTCTCCACAGAATGACTAAAAGTAATTTGCTAAAAATGAATGTTGCCTCAACATAAAAACAGGCACATTGATAAATGGAATCAAACTGAAGACCCAGAGATAAGTCTACACACCTATGAACATCTGATATTTGATAAAGAAGCCAGAAAGACACAATGGGAAAAAAGAATCCAACTGGTACTTCATTGACTATCCCTTAATTCCTCACTGACTCTGATTCCCTGGGTGCTAGACAATGGAAAAGCTATGGGATCTGAAAACTAGTTTGCAGAAAAATAATTTGTGTAGAAACACCCAGAGAAGGCTGGAATCCAATGAGACACACAGGCTTCCTTGTAAGACTCTCATACATCAAACCTCCGATGCTCTCAGCACCTCCCATCCCTGTCTGCCTTCAGTGATCATGAAATCCTAAGAGGCTCCCCAAACATGTTGCCTCTTTTGAGACACTCACAAGGAACAAAAATTTTTAAAAAATCAGCAACAGGTAAAAATCTCAAAGTCATCAGCTCCCAAAGCAAGTGTTGCCATTGTCACTGCAGGTGAGATGAAGATCGCAGTTCTGAGGGAGGGGAGGTACAGAGCTATGCACCTTTATCTCAGGGTTGCTCTCCCTCCCTTCCACAGTGCTGACTGTCATGTCTGGAGCTGCATACTGAACTAAAGGTTTGCTGAGCACAAGCGTCCAAGTCTACAGGTGACATTTCTTATTCAAACTAACACATGTAATTTATCCTGCCTCTGACTCCCGAGTGTTGGGACTAAAGGAGTGTGCCACCACCACCTGGCATAGATTATATATGCCTTTTAATATTTGTAGGACACACATGCTCACAGATAATTCCATTTTCCTCTGGTTTTTACAGCCTTTCTTCCACCATCCCAGAAATAATTCCATGCAAACATTAAACTGTAGATGTTTCAGGTAGGACTGGGCTCCACAACTCTGCATTTCAATTTGTTGTGGTTTTGTGTACTGAATGGTCAACCATGAAAGCATTCATACAGCACATTGTATTTAGGAATGCACACGTACATGATATACACATATAAGGAGTATATAAAAGGGTTTGGAGACAGAATGGGAAGCTAAATGGTATAATTTACATTATGATCACAAAAATAAAAGAAATAATTTTAAAGAGTATATGACAGCACACAAGTTATTTTTTATGAGTTCTAGAAATTTCTTAAGTGTCTTGTTACCTATAATGCAAGCAGTTTATCAAAGGAACTCTCTACCTACAAAAGTTGTAACTTAATTTCTATTCCACAATGTTATTTCCCATGTTTCAAAACTGATTATGAGTTTTGAACAAAGCTCATAAAAACAATGGGGTTCATTTTTTCATTTAAGACATACCACCATGCTTTCTATCATAAAAAATATTTTGAGACAAAAATAAAAATTAAGTTTTTCTTGAACTTAACAAATTCAACCTAGACATAAATCATTTCTGTTGATTTAGATGATAGAAGAAAACTGTAATTTTTTATGATGCTGGCAATTTAGGATGCAGTGGAAATAAACTGAATATCAGTTGGACATTTCAAACTGTGGCTGGCATAGCATCATTGAACACAAAATGATGTGACTGTCTGTGAAAACAGCCAGGTCATGTTCCCATTTCTCAGGACACCAAACTGCCCAAAATTACCACATACAATTTCGTAATAATCTCCAAGGTCTTCTCACTGTCCTTGTCTTGGTCATAAAAGGCACATCATTGTTCACATCAGACATCTACAGAAATTACGGAAGATGCCAAATGAACTTGCTATACAGTGATTATTGTTACTTCTTTTTGCAGTTTTCAAGTAAACTATAGGAAGCCTCTTAACACAGTGAATCCTTAAGCAAGTGCTTGTTACTGAGAATACTTGATTAATGTAATAAATACAGCTACACTGTATGATCCTGTAAAAATCCTGTGGCTCTGCAGACAAATGACAGTCACAGGAAACTGGTAGAGTGACTTAGGTACTGGAAAATAGAAGTCCAAATTATAAAGATGAAATTGTAGGTACTCTCTCTTCACATAGTTCATCTTTCTCTTCACTAAATGAGGCTTAGGGACCTTATTTTCGGTTCTTTCCAAATCACTGATCTCAGGGTGTCTCCAGTCTCATGGCCGTTCCCAGGTTGAAGTGTTTTTCAGTGACTATGACTGGTATTTCTATATTCACAGATCTCCACGACAGATTCTTTCTGCAGCATGATTCTCAGCAAGTGTCCAGTCACCTCAACAAGCCAAGTACTCCAGGTCGGTGAACTTTAAGAAGCCCCCATGAATACTATGTTTTCAACTTCCTTCTATAAGATGTTCTACATTCGTTCAAATGTTCTTCTTTGTATGATTTGATTATCTGAAGGAGCACCCAAACATCTTAAAGTGTAATAAAGATTCAGGAACCTGTTCGAATGAGTATCATCATTAGTTCACAATGTACATGGCTGTTAGTCTTTTGCTAGGTTTATGATCTGGTTCTGTGATTCTCGGGGTTCATCCTGCAGAGAACCTCTACTTTCTGCCCATCACCTGTAAGCAACTCATCTAACAAATAACATTCTGTTTCTGTGAGAGGTGATAGAAAAGCTCACTAGAATTCTCAAATGAAAGTCACCTTTGTGCACAACACATACATCAAAAACCTGAAGATTGCCTGAGGGTGGCAATTCTAGAAATCCATAGGCTAAGGTAGTGGGATTGTAGAAAGCACCAGACTACCTCCAGGTTATACTTAGAATGAGCCCCTATCTGAACCTCTACACCTCACAAACTATAAATAGAACAGTGACAACTATATTTGTTATAATTCTATATTAAGTGAATAATTTGGGTCTGAGGTGTTATGACTTGGAATGTGAATATGGTAAAACATGTGTCCATATCTAAGTTAACCTTCAAGAGATTTGATCAATGCCATCCTTTGTTTTGTGTTGCATAAATGCAATCATATTTTTCTGGGTGTTTTTTTTAACATGCATTTGACTCTTGTGACTACTTGCATGTGTCATTTACATTGCTGTAGAGGTCATCACTCTGTATCACCAGTGGCAAGACACATCTAAAACACTATACAGATGTCTTTCATTAGAAAATACTACTTATATATACATTGTGAGCTTTGGCTTTGAAGACATCAAACAAGAGATTTTTTAATTATTATTTTTTTTAATTTAGGTTAGGAACAATCTTGTCTCACATGTCAATCCCAGCTCCCTCTCCCTCTCCTCCTCCCCCATCCTCCCCACCAGGTCCCCCAGTTCCCAATCTCCACTCCGATCCCCAGGGAGGGTGAGGCCCTCCATGGTGGCTCTCCAGTGACTTTCATTTCATCCAGGGCAGGGCCTAGCCCCCCCCCAAGAGTCCTCCTGGCTGAGAAAGCCTCCCATATTGTGGCATGGGCACTCAAATTCTATTTGAATGCCAGGGATAAATATTACCCCATAGATTACCTAGGCCTCCTCACTGATACCCACATACAGGGAGTCTGGGTAAGTTCCATGCTTTCCACACAGCCATCAATCTAGGGTCCAAGAGCTCCCCCTTGTTTGGGTCGACTGTTTCTATGGGTTAAACCTGCCCAGTCTTAACTCCTTTGCCCATTAGTTCTCTTTCACTGACATGGATTCCAAGAGTTCAGTGTTTGTCTGTGGGTATCTGCCTTTGCTTTCATCAGTCGCTGGATGAAGGTTCTGTTTCCTAGACTCTCTGGCAGTGGGATTGTATGCTGGCACTCCCCTGATTCATGTCTAAAATCCATAAATGAGGGAGTACATATCACGTTTCTCTTTTTGTGACTGGGTTACCTCACTCAGGATGGTTTTTTTGTTGTTTTGTTTGTTTGTTTGTTTGTTTGTTTGTTTGTTTTGGTTTTTACGAGACAGGGTTTCTCTGTATTGTTTTGGAAGCTGTTGGCCCAGCCCAGCCTCGAACTCACAGAGATCTGCCTGGCTCTGCCTCCCGAGTGCTGGGATTAAAGGCATGCGCCACTGCCCGGCTAGGATGGTTTCTTCTAGTGCCATCCATTTGCCTGCAAATTTCAAGATTCCATTCAAACAAGAGATTTTTTTACAGGTATCTTTATACCATTCTTGTTAAATGTTTTCAGCAATAGGAACACCAGCAAAAGTTCATAAGATGCTTGCCTTTTCCTCATACTTAGTAATTGGTGTGTCTTCTCATCTTTCCTTTACATTTAGGCTACTGCAGAATGGCACCAAACGGTAGATCTAGTAAGAACACTAGACATTAATCCCTGTTTATTCCTCAACCTTTTTTTGGTTTAATTTACCATTTTCATTCTATTGTAATTAGGAAAGAGTTCAACACATGGAATATATTCACTGTAACTCTCTCCCACACACTAATTCCAAATGAGCAAACCTGCTTGTATCATTATCAGTGAGATTTTTGTGAAATTTAATGACAGACAGTTCTTAGTGTAACATGTTCCAACATTTAAGTAAGTTTTATGGTTAGAGTCTTTTGGCATGAACAATAAACATTTTCACTAAGTATACATAATCACACTATTGTGTAACATGTACACTTTTTAATGCTTCATGATCACATGAGGACTGTACAGATTGCTTTCATGCTGAAAATGATGATTTTAAGTCTCTTTTCTCCCAATATGACTTGTATAGAGCAGTTTATTCTGCACTGTAGAAGTGAGCATTTTTCCATTTGAACTCATTAGCTATTGATTCTACCAGGGTGGCCTGCACTTATTCTTAATACGTGTATTTTGAAGAATTGTACTGGGAATTCTAACCATAAATATGCACATTTATCAACGTCTAAAGTTTTACAGAAAATTTTTGCCTGCTTTTTGCATTTGGTTTTGCTATTTGAAACAGGGTTTCTCTGTGTAACATCGCTGGCTGTCCTAGAATTTGCTTTATAGAACAGGCTGGCCTCAATTCCACAAATACCTGTCTGCTTCTTCATCTGGGCTTCCAGAATTAAAGGCATGTGTTACCATGCTTAGCCTACTGAAAGTTATTAATGATAACAAAATAATTGTTTTGAAGCACAGTCTCGCTGTGTTACAAGTGGTAGTTTTTCAGTCTTGAGCTCAAGTGTGTCTCTCACAAACACATCCAAGCCTAGGAATGTGCAATGAATAACTTGACTCAAAGACACGTTTGTGCCTTGTAATAATTTAAGGGAAAATTGCTGAATGACAGAATGGAGCCCAGGAGTAGTGCTCTCACTTCAAAGCATACTTGGAATTCTGGGAAACTTCTCTCTTCTTCTCTACTATCTACTCCTTTACTACAACGAAGGCACATTAAAGACCATAGATTTGATTCTTACATATATATTTACAGCCAACTCCTTGATTATTCTCTCCAAAGGAATGCTGCAGATAACAGGCGCCTTTGAGTGGAATCAGTTCCTCAATGAAGTTAGATGCAAAGTTACTTTATGTGTTCTCAGACTTGGCAGAAGCATGTCCATCACCACCACCTGTCTCTTGAGTGTCTTCCAGGCCATCACCATCAGCCACAGGAACTACTGTTGGAAGGATATCATGGTCAAAAACCCAAGGTTCATGGACTATTCCATTTTCCTCTGCTGGATACTACACATTATGGTGAATATGATTTTCCTTGTGTATCCATCAACCAGGAGGAATAGCAAAAATATGACACAAAAAAGAAGTTTTGAATTCTGCTCCTACTCTCCAGGACATGAGACGATAATAGAATCACTGTATGTGGCATTTTGGGTGTTACCAGAAGCCTTGTTTTCATTGTTCCTTGTCAGTTCCAGCAGTTTCATGATTGTCATACTGTATGGACACAAGAAGTGTGTTCAACATATCCACAGTTCTCATTCTTCCCCCAGAACCTCTCTTGAGTCCAGAGCCACACAGAACATTCTAGTCCTGGTGTGCACATTTCTGGCTTTTTACTCACTCTTTTCTGTCTTACAAGGCTGCATTTCTCTTTCACATAATCCTAGTTGGTGGCTAGTGAATATCATTTCTATGTGTTTTCCTACTTTAGGCCCCTTTGTCATGAACCATGATACCACTGTGTGAGGATTCTGTTTTTCCTGGATAAGGAATATAAAAAGACCATGATTTTCTATGAAGAGTGTAAATTATATCTGTTTAATAATGCAGAGTATCTAATGACTTAATCACTCATGTCCTTTAATATCAGCATAATAATTTAAGGGGAGTTTATTTTAATAGTATCACTTCACAGATTAGCAGTATTATATTCTCACTTACAGACTATGGACTGGCCCACGGTTTCTTAGCTACATTCACTGTGTTAGTTATGGACTCTACTTCATTGAGGGTTCTTTTAAAGATATCATAATATGGTTGGTTTCTTCTGCCTTTTTTCTACCCCTGTTGCATAAGTGGGTCTTTCTTGTCAGGCCGTCGTTTTGTAGTTCATAGGGTTCATGGTTGGGTGATATCTTTTTTTTTCATCCAGTATAGATGAAAGCTAACCAGTATAAACAAAGCTTACAAGTCAGTGCTTGATTTCTTTACATTTTATGACTCAAGGATTTTGTAGCTGCTCATATGTACTCACAGTTATATTTGAAAGGATGCACAAAGAGAGATGCTCTCTCAGCCTGGACTCTTAGGGGAGTGCCTTGACCCTACCAAGAGTAAAATGACAGACTCTAGATATCCCCTATGTGGAAGGATTTGGCAATAGGGTGGGAGGGGGGGGGAAGGGGAGTGCGGGAGGAGGGGAGGGAGAGGGAACTGGGATTGACATGTAAAACAAGCTATTTAAAATTAAAATAAAAAATGATAAAAAAAAAAGAAATAAATACAAAAAAAAAAAAAGAAAGGATGCATAAGCCCAAGTCAAACAATATCACAGTGCTAGGGATAGGAATGACATAGACATGAAGTCCTAGCATGACATGAAATGCTATCAGTATTTTATAGCTACCAGGAAAGGAAAGAGAGTCAGTTTACTTTAACAATGTGACCTCAGTTAGGCTGAGCAAATTCAACAACCAGTAAATGCAACCAAGAGTAATTGGGCAACACAAATTGAAATCTATTGGCTTAAAAAAAAACATGAACTTTTGGGGTAGGTAGGTGGGGGTAGAGCTGAGAAAATTTGAGGGAGAGGGGTTGAATATGATGAAGACACATTGTATTAAACTCTCAAAAAATTGATTTGAAAAATAAAATTTGTGAGAAGCCATTTGTATTTTTAATGTAAACTCTAGTGTTTGGGTTTTCATGTGGGATCTATAGGTGAAAAACAGAGGTGAATTCTGCAGGGTGTTGGGCCCTGTGTAACCAAGCAATGACTTTTTCCATATAAATCTTAAGCAGTGTTCCTTAGGTCTCAGATCCAAACAGACAAGGAGGTCAAGAAAATAGGATGAGGGCACTGATGTCTGTGAAGACAGTAAATACAGGGAGCACATCCAAAAAAGAGGTAATGTCACCAGACATACTATGTGCAGAAATTGTATACAGAAGTAGAAACCAATTCCAGGGAACCAACTCTAGCAATTTTGATGAAGAGATGAGCACCGTTAAATATTGTTACAAATCTTTATGTTGAGTGATCTTCAAGGTATTGGCCATCATTTTTTAGATTTCCTTTAAGCTAATTTACAGGTAATGTTTAATTGACAGATCTCAGAGGACTGCTTTGAGTCCCCTTGGTTTGAGGAGCTAGAGACCAAACAGTCTTTTGGTATATAGAAAGGACGGTCATCAAGTCATCCTAGATACTTTGAGCAGTCCAGCCTCAAAGGATACTGCCACAACCTTCCCCTTCAGCAAGCCTTGATCTAATCACTGTTGTTCTAATTTTCAGCAAAAGATCTCAGTGACCCTGGTGCATGTACATATATAAACTATTTCTTGACTGCGCTGCTGATCTTAACATAGCTGTCCCCCTACATGTTGTGAAACAAAGAGTAGCATCTCAGTTTGTCACTCTTGCAAGTACTCTTGATAACAAAAAGCTATACCCATTGAAGGTTTCCAGTTGGTTCCTATGTGAGGTTTAAGACTGAGTTACAAAGACGGTTTGGAAGTCATGCATATGCCTGGCAATTGATGTAATTCAATCTCTATAGTTCAGATAATATTTTTTGTGGAAATGTAAATTGGATTTTCACTTTGTTCTTTCATTAGTATGAAAGGCTACCATTCAGTTGACTGTACTCACTCATCTTGCTTTGTAGTGTTAGTCTCAATAAATGTTTACCACCAATGATGTCTTCTCACTCATGCTGTTCCTCACAAGCATGACAGGATGAGTATGTTGTTCATGCCGGGCGCAATAAAGTGGAGATTCCAACTACTGTATAGGTCACACATTTGAATGAGTTACTAGAAAGAGTTGCTGTTAAAAGTCCCTCATTCCTTCTCAAACCTCTTGAGCTACTTTGCTCTCTGCCCTACATTTCTCCAGGTTCTGAGTAGACTGGGCTATTGCAATCTGCTTACAGCATTCAGTTGTTTTTGCTAAAACAAAATCCCAAGTTCTTCCACATTCCTCCAAAAAAACAACATGGTCAGAGGTTTCACAGCAACTTTCCATTGTCTGATAACAATTTGCATATTAGTTACTTTCCTGTTGCTAAGGCAACACCCTAACTAAAACAAACTTAAAGAAGGAAAAGTGATGTGAGCATGTATAGGAATATGGACTGCTCCTCACAGCAGGGAGACAGAGCAACAAGCAGCAGGCAAAAGCAGCAGGAGCAGGAAGCAGAGTGATCACATCTTCAAAAGCAACAGGAAGCAGAGAGAGCCAACTGTGAGGTACACAAGGATATTAACATCAAAGTCCTCTTAAGTGAAACACCCCTCCCACCCTCCTACCCCCCCTCCCCACCGCGTGCGCGCAAAGGTTGAACTATCCAGTCCTCCCCAAATGGTATAAACAGCTGGGCACCAAGTGCTCTCAAGTTCCTGAGGCAGTAGGGGACATTGCTCATTCCAACCAGCAGTTTTCCATCTTAGTAAACGCTGACCATGAGCAGAACAGTTTTCTAGGTTTGTATTTTGTGAAGTGAATTATGGAAGCTCAGAGAGTTCTGGGAACTGAAGACTTACATGTTGGTCACAAGTAATGATGTCTTTTGTAGCCTATAGATTGATGTCTCTGCTGCCCTAACGCCCTCAAAGAAACTTAACAGGCCAGACAGCAAATGGCAAGCCACTACTTTATTTGTTTCTTCCTAATTGCAAAAGATTGATGTTCTGCATTTTTCTCAGAATAATGGTGGATTATTCCAGTTTCCACTCGATGCTTTTTTCCATAATTAAACCAATTTTTAACTAAATTTTTTCATGTATTTTACATACCAACCACAGTTTCCCCTCCCTCCTCTCCAGTGTTCCCACTCCCATCTAACCCCTCATCCACTACTCCTCCATCTCCATTTAAAAAGGGGCAGGCCCCCATGGGCTTGAACAAAGCATGGCATCTCAAGTTGAGGCAGGACCAAGTCCCCACACACACATCAAGGGTGGGCTAGGAGGTAACAAAGCATGGTGAACAGGTTCCCAAAAGCCAGCTAAGCACACCAGGGACAGGTAATGATCTCATTGCTAGGAGCCTCACAGGCAGACCAAGCCACACAACTGTCACACACAAACAGAGGGTCTAGTTGGTCCCATGCAGGCTCCCTATACTGAGAAGATAACCTCCATTTGTGGAATATTTCATGAACACATCGATTTCATTTTGTTGAACATGCTGATTCATGAAGGATATAAATCCTTTAATGAATAGGACTGTGTTCAGAGTTCATGAATAGGACTGTGTTCAGAGTTTATGAAATAGCCAGGTGATATTTGTAAATCTTCCTAACATATTTCCACATCATCATTTTGGTTTATTTGAAAGAAGTGTGACAAAGATGGCAAAGATTTCTGAGCAGATTATGGCACTGTGTTTCTCTTCCTAAAGATACTTCAGTAGATATCCCTGAAATCCTGATTGACTCTGTGCTGCATAATGCACATTGATAATTTATAATCAACTTCACTTTTTGTAGAAGAATCCAGATTTCCTGGAGCCCAGTGAGACCCATAAACCTATCTGAAAGACTCCAACACACAAGACCTTGATATTCTCTGGATACTGTGTCACTGTCATTGTTCAGAGATTGTGAGCTCATAAGAGACTCTCCAAACACTGTCTCTTTGGAGACACCCACAGAAAACTCACCATCAGCTTTGGGAATGAGCTATCAAAAAATGTTCTGGAAAAGTTCTTGTCTCCCCAAGCTAGAGCTGTCATCGTCACTTGAAGAAGCTGAAAACTTGCAGTTCAGAAGGGAGATAAGGTCACAGCCACAGACCTTTATTTCACAGTAGAGATACCTCCATCGTAATGGTGCTGGTTTTCCAGGATGCAACAAAGTGCTCACTGAACAGAGAAGGTTCTGCACAGGGAAGGAGTCAGGTGAGTAGTTTTTATTTAGTCTGGGAAGAAGAACCAGATAAGAAAGGAAGTCTCGATAAGTGCCCATATATGTAAAAGGGATTCAGAAGTTGGAAAACATAAACTGCTGATACAGTCTTCAGATTCTATGAATGTCTTGTAGTTTAATTTCTTTCCAAAATCTTGATCTATTATTACCAATTGTTTGACGTAATCAAGGGCTAGGTAAATGTAAGCATTTAAATATGAATTAGTAATAATAGTAATGTAATTTCTTCTGTCTGTGTGTGTGCATGTGTGTGCGTCCATGAGCAGGATGAGCATTCAGGAACAGACACTATGTGTGTGCATGCGAGAGAGAGAGAGAGAGAGAGAGAGAGAGAGAGAGAGAGAGAGAGAGAGAGAGGACAAGCTTACTTCTTCAGACCCTTTTTACATTTACAATTTTTCATATACTATTTTTTTAGACATAGTCTCTATCTGGACTCTAATTCTCTGAATACTCTAGGCTGGCTAGTCAGTGAGCCCTACGGATCTTCCTGAGACCACCAATCTAGTACTCAGAAGACAGATGTGTGCTACTACACACAGCCTTCACATATACAAAGCAAGGACTGTACCAAGTGAGCCATTTCCCTAACCTAGTAATAACTTTTTAGGCTACATTATTTTACCAAAAGTTATGTGTAATATCTAAGAATCAATAAAATGTCTAAGACTCCCTCCCAGAAATCCAGTCAGCCGTCAGACTTACATTACAAAGCGAGACCCATTGTAAAAATCCTTCACTGAATAAATAGAAATATGACATTACTAATTAGCTTTATACAATCCTACATCGTGTCACTGATGATAGTGTCCTTCTGGGTTTTTGGTGAGGGGTGGGGTTATGGGGGCATGTGTATAGATAGAAGTATGTTAACCTGTAAGAGACTGGAAGCTGTTGATCTGTGTTGTTGTGCTTTGCCTAAGTGGAATTGTAATGTAAGAATCTTACTTTTTCTTTGCATTTGTTTTGTGGGAAAACCTTGGTCTTTCATTTACATTGTTGCAGAGCACAGCAGCATGTGAGAATCAGCTGAGTATGAAAACTCTTAAAGGACACGTGGGCATGTCTAACGTTAAGAGGTGTAACTTACTTGTATGTGAATTGTGAACTTTGAAGGTAAAACCTCAAGTGTGAGATGGTTGACTCGTGTTTTTGTGTGTCTTTTGTTACAAACTTTCTCACATTCCAGAATACTTGTTTCAATGTGATCACAATGTCTGTGTGTGAGATGCTTGCTGTGTCTACATCCATACAAAGGGCTGATGTTTTCTTCAGTTTTTACTTTATATATCTGGTACTGAACTATGATATAAGACAGTGGATCTCATCAGAAAATCAGGTATTTGTCGTTTGTTTGTTCCTTATTAAGACTGCTCATTTTTCAGAGACTTCTGTTGAAATCATCCATATATTGACCTTCTATTGTCTGTTTAGTAAGAGTTTTCCACACAGAACACTTCCTGATTGGGTTTCTATCCTCCCCCAGTTCCTTCTCCATGTGAACAAGCATGCATGCCTATACCTGTGTCTTTCTATGTAACTTGATGAGAACTAATTCTTTGGGTAAAGTTTCAAGTGTCACTTTATGATTTGTGAATACATGATTAGTTTGTCTTCGCTGTATGGTAAACATTATGTTATGTAAGAATAGAGAAGTGTGGTCACTGTTGTGGGGAAACAGTTTCATTTTTTTAGGTTTAAATTTCAGGTGAGAAACTCAGGGGTTTCTTTCCTGCCAAAGAGTTTTGTTAAAGTCTCTTTATCCCCACTGTGACTTGTAATTACCAGGTCATTATAGAATTTAGAAATGAGCATTCTTTCCATTTCTATTGACTAGTCACTGCTTCTCCAAGGGCACTTGGCCTTATCATTATTATTATTATTAATTTATTATTATTATTATCATTATTCTCTCCTATTTTACAGCCTAACTGCAGTTTCCCTCCTGTTCCTCCCAACCTCTCCATCCCATCTCCCCTCTCCTGCAGAACCATGCTCCCTCCATCTCCCCTCAGAAGAGAGCAGGCCTCCCAGCAACATCAACCCAGCATGGTACAACATACCAGATACATGCAATCACATCAAGGCATGGAGAGGAAATCCAGTAGGAGAAAGGGGGTTCCAATAATAGGCAGAAAAGCCAGCGACCACTCCTGATCCCACCGTTAGGAATCCTACAAGAACACCAAACTGTTCAACCATGACATACATGTAGAGGACCTAGGTCAGACCCCAACTGGTCATACTCCTAATTCTGACATGTCTAAGAGAAGTTTCTGAAAGATTTCAGCAGTAACAGTAACAAAATATTTTTGTCAAAATATTTCTGAGGCATGCCCTTGCTACGTTGCCCATAGTAGCCTTAAAGTCTTGAACATGTGTAATTCTTTCACAACAACAACGAAAAGCTACAAAAGTTCAAGTCATCATTTTGACCAGAGAATTTATTATTTGCCGTAATTTAGGTGGACAAGTGCTAAATAACAGAATGCACCTCAAGGATTTGACAATAGGGATAGTGTTCCTGCTTCAGAGCACAGTTGGAATTGTGGGAAATTTCTCTCTTCTTTCCTGCTACCTCATCCGTTACTACTCTGAACAGACATTAAAGACCACAGACTTGATTCTGACACAACTGTTCACAGCCAATTCCTTGATTATTCTTTCTAAAGGAATGCTAGAGACAGTAGGGGCTTTGGGCATGAAAGGGCTCTTCAGTGACTTTGGCTGCAAACTTCTCTTGTACACTCAAAGACTTGGCAGGAGCATGTCCATTGGCACCACCTGTCTCTTGAGTGTTTTCCAAGCCATCACCATCAGCCCAAATGATTCCTGCTGGAACCGTCCTAAATTCAAGACTCCAAAACACATCGGCCTCTTCACTTCCCTCTGCTGGATGTTCTACATGTCAGTAAATATGATTTTCCCTGTGTATATGTCTACCAAGGGGCACAGCAATAACTTCACACCTAAGAGTGATATGAAATACTGCTCCACTGCGGGTCATGATGACGTTACAAGCTCATTATATATAGCACTTTTTGTTCTTCCTGAAATTTCGCTTTCTGTCCTCATTATCTGGTCCAGCAGCTCCATGGTTGCCATTCTGTACAGGCACAAGCAACAGGTTCAACACATCCGCAGCACCAGTGTTTCCTCCAGAGCATCCCCTGAGTCCAGAGCCACCCAGAGCATCCTGGTCCTGGTGTTCACCTTTCTGGGTTTTTATGCCCTCTCCTCCATCTTGCAAGGTTGTGTTGCTCTCACATATAACCCTGGCTGGTGGTTGATGAACATTACGGCCATCGTTTCTATGTGTTTTCCCACTGTGGGCCCCTTTGTTATGCGTCATGATGCCACTGTACCAAGATTTTGCTATTCCTGAGGAAAGAATCCAAAAATACCACAATGGCATTATAGGTATGAAGACTGTACAGTCTCTTACTCACAGCATCTAAAACTTTACATTCTGCATGTCTTTCAAAACATCAACATTCAACTGAGTCCATCACCACTTATCTTCCTGAGGGACTCTATACTAGGCACTTGGATTTCCATCTTGTTGAAACTAGTACCTGAAATAGCATAGCAGAAGTGAATGCAGCAGGTCATTCTAATGTGAGTAAATAGTGATTGGCTGTTAGAAATCTTCGGCACTGATGCTTAAGGTAAATTGCATGGGTTGAGATTTAATTCTTTAGTGTCAGTTTCCAGAGAGGAGGTGACCAATCATACATGTATTGAAAAACTTAGCACAATGAAGAATAGTGGTAGATGTTGCTGGGAGGTAACTTTTTTTTTTTTTTTTCATTTTTTTTTTAATCATTTTTTATTTTAATTTTAAATAGCTTGTTTCGCATGTCAATCCCAGTTCCCTCTCCCTCCCCTCCTCCCGCACTCCCCTTCCACCCTCCCTCCCACCCTATTGCCAAATCCCTCCACATAGGGGATGTCTAGAGTCTATCATTTCACTCTTGGTAGGGTCAAGGCACTCCCCTAAGAGTCCAGGCTGAGAGAGCATCTCTCTTTGTGCCATAGGCACATGAAGACAGATTGTATACCAGGGATAGACACTGATCCACAGCTCAGAGCCCCATAGGTTGCCCAGGCCTTCTCACTGACACTCACATTTGGGGGACCAGATCAGTCCCATTCTGGCCTCCCCACTGTCGGTCTGGGGTCCAAGAGCACTCCCCTGTTCAGATCAGCCGTCTCTGCTGGTTTTGCCAGCCCATTCCTTGCCAATTTGCTCATCACTCCTCTCTCTCTGTCACTGGGTTCCTTGGGTTCAGTTCAGTGCTTAGTTGTGTGTTTGCCTCTGCTTCCATCAGTCCCAGGATGAAGGCTCCCGGATAGTTATAGACATCAAGTTCATTATCAGGAATGGGCATTCGAGGTGGTCCTTCCACTATTGCTTAGCTTGCCAATTGATGTTATACCTTTAGATCACTCGAGGTCACTCTGGTGCCTGATCTGTCTTCGATCCTATGATTCCCTCTTCCCCCTATTTTACCCCCACCCCCTCAACTTCCTGTTCCCCCATGACCAACTCCCTTCCTCTTTACCCCTCTACTCTTCCCAGGTCCCACTACCCCCCTCGCCCTGTTCCCCATCCATTCAGAGGATCTTGTCTCCATCCTCTTCTCTTGGGTACTATGCATATATGCATATCTTTTAGGTTCTTTCCTGTTTCCCAGACTCTCTATCTGTGGAAGTGCAGACTGGCACTATCCTGATCCATATTTAAAATCCATATATGAGTGAGTACATACCATGTTTGTCTTTTTGCGACTGGGTTACCTCACTCAGGATGGTTTCTTCCAGTGCTATCCATTTCCCTGCGAATTTCAAGATTCCATTGTTTTTTTCTGCTGAGTAATACTCCATTGTGTAAATGTACCACATTTTCTCTATCCACTCTTCAGTTGAGGGGCATCTAGGTTGCTTCCAGGTTCTGGCTATTACAAACAATGCTGCTATGAACATAGTGGAGCAGATGCCCTTGTTGTATGAACCTGCCTCATTTGGATAAATGCCTAAGAGTGGAATTGCTGGGTCTAGTGGTAGATTAATTCCCATTTTCCTGAGGAATCTCCATACTGATTTCCAAAGAGGCTGTATGAGTCGGCATTCCCACCAGCAATGGAGGAGTGATCCTCTCTCTCCACATCCTCTCCAGCATAAATTGTCTTCGGTGTTTTTGATTCTAGCCATTCTGACAGGAGTAAGATGGTATCTCAGAGTTGTTTTGATTTGCATTTCCCTGATGGCTAAGGATGTTGAGCACTTTCTTAAGTGTCTCTTGGCCATTTTAGCCTCCTCTACTGAGAATTCTCTATTTAGCTCTGTACCCCACCTTTCAAGTGGATCCTTTGGTGTTTTGGAGACTTGTTTCTTGAGTTCTTTGTAAATTTTGGAGATTAGCCCTCTGTCAGATGTAGGGTTAGTGAATATCTTTTCCCATTCTGTGGCCTGCCTTTTTGTCTTTTTGATTGTGTCCTTTGCCTTACAAAAGCTTTTTAGTTTCAGAAGGTCCCATTTGTTAATTGTTGATCTCAGTGCCTGTGCCACTGGTGTTATGTTTAGGAAGTGGTCTCCTGTACCAACTCGTTGAAGAGTATCTCCCACTTTCTCTTCTAAAAGTTTCAGTGTGGCTGGATGTATGTTGAGATCTTTGATCCATTTGGACTTAAGTTTTGTACAAGGCGATAAACATGGATCTATCTGCAGTCTTCTGCATACCATTACCCAGTTATGCCAGCACCATTTGTTGAAGATGCTTTCTTTTTCCACTGTACAGTTTTAGCTTCTTTGTCAAAAATCAGGTGTTCATAGGTGTGTGGGTTAAAATTAGGCTTTCGATTCGGTTCCATTGGTCTACCTGCCTATTTTTGTGCCAATACCAAGCTGTTTTCAGGACTATAGCTCTATAATAGAGCTTGAAATCAGGTATGGTGATGCCTCCTGAAGTTCCTTTATTGTATAGGGATGTTTTGGCTATCCTGGGCCTTTTGTTTTTCCATATAAAGTTGATTAATGATCTTTCCAGGTCCTTGAAGAATTGTGATGGAATTTTGATAGGGATTGCATTGAATCTATAGACTGCTTTTGGCAAGATTGCCATTTTTATTATGTTGATCCTACCAATCCAAGAGCATGGGAGATCTTTCCATTTTCTGGTATCTTCTTTGATTTCTTTCTTCAAAGACACAAAGTTTTTGATATACAGGTCTTTCACTTCCTTGGTTAACATTATCCCCAGATATTTGATGCTGTTTTTGGCTATTGTAAAAGGTGATGTTTCTCTGATTTCTTTCTCAGTCACTTCATCATCTGTATATAATAGGGCCACTGATTTTTTTGAGTTTACCTTGTATCCTGCCACTTTGCTGAAGCTGTTTATCAGCTCTAGGAGTAACCTTGCGGAGTTTTTTGGGTCACATATGTAAACTATCATATCATCTGCAAATAATGAAAGCTTGACTTCTTCTTTTCCTATTTGTATCCCCTTTATCTCCTTTTGTTGTCTTATTGCTGTAGCTAGAACTTCAAGTACAATATTGAAGAGATATGGAGAGAGTGGACAGCCTTGTCTTGTTCCTGATTTTAGAGGAATTGCTTTGAGTTTCTCTCCATTTAGTTTGATGTTAGCTGTTGGTTTACTGTATATTGCTTTTATTATGTTCAGGTACGTTCCTGTTATCCCTGATCTCTCTAGGACCTTTATCATGAAGGGGTGCTGGATTTTGTCAAAGGCTTTTTCAGCATCTAGTGAGATGATCATGTGGTTTTTCTTTCGCAGATTGTTAATATGGTGGATTACATTGATAGATTTTCTAATGTTGAACCATCCCTGCATTCCTGGAATGAAGCCTACTTGATCATGGTGGATGATTTTTCTGATGTGTTCTTGAATCCGGTTTGCAAGTATTTTATTGA
The DNA here is from genome assembly GCF_017639785.1 of Mesocricetus auratus. Taxonomy (NCBI): domain Eukaryota; kingdom Metazoa; phylum Chordata; class Mammalia; order Rodentia; family Cricetidae; genus Mesocricetus; species Mesocricetus auratus. The sequence continues at coordinate 2,153,796 of NW_024429215.1, read as the reverse complement.
GTATTTTTGCATCAATGTTCATGAGGGAAATTGGTCTATAGTTCTCTTTCTTAGTTGTGTCTTTGTGTGGCTTGGGTATCAAGGTAATTGTAGCCTCGTAGAAAGAGTTTGGCAGTGAGCCTCCTGCTTCTATAGTGTGGAATACTTTGACGAGTATTGGAATGAGCTCTTCTTTGAATTTCTGGTAGAATTCTGCACTGAAGCCATCTGGGCCTGGGCTTTTTTTGTTTGGGAGACTTTTGATGACTGCTTCTATTTCATTAGGGGTTATAGGTCTGTTTAGATTATTTATCTGTTCTTGATTTAGTTTTGGCAAGTGATATCTATCCAGGAAATTGTCCATTTCCTTTAAATTTTCAAATTTTGTGGAGTACAGATTTTCAAAGTATGCCCTGATGATTCTCTTGATTTCCTCAGAGTCCGTTGTTATGTCCCCTTTCTCATCCCTGATTTTGTTAATTAGCATGTTCTCTCTCTGTCTTTTGGTTAGTTTGGACAGAGGTTTGTCTATTTTGTTGATTTTCTCAAAGAACCAACTCTTTGTTTCATTGATTCTTCTCAATGTTTTCCTGGTTTCTACTTGATTGATTTCAGCCCTCAATTTGATTATTTCCTGGCGTCTGCTCCTCCTGGGGGAGTTTGCTTCTTTTTGTTCTAGAACATTCAGCTGTGCTATTAATTCTCTAGTATGACTGTTCTCCAGTTTTTTCATGTGGGCACTTAGTGCTATAAACTTTCCTCTCAGCACTGCTTTCAAAGTGTCCCATAAGTTTGTGTATGTTGTGTCTTCATTCTCATTGAAATCGAGGAAGTCTTTAATTTCTTTTTTTATTTGTTCCTTTACCCAGGGATGGTGCAATTGTGCATTGTTCAATCTCCATGAGTTTGTAGGGTTTCTGCGATTTGTGTTATTGTTGAATTCTAATGTTAATGCATGGTGGTCTGATAAGATGCAGGGGGTTATTCCAATTTTTTTGTATCTGTGGAGATTTGCTATGTTTCCTATTATGTGGTCAATTTTAGAGAAGGTTCCATGTGGTGCCGAGAAGAAGGTATATCCCTTTGTATTTGGGTGGAATGTTCTATAGATGTCTGTTAAACCCAGTTGGGTCATAACTTCTATTAATTCTTTTGTTTCTTTGTTAAGTTTCTGTCTGGAGGTCCTATCTAGCGGTGAGAGCGGAGTGTTGAAGTCTCCTACTATTAGTGTGTGAGATTTTATGTGCATTTTGAGCTTTAGTAATGTTTCTTTCACGAATGTAGGTGCCTTTGTATTTGGGGCGTAGATATTTAAAATCGAGACTTCGTCTTGATGTATTTTTCCTTTGATGAATATGAAGTGCCCTTCTTCATCTCTTTTGATTGATTTTAATTTGAAGTCTAATTTGTTAGATATTAGGATTGCTACGCCCGCTTGTTTCTTGGGGCCGTTTGATTGGAAGATCTTTTCCCAGCCCTTTACTCTGAGATAACGTCTGTCTTTGGTGTTGAGATGTGTTTCTTGTATGCAGCAGAAGGAAGGGTTCTGTCTTCGTATCCATTCTGCTAGTCTGTGTCTTTTTATAGGTGAGTTGAGGCCATTGACATTGAGGGATATTAATGACCATTGATTGGTGATCCTTGTTTGCGCTTGATTTATTGTTAGTGAAGTTATTTTGTGTAGTTTCTCCTCCCTTTTTCTTTTAGTGTTTTGTAAAGTATGATTCTATATTGCCTGTGTCTTTGTGAATGTAGTTATCTTCCTTGGCTCTAGGTTTTCCTTCTAGCATTTTCTGTAGAGCTGGATTCATGGATACGTATTGTTTAAATCTGGCTTTGTCATGGAATATTTTGTTTTCTCCATCTATGGTAATTGAGAGCTTTGCTGGATATAGTAGTCTGGGCTGGCATCCTTGTTCCCTTAGCGTTTGTAGGACATCTGACCAGGATCTTCTGGCTTTCATCGTTTCCATTGAGAAGTCAGGTGTAATTCGGATAGGTCTGCCTTTGTATGTTACTTGGCCTTTTTCTTTAGCTGCTCTTAATATTTTCTCTTTGCTCTGTAGGTTTGATGTTTTGATTATTATATGGCGAGGTGACTTCTTCTTCTGGTCAAGCCTATTTGGTGTTCTGTAAGATTCTTGTACTTTCATAGGCATATCTTTCTTTAGGTTAGGGAAGTTTTCTTCTATGATTTTGTTGAATATGTTTTCTGTACCTTTAAGTTGAAGTTCTTCACCTTCTTCTATACCTATTATTCTCAGGTTTGGCTTCTTCACGGTGTCCCATATTTCCTGGATATTTTGTGTTAAGGATTTGTTGGTTTTGAGATTTTCTTTGGTTGACGATGCTATGTCCTCTAATGAGTCTTCAACACCTGAGATTCTCTCTTCTATCTCTTGTATTCTATTGGTGATGCTTGCATCTGTGATTCCAGACCGTTTACCGAGCTTTTCTATTTCCAGCATCCCTTCATTCTGTGTTTTCTTTATCGTTTCTATTTCAGCTTTCAATCCTTCAACTGTTTGAGCTGTTTCCTTAATTTTCTTGGTTGTTTTTTCTTGGTGCTCTTTAGATTCTTTGAGAGATTTGTTTATTTCTTGAATTTTTCCCCCATTTCATGGATTTTTTTGTTTGTTTTTTCTTCTATTTCTTTAAGGGATTTCCTCGTTTCTTCCTTGAGGCTCTCCATCATCTTCATGAAATAATTTTTAAGGTCTGTCTCCTCTTCTTCATCTATGTAGTGCTTTTCAGGTCTTGCTGGTGTTGGATCCCTGGATTCTGGTGGGGTCGTGTTGGTGTTTCTATTGCTGAGTGATCTCTTATTCTGTCTTCTTCCCATCTCTTCTTCCAGTGGGTGCTGGTGGGGGCTTTCTGTCTCCACTGGTCTCCTTCTTTACTGCAGCTGAAGCTGAAGCTGGCCTCGCTGGGGTTGGGGTCTTGGAGGGGCTGATCTCTTTCCTGTGTGGGTGGCTCTTCTGAAGCTGGGCTCGCTGGGTTGGGGTCTTGGAGGAGCTGATCTCTTTCCTGTGTGGGCGGCTCTTCTGGAAGCCGGGAGCGGCCCCGAAGATGGAGGGGGATGGGTGATGGGCAGGTGGTCCCAGCCAGAGACCCAATCTCACCTGAAGCTGGGCTCGCTGGGTTGGGGTCTTGGAGGAGCTGATCTCTTTCCTGTGTGGGCAGCTCTTCTGGAAGCCGGGAGCGGCCCCGAAGATGGAGGGGGATGGGTGATGGGCGGGTGGTCCCAGCCAGAGACCCAATCTCACCTGAAGCTGGGCTCGCTGGGTTGGGGTCTTGGAGGAGCTGATCTCTTTCCTGTGTGGGCGGCTCTTCTGGAAGCCAGGAGCGGCCCCGAAGATGGAGGGGGATGGGTGGTGGGCGGGTGGTCCCAGCCAGAGACCCAATCTCACCTGAAGCTGGACTCGCTGGGTTGGGGTCTTGGGGAGCTGATCTCTTTCCTGTGTGGGCGGCTCTTCTGGAAGCCGGGAGCGGCCCCGAAGATGGAGGGGGATGGGTGATGGGCGGGTGGTCCCAGCCGGGGACCCAATCTCACCTGAAGCTGGGCTCGCTGGGTTGGGGTCTTGGAGGAGCTGATCTCTTTCCTGTGTGGGCGGCTCTTCTGGAAGCCAGGAGCGGCCCCGAAGATGGAGGGGATGGGTGTTGGGCGGGTGGTCCCAGCCAGAGACCCAATCTCACCTGAAGCTGGGCTGGCTGGGTTGGGGTCTTGGAGGAGCTGATCTCTTTCCTGTGTGGGCGGCTCTTCTGGAAGCCGGGAGCGGCCCCGAAGATGGAGGGGGATGGGTGGTGGGCGGGTGGTCCCAGCCAGAGACCCAATCTCACCTGAAGCTGGACTCGCTGGGTTGGGGTCTTGGGGAGCTGATCTCTTTCCTGTGTGGGCGGCTCTTCTGGAAGCCAGGAGCGGCCCCGAAGATGGAGGGGGATGGGTGGTGGGCTGGTGGTCCCAGCCAGAGACCCAATCTCACCTGAAGCTGGACTCGCTGGGTTGGGGTCTTGGGGAGCTGATCTCTTTCCTGTGTGGGCGGCTCTTCTGGAAGCTGGGAGCGGCCCCGAAGATGGAGGGGGATGGGTGATGGGCCTGGGAGGTAACTTTTTAAAATGAGTCCATTATATATATATATTTATTACTTTTGCAGGTTTTTCTTCCTATTGTCTTTGTTACAGCTACAAAAACAAGTTTCCTGGAAGACTAGTTCAATGTCATTTCTGAAGTGTGAAACAAAATTCTTCTGCTGTTCCATTAAGTAGGGCTCACATTTCTCTCTAAGGAAATGGCTGAGATAATTTGCTAGCACTTATCTTTGTAAAATTGGTTTTTACTGGTGATTTTCAGGTGAAGTATACACTCAATACCCACCACCAACACTGGAAACAGTGAGGAAACAATTGTCACCATAAGAGTGTTCGTGTTACCTGATATTCTCTGAGTAATAAACACCTTTGTTTCTCTCACAAACATTTTATGCTTACAGTCAATGTGTGATGATGATGGCTTCCAAAATGATCTCAAACTTTCACGAAGTTTGAGAACAATTACAGCTATTATCCCAAATCCCCAGATCTCTATAAAATGGGAATTAACCCTCTGCACACCAGAGTCAATGTAGGTCTTTAGATTAGGCTGTCTTCTTTTTTTAATATTTATTATGTATGTATACAGTGTTCTACCTGTATGTTTGATTGCAGGACAGAAGAAGGCATCAGATCTCATTCCAGATGGTTATGAGCATGTGGTTGCTGGGAACTGAACTCAGGACCTCTGGAAGAGCAGTCAGTGTTCTTATCCTCTGAGCCATCTCTCCAGCCCTAGGCTGTCCTCTTAAGAGGACAAGTTAATCTGCATCACAATGCAGAACGTTTCAATTATTTAGAGAACTGGAATGCTGGCAGGTTAAATAGCTTGGCTATTGGCATTAAATTCTGTGAAACTTGATGTGTAAAGGATGTGAGGTTGGTATAAGCAAAAGAGATGTCTTCATTTGTTGAATCTTGACATGCCTATGCTGTTTTCCACAGAGTACAGGACTTTTTTTGTTTTTTATTTGTTTGTTTGTTTGTTGTTGTTGTTTTTCGAAACAGGGTTTCTCTGTATTGTTTTGGAGGCTGTCCTGGAACTCGCTCTGTAGACCAGGCTGGACTCGAACTCACAGAGATCCGCCTGCTTCTCCCTCCCGAGTGCTGGGATTAAAGGTGGGTGCCACCAACGCCCAGCTAGGACTTTCTTTTAGACTTTAAAAAACAAATGATTCTTTGTGGATTTCACATCATGCATCTGATCCCATTCATCTCCCTATCCTTTCATAGCTGTCCTCTGTCCTCGCAACCACCCCCCCAAAATTAAATTAAATTAAAAATAAATAACCAGGTTGGAGAGGTGGCTCAGAAGATAAGAGCACTAACCGCTCTTCCAGAGGTCCTGAGCACAATTCCCAGCACCAGATGGTGGCTCACAGCCACCTATAATGAGATTTGGTGCCCTCTTCTGGGGTGCAGGCATACATGCAGGCAGAATGTTGTATATATGATAAATTATTATTATTATTAATTATTATTATTATTATGGGTTTTCGAGGCAGAGTTTGTCTATATTGTTTTGGAGGCTGTCCTGGAACTTGCCCTGTAGACCAGGCTACCCTCAAACTCACAGAGATCCGCCTGCCTCTGCCTCCCAAGTGCTGGGATTAAAGGTGTGTGCCACCAACACCCGACAGTAAATTAATCTTTTAAAAAAACAAAATAATCAAAAAATAGAACCTAACATACAAAAAAAGAACCACAAAAAAGTCTTGGCGTGGAGCCGGGTGTTGGTGGCCCACGCCTTCGATCCCAGCACTCGGTGATCCATCGATTGATCACTGGTGTCAAGAGGTAGGGGATGGCAGAGGGGTGGGGCAGGTCTCACCTACATTAGAGAGAGCAGATCACCTATGTCCCCCATCAACAAGGTCAGCAAGCCTTGAATGCAGCAGCCAGTGAGAGGCAAGGTCAGTTCTCCTATTCTGTCTCTTGCCTCCGGGACCAGCTTTCCTGCCTGCAGTAGTTGGCAAGGGACAAGGGGAGCATCTCTCTCTCTCCCAGACCAACACGTGACAGACAGATAGTGGGACTCCCACACCCACTCATGCGTTCAGGACCATCTCACCCGCACCCCCACCAACGGGGTCAGCTCCCCAAAAGTTTCCAGGATATAGTTCTGAAAACTATTGGTGTCTATGTGTAACAGGCCACCTGCAAGTGGCAAGACAATGCCATAGAAACCACAGAATGTTGGTACACAGCTATTTCATACCAAAATATGACCTTGAGAAATTCTCCTGATTGTTTCCAAATGTCAACCAATCAGAAACCAACCCATACCTACTGGTGTCATCCAGTAACTTTTGTCTTTAACACCTAGCAGTAGACAGGGAAGTTCTCTCCTCTGGAAGCTGCTGCATCAGCTTGCTAGACAGGGTCCCTGTCATGGGTGGATGAACAATCATTAAACCTTGCTTTTGCAGTTTAGTGGGTCTGTCTTCCTGGTGATCTCTGGGGACTTTGCAATTTGGGCACAACAGACTGATCCATGCATGAGCTCTTCATCAAGTCTCAAACTGCTGCCTCTCATCAGTGTAGCTAGGAAAAGAATCCTTCTCTGAGACGTTGCTTCTGTCTTCTATACTTTCCTAATGTTGGGATTAAAGGTTTGTGCCTGGCTTCTAAGACTTGTTTCTGTCTTGGCTTTCTGAATCCCGTCAAGCTTTAATAAATCATAAATAATGTATCAATTCAATTAGATGATGAAGAATGACCTAGAAGATGCCCAAAGCCATCAGCTGATAATTTTCCCTTATCCATCTGGTAAGCAGGTGAAAACAAGTCATAATTTCTCTGTTTGTTCTGATCAGAACTTGCTTTGTGTAAAAAAATCACAGATATCAAATATTTTGGATACTGCCCTGGTATCCATCATGACAAAACCATGAGCATATCACATAGTGTTGCTGTTATTGCCAGATGCTACCTGTGTAGGGGCCACGTTGTGGCTTACTTACCACACAGACAAAACAGAGCAGGCAAACATGTACAGGACCAAGGTGTTCTCCCCTGCATCCAGAGCTATGAAAATGATCCTTCTCCTTGTCAGAGCATTTGTCTGCTTTGACACACTCTCCTGTGTTGTTCAAGCTTATAGTCTCTTGTCTATAATTCTAGCTGTTTTATGTTGAACTTATCTACAGTAACATTCCTGAGATTGTGGTTGCTATCAATCAGTAATTCTGGAAAACTGTTTCAAAATATTTAATGTTTTTAAAACAAAAGTTCTATTTACATCGATGCTTTACCTGGTATTACTTTGTTCTTTTCATTCACCTTATTAAAAAATGTGGAATTGCCGGGCGGTGGTGGCGCACACCTTTAATCCCAGCACTCGGGGGGCAGAGGCAGGCGGATCTCTGTGAATTCGAGGCCGGGCTGGACCGATAGCCTCCAAAACAATACAGAGAAACCCTGTCTCGTAAAAACCAAAAAAAAAAAAATGTGGAATTTTCATTAATCTAGTTGTAATTTTTGTGTTAGCTACACCTATTGAAATAAATAGAGTAATTTATTTTCAAATAAATACAGTAAAACACTATTTGACTTTTTAATGATTAGGGGACTGGGTTCAGGGGGTTAAGAGCACTGGCTGCTCTGCAGAAGATCCAGGTTCAGTTCTCAGCACCCTCATACCCTCTCACAACTGTCTGTAACTCCTGTTACAGGTGGTCTGTCACCTGGCCTCTCACAACTGTCTGTAACTCCTGTTACAAGTGATCTGTCACCCAGCCTCTCACAACTGTCTGTAACTCCTGTTACAGGTGATCTGTCACCCGGCCTCTCACAACTGTCTGTAACTCCTGTTACAGGTGGTCTGTTACCCAGCCTCTCACAACTGTCTGTAACTCCTGTTACAAGTGGTCTGTCACCCATTTTCTGTCCTCCTTAGACTCGGCACACACAAGCCAAGCAGTGCACAGATATACTTGGAAGCAAAATACTCGTATACAAGAAATAAAAAATGAATACTTTAAAATGCTAATGACTGAACAGAGACGCACTCACTATCCTACTTGACAGGTGTCACCTGTTGTAAATACAGATCGAGGGGGACCTTGGTGGATGGCTGGACAAACATGCCAGGCAGACATTACTTGGAAAGCTTTATTGAATGAAGGGAATGGAGTGGGGAAGGGAAGGGAGAAAAAGGAGAGAGGAAGAGAGAAATAGAGAGATGCAGAGAGACAGTGACCTGCCTCCTCAGAGAAACAGCAGAAAGAAGAGAGAGGGATGCAAGCTGAGCCTGTATCTTTTTTTTTTTTTTTTTTTGGTTTTTATGAGACAGGGTTTCTCTGTGTTGTTTGGAGGCTATCGGTCACAGAGATCCGCCTGCCTCTGCCTCCCGAGTGCTGGGATTAATGGCGTGCCCCACCACCGCCCGGCAAGCGGAGCCTGTATCTTAAAGGGACCTTTGCACCTGTGTCCATAGCCATGTACTGCCTGCCATGAGTAGAGAGGAAACACACTGTGCACTCCTGGGGAGGACCTCAGGTTTCCCAGATGAACCTCTGCAGGCAGACCTCAGCCTTGGTCTATGTTTCCCTGAGAAGATAAGACGTGAGGTGTGGCACTCCAAACCAACCCACGCTATCCCACCTTACTTCTTTCAAGTGCTCTACATACCTTTCCCACAATCGTATCTACAGATTCCATAAGGGTCTGGGGAACAGGGCAGTTCAATGGTCCATGCCTATCCCAGGAGGCCTATTGTGTGGTAATTTTCCTGGAGAGACACTACATACACCCCTTATCACCCAAGACAGGGAAACCATGACAGACTAAAGTAATTATTCTACCAATGTCGAACTTGGTGAATTTATGAGATTTTATTGGAGTTAGCTACAGAGGTATAGTCGTGGGTTACTTTCAAGAGGAGGAATGAACCAAATGAGTCTGTCACCAAAAAGCCACCTCAACATGGGTGGCATCTCAACAAAGCTGCAGTCTTGGAGCTTCTGCACAGCTTGTAGGCAGCTCCAAGTGTTACAATGTCTGACATGAGTTGGTCTGGTCAGAGTCAGCTCCCCTCAGCAGCTTTATAATGTTTCTCTAACTCTGACACTGGACTAACTCTGGGCAGCAGTAAACCTTGTCAAGTTTGTTTACTTCCATGGTCTCAAGACTTTCCCAGGTCCTACACATGTTTCAACTCAGAGGAAATTGATACACAAGGTCTCTCAAATGCATGGTGACTTACCATTCCTAAATTCCATTACACGGTATCCTCTGACACTTCCATAGTATCTGTAACTGTGTAGGACAGGAGACATGACACAAGAATAGCCCCTGGTCTAGTGTCTACGGAATTAACACCATGTACCCACAAGCAAATTCTCATAACCAACACTGCTCCTCCTGCATCTCCTGCCATCTGCTGATTGCTGAGACACATTGCACTCTTGTGGGCATCAACAGCGGAACTGGAGAACTGTCCCAGGTACTGATTTGTCTGCATACACCTCCCTATTTTTTTTATAATCACTATCAATTTTACATGAATATGAAAACATACATGGTAGACTTACTACAAGTTATCTGGTAATGAATAACATCAGCCCTCCTCTCAAATCAAAACAAAAATAAAAACAAACAGAAAAAAATAGCTTAGACAAAAATATGCCAAACCAAGCCAGAAAGCACACAGAAACACGGAATCTGTTTTTTGTTGGTCAGCCACTCCTTGGCACTGGGTCCTTCTTTGGAGTATAGTGTGGTTGGCATAGTAACACTCCATCAGAGAAAACTGATTTCCCCCTTCCTAGCAGCTATCAGTTGCAAGTGGCTTTTTAGCTTGGGGGTGTAACTTTGTGTCACTTTGCTCTCTCAGTTCTGTGCCTCTGTGTGGTTTGAACCTGTATAGGTCTTATAGGTGCTGTCACAGTCTCTGTGAGCTCATATGTGTATCAGTCTTATTTGATCAGGAGGATACTGTTTCCTTAGAGTTAACCACCACCTGTGGCTCTTACAACCTTTCTGCCTTTTCTGGTTCCTTTTCCACACACATCCCCTAGCCTTCAGGGGAGGAGTTTGACAGACATCCCATTTAGGGCCAGAGAGATGTCTCAGCGGTTAAGAGAACTGATTGCTCTTCCAGAGGCTCTGGGTTCAATTCCCAACACCCACATGGCAGCTCCCAACTGTTTGTAACTCCCAGATCTGACACCTTCACGAAGACATACATGCAAAACACCAATGCACATAATATTAAATAGAGAAATTATTTTTTAAAAAGACATCCCATTTAGAACTGAGTGCTTTAAAGCCTCTCCCTTTCTGCACATGGTCCAGTTATGGGTTTCTGTGTCAATTGCCATATACTGCATGAAGACACTTCGATGATGAAGGGTGAGTAGTACACTAATCTGAGTCCCGGCCAGGGACTGCAGAGGCATTCTGAGGACAGCTGTAGAAAATGACATACTCCACTAGGAGGAAAGAACAGGATAACCAACCTACAATTCACAGCCCCATTGAGGCTAACAACGAGGGCCAGAGAGGGAAGCAAGGGTTTCCCTGGGAAGGGGAGATAGAAAAGATCTCCTGGGTAAACTGGGAGGTGGTGGGGGGGAGTGGGGGATGAGAATTTGAGGGGGCAGGTTGGGCAGGCTGAGTACAGGGTGTGAATTAGGGGTGGAACTGAGGGGGAGGGTGACAAAAGAGACATCTTGATGGGGGGGGCAGCATTTGGGGGCTAGGGAGAAACATGGTGCCAGGGAAACTCCCAGAAATCCACAAGGATGACCCCATCTGAGGGTGCGTGAACTGGTAATCAGATTGGTGAATACCCTGATGGTTATCAGAGAGCCTTTACCCAGTAACTGATGGAAGCAGATGCGGGGATCCACAGCCGAGCACTGGGCCAAGCTCTGGGAATCCTCCTGGAGAAACGGAGAAGGGACTGTATGATCCAGGGAGATCAAGGTCATGATGGGGGAACCCAAAGAGACAGCTGACCTGAGACTCTGGACCAATAGTTAGGGAGCTTGTACGTGACCCACCTAGGCCCTCTACACACGTGTGACAGTTGTGCAGCTTGGTCTGTCTGTAAGGTTCCTAGCAGTGAGATCAGGACCTGTCCCAGGCATGTAGGTGGCTTTCCTGTTCCCCATGCTGGATTACCTTGCCCAGCCTTGACACAGGGGGATGGGCTTGGTCCTACCTCAACTTGTTGTCCCATGCTTTGTTCAAGCCCCTGGGAGGCCTGCCCCCTTTCTGAATGGAGATGGAGGAGGAGTGGATGGGAAAGGGGGTAAATGAGGAGGGGCAGGAGGAGAGAAAGGAAGGGAAACTGGCTGGTATGTAAAATAAATGAAAATGTTAAATAAAATAAAAAATTTTCAAAAAAAAAAAAAAGCCGGGCGGTGGTGGTGCACACCTTTAATCCCAGCACTCGGGAGGCAGAGGCAGGTGGAACTCTTTGAGTTCAAGACCAGCCTGGCCTATAAGAGCTATTTCCAGGACAGACCCAAAATCACAGAGAAACCCTGCCTTGAAAAACAAAACAAAACAAAAAAGCATGGTCTGTGGAAATGTGTTGGGCATTTTCTAGATTGATCTAGGAGGACTCAGTCCACTGTGAACAAAGCCACCAGTGGGCAGGTGAGCATGAGCTGTGTAAGAAAAGTATCAGCCAGCAGAAATAAGCCAGTAAGCAGCACTCCTCCAGGCTTCCTGTTTCAAGCTCCTGCCTTGGCTTCCCTCAGTGATGGACTGTAACCTGTAAGTCAAATAATAAACCCTTTCCTCCCCACCTTAGTTCTGGTTGCAGTGGTTTATCAGCAACAGAAAGCTAACTATCTAGGGCCTCATGTGTGTTAGGCAAGCACACTAGTAACTGAGCTACATTCCTCAGTTACTAGTGTGATTGATTTTTTCTGACAGGTGAAGATAATTAAAGGGTAAAGAGCTGTAACCCAACCTCATTGTTCTCTCACTGAGCAAGTCACAAATTACTATTATTTATGGGTCTTACTATTATTCGTGGATATTATAATTATTCGTACATATTTTTATTCATGGATACAATAGGTTTCTTCCATCAAATTAATGAAGGTTTGTGTTCTTTATCATTCACTTGCAATGTGTGTGTGTGGGGGGGGTGGCTAATGCTCTCTTTTCCTGGAGAAACTTATAGATTGACTTATTGTGATACTCAAACTCAATTGAATTTCATCCATTGCTCCTTTACTGTGACAAAGATGAAAGAAAGGAAGAACAAAAGGAAGGAAGGAAAGGAGGGAGGAAGGGAGGAAGGGAGGGAGGAAGGGAGGGAGGAAGGAAGGGAGGAAGGGAGGAAGGAAGGAATGAAGGAAGGAAGCAAGCCAGGCTTTAATCTTGATTTTCTTTCTTTGTATTTATATGATACAGAGCTTTGAACCCAGGAACATGAACATTCTAGGGGTATATAGAGACTGGAAGTTTTGAACAAAAGATTGTGCCTCGCTCCCTCCCCTTCCCTCCACACGCTTCTTTATTCTGCAGAAGGATGCTAGGATGATGCCTGACATTTCCCTGGAAGTCTGAAGCCAGAATGTTTTATATTGATGTTATGAAGCAAGATGCATAATCGGACTATCATCTATACTGCCAAGGTGCCCCGCTCTGTTATCTCTGAACCGTTGGTTAAAAGAACCAATTCTTCTCTAGACAGTAAAAACACAGCCGCTCCATCCCACGCGTTAAAATAGAGAACCAAGCATTGAAGGGCCGAGGACGTGGTCCAATTGGTAGAGTGCTAGCCTCGCATGTATGAGTCCCTGGGCTCCATCCCCAGTATCACATAAACCGGGTAAGGTGATGCACACATGTAATCGCAACGCGCTAGATGTAGGGGGAATCAGGAGTTCAAGTCCAGCCTTGACTACATAGTGAGTTTGAGCCGGACTGGGATACAATGAAACCTGTCTCAGAGAGAAACTGGTATACAGACAATCAAAAGAAACAGACCACAGTATCCATCTTGAGCTCAGCCATGAGCATTTAGAATCCTTGGAACAGACTGGCAGTTCTCTAGTGTTTGATGAGCCCTCCTGACTGAACGGCTCTCTTGTATTTGAGGAGCCCTCCTGACTGAACAGCTAGACGAGGTTGCATTCCAGAGGAGAGGCCCAGGTTTGCATCACAGTGACAAAAACAGTACAGAGAGTTCTTCTGATAGGAGGGACACGATAAGCGAGGGGAGCCTTATTACACATCCTACTATCTGCAAGTCCCACTATGCGCCCGAAGGCAACTCAATCTCTTTCTTCTTCTCTGTACCTCCAATTCTGCCCTGCATGCTCTCACCACATCAAATACACATACCTGAAACTCTGTTTCACACGGAGCTGCTCTGCACTGTCTGGAGAATGATCTGTGATAGCTGTGCTTTCGGTTAGGAATGTTGTGAGTTTGCTCTGTCTGTGGCTAACCATGTAAAAGGATAAATAGCGAGGCTGGACCGATTGCTCAGCAGTTAAGTGCACAAGATGCCCGTGGAGCAGACGGGAGGAGGGGGGAGTGGAGAGAGTTGTGGGGAAGGAGGGAGGGAGAAACTGGGACTGGAATGAAAAAAAAATGAATTATTAAAAAAAAAAAAGGGCCGGGCGGTGGTGGTGCACGTCTTTAATACCAGCACTCGGGAGGCAGAGGCAGGCAGATCTCTGTGAGTTCAAGACCAGCCTGGTCTACAAGAGCTAGTTCCAGGACAGGCTCCAAAGCCACAGAGAAACCCTGTCTTGAAAAACAGAAATAAATAAATAAACAAACAAACAAATAAATAAATAAATAAATAAATAAAGCACGAGAGATGCTCTCACAGAGGACCGGAGTTCAGTTTCCAGCACATCAAGCCACTCACAGCTATCTGTAACTACAGCTCCGGGGGATGTGACGCCCTCTTATGGTTTCCATGGGCACCTGCACACATGAAACATATACATGTATACATGAATACAGATAAAAACAAATCTTTTCCTATACATACTAAGTGAAACATTCTTTATCTTCTTTCTCCCCTACCCCTTTTCTTTCTTGTACTGAGGGTTCAAACTAGGGCATTGTGCATCCTAAGCAAGAATTCTACCACTAAACTTCAGTCCCAGCCCTCAAGTGGGACTATTTTTAAGGACAGAAGAACCATGACCATATAGCTAGGTGTGTGTGGTGGTACATGTACTTGAGCATATTTCTGTGAGTTCAAGTTCAACCTTATCTACATAGTGAGTTCCAGGCCAACAAGAGCTACATACACTATGAGATCCTGTCTCAAAGCAAAACAAAACACAAACATGTTAAGCTAGAACTGGTAGGTTGACTAATAATTCTACTGACCACTTCAAACTACTAACCATACCCTTTCTACCTAATTTCCTAATATACAGAACATACAATTACATAACAGACACTTCAATTACACATTGTACATATTCCTGTTGGGTCCAGGAGGTACATAATTCCTTTCTCAAGCATAAGCCCTGATCAATGTGGTCTCCTGACTGAAAAACTGCAGGCACGAGAAAAAACCTAGGAGGAGTGCCCACTGAGACAAAAGAAGCCAAGGGCAGGGAAACACAAAAGAAAGAATTCAGATAATGCAGCCAAAGAGACTGTTTCCTAAACTCTGCTGGCAATCTCCAGGTACGAGTTAAACAACATATAAACAGCAATGAGAAAAAACAAAGATTGCTCATTCTGGAAGTGAACACAGGCTCTTGTGTCTTTGTCTCCCATTACCCTCTTTCCAGGTTCCTGAAATGCCCAGGTGTGGTGACCATGGTATAACTGTTTAACATATAATGTTTCTAAATGTAAAAAATATCCTAAAATATATTCGTTAATCATATATAATTATGTACTTCTGACACACACGTCCCCAAATTCAGACTTTAATATCAAAGTCAGTAAAAATTAAGGGTTTTCGGCACAAGAGATAAGGAGTACAAATATTAAATCAAAATACTGCTATGTGAAAACCTTAGTTTTTAATTTGAATTCTCGTAATTTACATGAATTGATTAGAAATGCCAACAAGAACCCATTAACGTCTAACAGACGCCTGTTCACACTAACCCCTGACAAGCCCAGTACCGATTATAATCTTGTGGCAACAAACACAACTTACTCCCCCCACCTTGTGATTATTAAGGCATCCAGTATTTCCAAAATGCCTAAGCCAGGACAGTCCATGATGAGACTGGAAAGCATCGCTACAGATGAAAGGAGACGAAACGGGAAAGAGGGGGGAGGAATCTCTATACAGATAGCTCAAATCAGGAGGCACTATTAGCATCCCTCCACAGCCTCCCCTGGGCTCCCCATTTCTTGCTTTTGTCTCCACTCGGGGCCGGCGGTGCAACTTAGATCCAAAGGTACATCCCTGATTACAAATGCCCACTCTCTCTTGTGAAAGGGTGTTTTCTTCTTTAATTGTCTCTCTGGTCTGAGAGAGAGCGAGCGAGGGGAGGCAGAGAAGAGAAAAACAAATAGAAAATGAAACCGGTGACAAAAAAAAAAAAAAATAGCCACGCGTCGCCAAGAGAAGATAGTCTTTCCTCGACAAGGCTCCAACCGACCCTGCTGTCTCCACCTCCAAACGTTCATTTTTCGATCTTAAGGGGAAATGGTTGGGAGACTAGAGCAGATAGTAAAGGGGAGGGGGCGGTCCACAGGGTTTGGCGTGGCATCCTTAAATACCTTCCGCCTCGCTGACTTCTATCTAACAGAACAACTACAAGTTCCTCAGCCGGAGAAGAAGGGCTCGCCGGGGCAGTCCGCTCCGGCCCGACCAGCCTCGTCCTTCCTTACGTCACACACCGCTCCCAACACCCGAGTGGCAGCCATCTCCACGCCTCCCCCCCCTCCAACCTCGCCGCGCCGCCTCCTTCCCACTCTCGACCCTCATTGGCTCAAGGCCCCGCTCGTTTCCGTGGTTGCTAGCGGCAACGGAAGGCGGACCCAACCCCGGTTGCTAAGACACCCCACTTCCGCTTCCGGTCCTCCCGGGCGGCGGCAAGCCAATCGGGTGCGCCCGACCAATGGTGAACGGGGAAGTAGGCGGGACTTGGTTGGGTCCGGACCAAACAAGCGCGACCCTGGGCGGCCAATGGTGGCGGGACGGCCCCTGTAGCGTGGCTCGGGAGCCCCCACGCCCTCTTGGCGTCCTCCTCTCCTCCTCACACCCTCACCCCCTCCCACCCTCCACCCCGCGAGGCACCGCCCCGCCCGATCCTGGCCGCAGCCTGACGGAGACGCCAAGGAGCCGAGATGGCAGCTGCCGACGGCGACGACTCGCTCTACCCCATTGCGGTGCTCATCGACGAGCTCCGCAACGAGGACGTTCAGGTGCGGGGGGAGCCTTCCGTTAAAGCGTGCCCGGGGGAGGGGAGGGGAGGGGGGGAACCGGGATGTCCGCGGAAGGCGGCGGGGTGGGGGAAGAGAGAGGTGAGGCGATGGCTCCGGGTTCTCCGGGAGTGGCGGAAGGCAGCGGCGGCCAATCAGAGGCCGGCTCTCATCGTTCCCGGTGGCGGGATTCGATGAGACGGCGCTCCTGATTGGGTCCCGGGCCCCCAGCGGAGGGCAAGCCTCGAGGGTCCCTCCTGGGTGCGCGCGGCCGCCCCGGGGACCTGTGCCTGGGCGGCCCGAGATGGCCTGGGGAGGGAGCCTGCGGCCGCCTGCCAGTCGGGTGATTGGCGGCGGCGGCGGGCTCAGAATGCCCCCCCGGGGGGGGGAGACAGACCGGGGTGTGGGGCGCGTGACCTGCCGAGGAGGGCAAGCCCCTCCTGGGTGCTGGGGGACCCGGGTCCATTGCTCTCCATTGCTCTCAGCGTTGGCCCCAGCTGGGCCGAGTTGGGGGGGGAACACTGATACCAGGGCACCAATCCATTCCTCCTCGCGGGCCGCCGCCTCTTTATTTTGGGGTAGCCCATCCCCCTGGAGAAGGACGGAGGGAAGGAGGACGGGAAAGTCACCTCTCCTGAGATTTAACTCGCCTAATTCCAGGGACGGGTCACGTGTACACACGCATACCACCACCACCCACTCCCAGGCCGGATCGGGCTTTTGCCTAAGCGGGTTGATAGTTGAGGTTCGCGGGCGAAGAGTGACCCCGGGGCTTTAGTGGGTCTGCGGTGGGTTTGGGAAAAAATAAAAAGAGGTCAGACCTCAAGGCCGCATCCTCTCACCTGAGGCTGACCTTGTGTTCACATTTTTTTCCGTCGCCCCCTGGCTTCCGTTTTCTACAAAATACCGGCTAATAATAGTCCTGGCTCACCCCGATGCCTGAGGAAAGGTAGTAAAATAGAACTGGCCGCTTGTAAAGGGCCCATAAATGTTAGCTGTTAGTTGGGGGGAGGGGGCGGGAGTGGCTGTTGCGGTACCATGCTCTGTGGTGCCTCTATTTCTCCTGGAAGAATTACCTGTGGGGCACTGGGTAACCTGAGGCTGAGCCCAGCCTCTGAGTCTTGGGTATATGATTCTGGTTCTGGTACCAGGCAGGCTGGAGCTGTATTTCTGGGCCTTCCACTTTCTGCTGATTGACTCAGGCAATCCGTGTTTTTCTTCTGTTAAATGGGAATAGCAACCTGGTTTTAGTGTTCAGTGAACACATGCGGTGTTGTAAGGAATGTTGTTGGGGGCTGGCTTCGAGGTGGTGCCTGTAAACTCAGCGCTCAGGAGGCAGGGGTAGTGGGTTCAAGGCTAGCCTAGTCCACATAGTGACACTGTTGTATCAACAAAGAAACAGGCTGGTTGTTGCACGGGTGTGGAACAGGTAAAGAGAACTACCACCTGTAATAAGTGATGAGCCCTGTCAGTGTTGGTAATGAATCAGCAGTTTGTTGGCCTGTGTTCTGAGCAGTGCTCTAGATGCTGGGAGAAAAGGGACAAAAACTGGCCTTGGAAGAGTTTACCTCATAGTGAGGAGTGGCAGACTGTGTTGACTGAAAGGTTGTAAAGAGAAAAGTAAGGAATGGAGGGTATGTTGTTAGAGGAAGTGTGGGCAAGTCTTGTTGGAAAGTTGAGCCAGTACCCGCTTGTGGTCAGGGAAGGAACTGTGAGATTCTGGGCAGAGTGCATGCCGTGTAAACGTTGGGCGAGGAACTGGGCCAGTTCAGAGACTCCTTCCAGGGTGCAGCGTTTGGGAAGTTGGGGAAGAGACTTACAGCAAGAGGGACTATCCCCATGCAATGACTGTAGTCCTCAGCTTGAGGCAATTTTTGCCACCAGGGACGTTTAGCAATGTCTAGGGATGTTTTGGTTGCCATAACTGGGAGGTTGTTGCTGCTTTTAGTGGGTACATGTCAAGAATGCTGTTATACGTTGTTGCTGCATACAGGCCATCCATCCCTCATGGGGGGGGAAATGTCCCACTTAAAGGCATTAGTGCTAAGGTTGAGGGAAGCTGTTGGACAGGATATACACCAGGGGTTAAGAAGGAAGTTGGTTAGTTTAGGTTATTGTGCCGGTTTTGTCTGTAACAGATTGCCATACATTTAACAGTCTAAAGCAGCATGAAGTTTTATTTATGGTGCTAGAGATGAGAAGCCTGTCAAGTCTCACTGGGTGACCGTGACCAAAGAACTTGCAACTGCTTGATAACAGCCTAGCTTTGAATTCAGGCCACTTGACCTCACAGCTTTCAGCCCCTTTTCTCCAGCACTCACAGGGCTATCTTCCTAGGAAAAAAAAATGGGCATTTCGAGTAAAAGAGCAGCTGCCCACAGCTGGGGAGGAAGCTCGATATTTAGGATCTCAACTCTTAGACATATTTCCGCAATGACCGTGTGGATGGGTGACAATCACAATGCTTAGGTTCTGGTTGGGGGTTCGTTGCTTTCCATACATCAAGTGTCTGTATCTCTGCATCAGCATCCTTGCCTTTTAAAATGGTATTTCTGGAACAAGACCTCAAAGCGCAGTGCCGAGCGTGTTAATACACCTAATACAGCAGCTGAGCGCACAGGGAACAATCTATAGCTGTTATGTGCTGTTAACACTGGCATTAAGATAATGACTGTGATTGCTGCGGCTGCTCCCCAGTTGTGGCCCTAACCCATGAATTTCCCATAGTCCAGCTGGGGGAGGAGCACAAACATCTCTATGCCTTAAACACAAAGGGGAAAGGAAGCTGGCTGCTAGGACAGCCATCCCTGTAGAATTTCATTTGTAAAAACTGAGGCAAGAACATTGAAAAACTAGTACACGGGTCAGGAAAACACAGGCTTGGACCATGTCCAGCCACTGCTGGCTTTTGCAAGTGAAGTTTTGCTGGAATACAAGCCACACCAGTTTGTTTACATAATGTCTCCTTCCCGTTGCTGTTGTGCTGTGAGTGGCCTGTGAGGCTGGGAACATTTACTGGCAATTTAGATACCAATTTTGCTGGGTACTCAGCAGTGCACTGAGCACCGAGAACCACAAAACTCAACCAAACCCACATGGAGCTTATTGGGGAGGGGGAGCAAGGGGACCAGGAGCGGAAATGAAAAGGGGAGGAACAGGCAGGAAGCGTTTGCTCAAGAGGGAAAGCCTGTACATGCGTACAGAGTCCTCACCCAGCCATGCAATGCAGGGCCCTTGGAGCTTTCTAGTATCTGCCTAAATGCAGGTGTGCTACCCTGCCTGCTGTCAGGGGGCAGGGTCCTCATAATGCCAGGATATCAACAGCATCTGCAAACTCACTGCCAACATCTAGGGGTTGTGTCTGCAATATTTGGTTTTTTAACCTTTCCATAGATCTCTGCACATCTTATAGGCTCAAAATAAAGTTTTCAAATTTATAGTCCTTCGTTTATCCTGATGTCTTTTTACTACCAAAATGAGATTTGGGGCCTCCTCTGTTGTTACTCCAGAAGCCAGTGACGTTGTTCTTTGTTTGTTTTTGGTTTTGAGGTGAGGTATTGTTTTGTAGTCCAGGCTGACCTGGAAGGCATTGTTCCTGCCATAGCCTCTCAAGTGCTGGGGACACAGGTGTGCACTGCTGTGCTCAGGTACAATTTCCATCATAGCATTCTATCAGATTCTTAGCATAGTCTGTGAGCTCAGGCCCTCCTAAATCCCCTGATGCAAGAACCGTGCTTGTCCAGGATCACAGTCACTTGTAGACCTCTTTCCAGGTGTCTGGGGCCTGGAAAGGGAGCAGATAGAGAGAGCCCACTCCTCACCGGTCCCTCCTCTGTCCTCTTTTCCTTCCAGGAAAAGTTTCCCTGTGTGATAAGGGTTTTTTGTTGTTGTTGTTGTTGTTGTTATTATTATTGTTGTTTTTCGAGACAGGGTTTCTCTGTATTGTTTTGGAGGCTGTCCTGGAATGCACTCTGGCCTCGAACTCATGGAGATCCGCCTGCCTCTGCCTCCCGGCTGTGATAAGGGTTTGTAATCCCTCAAGCATCACCTTCTTCACAACGTTATCTTATTGCATTCTTGGGACAGCTCTGGACCTGTGGAGAAGGAGACCTGTGGAGAGGAGGAGACAGGCAGGGAAGTTGTCATAGTCGGCTCTCAGGCTTGGTCACACGTGTGTTCTTCCCTAGGGTGAAAACCATCAAGTGATAACCAACCTAGATGGAAATACTTGAAGGCAGACCAGGCATATGTGTTAGTCAGTCATTAGACAAGACTGATGTAGTAAATCACCACAAGCAACATATATATCCTCTGAAAGTCCTGAAGGCCAAAAGTCCTGAAACCAAGTTGTCAGGAGTTCCTCCGAGGTTCCAAGGGAGGCCTGGCTCTTATCTCGCCTAACTTCAGAGAGCCATTGGCAAGTCTTGGTGTTCTTGGTCGTGTGGAGATGCCACGCCAACATCTTCCTCCATTTTTACACAACTCGCCTTCTGCAAACATGTCTTCTCTGTACTGCTGCTTATGAGGATACTCTCACTGGGTCTAGGACCAACTCTGAATTGAGGATGGTTTCATCTTTTACTACTAGCAGAAGATGTTTTCATAGGGGCAAGTACCAGCGTTAGAACTGGTTTGTGTCTCCCGCCCACATGCTGTGTGTTGGAAGAGCTAAAATGCTTGCTGTTCCTGAGCTCTCACACTACAATCAGGAGAGTTCCATGATCCTAAGTGGCCCATGACTTCCCCACTAACAAACAAGAATTCCGTTCTGCAGCAGCCCCCACCAGCCTAGCGCCATCGGGTTGCTGTTCTGTGTTAAGAGAAGCTTTTTCCTTTGCTAGCCGCTTTGGTTTATCCCCCGCCAGTCGCCTGGGCTCTGCCGCGCCAGCCTGGTTCTAGATCTGCATGAGTCCCAAATAAACACACAGGAGGCTATATTAATTATGAAGCTGTTGGCCTTGTTTGTCTCTTACTGGCTAGCTCTGCCTTAAGTAATTACCCCATAATTGTTAATCTAAGTATGTCTCTTACCGGAGAATAGTTCCCGGTGTCCTACCCCCATGGCGGTTACATGTTGACTCTCCTGTGTTTCCCCTTCCCAGAATCCTCCTCGACTCCTAGTCCCTCCTATCTAGGTTTTCTATTGGCCAGACAGTACTTTATTGACAAATGCACAGGCAAATAACAGGACTTCCCCAACAGTTCTGTAGCCCGGTGCAGTCGGGGTGCCGCCTACTTGGAAAGTGTCAGATCCCACAGTTGAGGTCTCATCCCATGATTCTTCAGATGCCAGTTGTAAGCCCAGGTCTTTACCTGTGCTTCTTCATCAGCTGGCTGTAAATCAGGGTTCCTGCATGCCCCATTTTGTAACTGATAGACTTAAGGAAAACCTAGAACGGTTTCAACATTCTTCTTGGCCTCTGCAGCATTACTTCTTCTGGCGTATGGGGCCCATTCTGAGGTGGGATTTATTGTTGATTGGGATGAATCCTTTATGGCTGCTGTAGTATAGGAAGACGTGAAGATGAGGCTTACTGTGACTGCCTTTGTGCAAGAGACATTCTGACTATTTCAGTCTATGTGAAGGGAAGCTACAAGCCAGAAGTAATAAGCAAAAACACATGCTTACATAGAGACAGCATATACACCTTCATATTTGAGTCAGCCACACTGAAGTAGCCTTGCTTTTTGTTTTGGATTTTTTTTGTCTTTTTTCCTTTTTTTTTTTTTTAGCATGTTAATATACATAATATGGGTTCATCATGGCATTCTCCTGCATCTACATGATATACTTTGGTCATAATCCTCTGTACCCTGCCATTCTCACTAGTCCCCTTCTTCCCTCACTTACAGTCATCTGACTTAGCGTGGTTTATAGGCGTATTGGTAAGGTGTATGGTTGTTTTGTTGTTGTTGTTTTGGGTATGTGTTTGTTTTTGCTTGTGTATTTTGATGTGGTCTTGCTATGTAGTTCAAAATAGTCTCAAACTTCTGAGTGTTGGGGTCACAAGGGTGTACCACTGTGCCCAGCTACTTCATTAAATTGTTAGCTCTTGTTGCCACTGTTAGCCATGTTTGTTGAGATGGGTAATCTTGCAGATGATGCTGGCCTTGAACTTCTGATTCTCCTGCTACCACCTCCCAAATGGGAGGGGAAGGGGGGTTTTGATTTTAGACTAAACTTGGAAAGACCTGGTGGGGGGCAGGTCTGGCTTCTGTTACTGCCACAGAACACAGAATTGCTTGGTTGTATTTTACTGTTAGCTATTGTTGATCATTGAACATCTTCGTGAATAGCTTTTGGTGCGCCCCCGCCCAGGTGGGGACCTTTGGTTTCAGAGCTGTGGAACTCCCATGGATCCAAAATTCCTAACGTTCCCCCTTCTTTTTCTGGGCCTTTCATTAGCTTCGCCTCAATAGTATCAAGAAGCTCTCCACCATCGCCTTGGCCCTTGGGGTTGAACGGACCAGAAGTGAGCTCCTGCCCTTCCTCACAGGTAAGGATTTCTGGAGCCGAGACGCTGGGAGGACAGTTGTGTGGTTCTTGCTAATGAGTAGAAGTCTCACTGTAGATTAATAAATTGTAAGTCTTCCCTATGCCACTGTAGCAGTCCTCTCAGAAAATGATCTAGAATGATGGAGCAATAGAACCTAGTTTAAATCCCAGCTTCAACTGTTAGCATGGACATTAGACAAGTCTCTTCAACTTTGTTTTCATCTCTAAAATGAAGATACCTTCTCCATACTGTATTGCTGATGCAGGCATTAAAGAGCAATAAGCGTTAACATTTATTACATAGGTGTCGCATGCCAGCTGGCCACTGAACTCCTTCTGAGATGCTGAGTTAACGCTTAGCTCACACAGGGTTTATAGTGGTGTCTACTCTTGCATGTCCATCATCTTAGCCTCATAGCAACACCTTACAGCAAGGAATGCTCCTGTTGCTGATTTGTCCGTGAGGAACCTGACACACAGAAAGATGAAGTAGCTCGTTTCCCTGGCATTTTTCTGTCTGGAGGTGACCACGGGGATTTTTGTATTTAGGCTCCATAGTAGGCAGTATTAGCTAACTGTGCTGCTGGGATGCAAAGGGAGTGAGATTCAGGACCATCGTGTGGATGTATAGGCACAGAGGTGCCGGAATAACCAGGGACAAAGGCCCTGTGTTCAGACGGCCAGGGTTCAGGCCTGCCTTGCTGTTTTCCTTCCTCTGCAATGTCAGAAACCACATAATGGGACCACGACAGTTCACTAAGCTAAGTAGGAAAATGCTACTCGGGTGTATTGTTTGAAAATTGCCTGTGGCATTTTAATAATCCAGATGGGAAGAACTGTGGGAGCCAGAATGCGCGGAAGACCAAAGATTGAAGAGGAACTGTGATTCAAACAGATTTATCTTTGAGCTGCTGGAAATCTAAGTAATGTCAGATTTCTTCTGCTCTGGGCTCAGAAAGTGTTCAGAATAATAGCAAGCGGCAGGCACATGTCCAGGACAGTGATAATATTTCAGAGAGCACAAGCTAAATGCCTCTCATTATTCTGCAAGCAGCATGTGGCTGAACCAAGCCATGCAAGGTAGAAAAGAATTTCCTGCCTAAAGATTTAGGAGTAACTGAAAACAAGCAGTGTTGTGCGTTTTAGCTGGGCCCAGCTGAAGTTCCACTCAACGTCCTGTGCTGCAAACACTTGGTTGTGTTTGCCCCGTTGAGAGGAAGCCAAGACTGTGGCTTAGAGGTAGTGGCGCCACTCAGTTCACCAGCACCGAAAAGGCAGTGTGGCACTTGGGCTCCCTCTGCTCGGCGGTGGAGGATGGTGGAGAGGGGGTAGTGAGAAGATAACGATGCTGACAGCTGGCAGGGGGGGGGCAGTGTGCTTGTTTGCAGCTTAGGTCACTGGTTCAGCTTGAGTCTTTGATGGGCTTGGTCTTTGTCCCACAGACACCATCTATGATGAAGATGAGGTCCTCTTGGCCTTGGCCGAACAACTGGGAACCTTCACCACTTTGGTTGGAGGACCCGAGTATGTGCACTGCCTGCTGGTGAGTGACAGCTGGGCGGTCCCCTAATACGTCTTCCCCCACTTTGGGGTCAAAACTGTAGTTCTACCCCTGGGGACCAAGAAGGAGAGGAATTAGGAAGGCTGGAGATGACATTTAATCTCCAGTGGCCATCCATTCTGGATACTGACCCACACGAGGGCCAGCTGACTCCCCACTTGTAGGGTTGTGGGTTTGGGGTCAGGCAGGGTTCTGCCACTTACTGACACGACTTTCAAGAGTGCTAACCTTTCTGTCTTGCAAAGTGGAGGCCACTTAGGTCTACCCTGATAACTCAGACTCCCTCACGCAGGGAATATAGTGAGTGCTCACAGTTAGATGCTGTGGTTGTCGTGATTGGGCAGGAAGGTATGCTTGATATGTGAACCACATAGGCTGCCAGGGTGTTGAGTCATCCTGCCAGGGACTCGTAACTAGTAAGTGGCAGAGCTGGGTTTTCAAGATGGTTTGCCTGAGTGACCAGGCCCTCCCTTGCCACACCACCTGTCTGTGCATCTGCTGGATTACAGCTGGAAACACAGACAGGACCCAATACTGACAGGACCTGTTGTGCAGGGAAGGAGAGCCTAGTGGTCTTCTCCATCTTGACAGGTAGCTGTTAGTGGCTTAGGCAAATTACGTAGCCTGTGTACTTGAGACCCTTGCTCTTTGATTAACGAGGACAGTATCAAGAGCGTTTTACAATACGCATACAAAGGAGTGACAAATACGTGAGCAATACCTCAAACCCAGTGTGGATGCAGGAGCCAGCATCAGCGATGATTCCTGTACATTGAGAGCTACACACACACGGGCCTCCTTGAGAATTGGTTCATGGGCCCAGTGAAGTTCTTTCAGGGATCCGCATGAGACACTTGTGATAAAGGATGGCGTGGGGACATCAGAGGGGTCTCATTAGACCAGGCCATGAGGTAGGGTTCCATAGCTGTGACTTTGGGGAGGACACCGTTTTCTAACCTGGAGTTCTCATCACAGCCACCCCTGGAGTCACTGGCCACGGTGGAAGAGACGGTGGTGCGAGACAAGGCGGTAGAATCCTTACGGGCCATCTCCCACGAGCACTCACCGTCCGACCTAGAGGCTCACTTCGTGCCTCTGGTGAAGCGGCTGGCGGGGGGAGACTGGTTCACCTCCCGCACCTCGGCCTGCGGCCTCTTCTCAGTCTGCTACCCCCGAGTATCCAGTGCTGTGAAGGCGGAGCTCCGACAGTGAGTCCTCCCCACTTGCCTCTTGGCACCCCGCGTCCGGTCCCCTTCCTCAGCCTTCCTCGAAACCTCAGCCCCTCTGGGTCTTCCCAGAACCTAACGCTTCTGAGCTCTAAGACCTGCTCCCTCCTCAGCTCTCTTCAGGGAGGCTTGTTCCCCTTGGTCTGTCTTCACAGACATTCGTTCCTGCCACTGGTTATACGTGGCGTGCCCGGAACAGAATCCACAACTCCACAGAAGTGGTGTCTGGTGTTACCTGCATGCAGCCTGCCCCAGGATTAGACACCTCAGTAGATGTTCCTGGCAGTTGCTGACTGCCCTGTTCGATGCTCAGACCTGGGAAGCCATATGCACATACTACGATGACTGCATTAGTTCCTCTGTGTCCCTAACTGAGGCTTCTGATGAGGAAGACCTGTCATTGGCATTTAAAACACTTGTACGGCCATAGCCAGTCATTGGTACCTCAAGTCAGCTGCGTGGGGACGTCCATTATGTTTGGTCCCGTGTTTTAGGGCTGGGGAGACAGGGCCCATGAGTTGTAATACGAAGTCACCATTGTCAGCAGCAGCGTCTACAGCAGAGCCGGTTGGGCTCTTGGACTTCCCTGGCTCCTAAGCCCAGGCCTCCGTCTGTCACAGGTACTTCCGGAACCTGTGCTCAGACGACACCCCCATGGTGCGGCGGGCCGCAGCCTCCAAGCTGGGGGAGTTTGCCAAGGTGCTGGAACTGGACAATGTCAAGAGTGAGATCATCCCCATGTTCTCTAACCTGGCCTCTGACGAGCAGGTGAGTCAGTCCCCGGCTCATGGTGCCCTCACCTGCTCAGGCAGGGGACCCCAGCGCTCAGTGCTCCTCTGCTTCCCCACCTCACCCCTGTCCTCCCCAGGACTCGGTGCGGCTGCTGGCAGTGGAGGCATGCGTGAACATCGCCCAGCTTCTGCCCCAGGAGGACCTGGAGGCCTTAGTGATGCCCACCCTGCGCCAGGCCGCTGAGGACAAGTCCTGGCGTGTCCGCTACATGGTGGCCGACAAGTTCACAGAGGTAGGTTGGTGTGGGGACACAGGAGAGGACACAGTGTGGGAGCTGGCGTGCTTTATTAAAGCGACCTCAGTCTTAATGAGCAGCCCGGTGATCTCGCAGAGCCGGCCCTGGATGGGCTGATTGGCAGCTGAGAATGCTGAGATGAGAATGATTTAGAATCAGAGTTCCGGCTCCATGAAAGCATGGTCCCTTAAGAAAGATGTAGTCCAAGAGTTGGCAGGGTCAGGATTGAAATTTCCTTACCTGACAGCATGCCCCACCCCCTCTCCACCAACCCCCCCCCACCCTTTCCACTCCACCAACCCCCCCCACCCTTTCCACTCCACCAACCCCCCAGTGCTGAGCTTTGACGCCAAGGCTTGACCCATCTGTGCCATGCTAGGCCAGTGCTTCTCCGCTGGGCCTTATTCCCAGGCCCATAGCTGTTTAGCAGCGCCTTTGGTGGCGGCCTGGAGTCAGTGAGTTGCACACATACCTTGCCTTCAAGGAGCAGGCTGAAGGTCAGCCTCAGTAGAAAGTTGTGATGGAGTGTGCTGTTCTCTGCCTCGTGGTGGTGAGGGGAGGATGAGGAAATGGCGCTAGATGGGGGTTGTGTCCCAGCAAGAAGACAGCCTGTGCAGACGGTGTTGGAGGGGAGAGACAGACATCAAGCAGTGGGGTCCTGCGATTCAGTGAGTGAGAGAAGGGACAGAGCTGATGAGTAAGAGCACCCCCTGGCGGTAATGGGTGAGAGCACCCCTGGTGATGATCACTGCGGTTGGCTAGAAGGCTCAGCCCTAAGGACTGTTTGCGTGTGTACAGTGAAGTTGTGTGACATGTGGCCATGCAGGAGTTGTGTGCCCCGGCGGCAGGCTTACCCTAGGTCTCGGAAGATGGGACCTTGGGCTATGGAGATAACAATTTGCCCACAGCAGTCCACAAGCATGGTCTTTGTTTGATTTTGAGACAGGGTTTTTCTGTGTAGCTTTGGAGCCTATGCTGGCATTCACTCTGTAGACCAGGCTGGCTTCGAGCTCACACAGAACTACCTGCCTCTGCCAGCTCCTGGGATTAAAGGCTTGTGCCACCAATGCCTGGCTTCAAATACATGTTCTTAAATAAAAGGTAGCATGTGCCCAAGATAATATGAGGTCCTGCAAGATTTTCAGTCATTTATTCTCCTAGCAGTGGTAAGTCGTCCTGCTTCCAAATGGTCCTCCAAGCAGGTTGAAGCAGACCTACATACTTCCTTTTCCTGGACTGGCAGGGCTCATATGTCTTTCTCTTCACTCTTAGTTCATTTTAACTACAAAAATTACTCCTGCTTCTTGGAGCCTATTAAATAAAATACAAAGATGCTTATATTTACATGTCAGATGATAGTGGGAGCCACTTAACTGTGTTTAGATAACGGAAAGTCCAACCCCAAGAAGCCTAACCTGAGTGGAAAACACACTGTGGTAGATGTCCCAGAACATTCCTTCTGTTTCTGAGGAAGCCAGAGTTCAGGAATGTAGAGGTGCCGACCTCACTGGGGATCACACTGTGGGGCTGGGATTAGGTCCCCAGTGCTATCTCTTCGAGTCGTTCTGGTGCCTTCCCCTCAGTTTTTGTGTCGTTAGCTCTGAGCGGCCGCCAGTCTCTCAGCGCTGCCCCTCTTGTCTTCGTGTACAGCTCCAGAAAGCAGTAGGGCCTGAGATCACCAAGACAGACCTGGTGCCCGCCTTCCAGAACCTGATGAAGGACTGTGAGGCCGAGGTGAGGGCCGCAGCCTCCCACAAGGTCAAAGGTTGGTGCTGGCAACCAGAACGCAGCTAGGTGGGTGGATGCCTGAGAGGCAGCCACAGACTGGGCCATCACGTCTCACCAGCACCTTCCTGTCTCTGCCCACAGAGTTCTGTGAAAACCTCTCAGCTGACTGCCGTGAGAATGTGATCATGACCCAGATCTTGCCCTGCATCAAGGTAATGGCGTGCTTGGGTGTAGGATTGGAGAATGCCAGGGAGGTGAAGATTTGGTTTTCAGTACAGTCCAATCCAAGCTAAGTTTGTGTCCTTCTGAGACACACCATAACTGGGTTGTACCGTCGTGGGTTTGGCTGTAGGCAAAATCTGAAAGTTACACAACTGACCCTAAAGATCTGAGGGATGTGTTTGCCCCTCAGAGGCCACCAAGTTCCCTCATCCGCGGAGCTTGGGGGATGGGGCAGTGGCTGCTGGAAGCACTTGTGAATAGGTGAGGTGCAGGCCTCAGCTGCCCTGGCTATGTTAAATGTAGGACAGTGTGGTCTCCTCAGACCGTCGGGGCTGAGGTCTGTGCAGCCACTTGTCACTAAAGGGATTTCTGATCCTGGGCTGCGTCCTTCCTCCTCTTCCCCAGGAGCTCGTGTCAGATGCCAACCAGCATGTCAAGTCAGCACTGGCTTCAGTCATCATGGGTCTCTCCCCCATCCTGGGCAAAGACAACACCATTGAACATCTCTTGCCACTCTTCTTGGCTCAGCTAAAGGATGAGGTAAGAGCACCAGGTTTTCAGCTCTGCAGAGATGATGGGCTGCAGGGCACCCGGTTATCCAAGAGCATTCTAGAGTCTTGGCAGCACACTCCATCTCCCTTCTCAGTGACAGGCTGTGTCTGCTTTTCACTCTTGTGAGGGCTTGCTTCATGTGCCCTTAACTTTGCACTCATCCTTCTCCTGAATGATGAGGGCACAAGAAAAGGCCAAGACAGTGGTAGTGATAGCTAGGGACCCATAGAGTGTTCCAGTGGAGAAGAGCAGACATGTAACCCATCCCATAGTTCCATTCAGACACCCTAGGTTCTGGGAGAGGTACCCCATGGTTTTTAGGTTCATGTGCCATAGAGACCTTAATGCAGTGGCATAAAAAGTTACAATTACTCCTCTCACATCATTGCAACTGGTCCTGTGGTGAGGGATTAGCTTTGCTGGTCTGGCTTTCTTGGTCTGAGGTCACAGCTGTAATTTTATATCTTGGCTCACTGAAGGGCTTCTCTCTAGCTCGTGTCTCCTACGTGGTCCATTGACCATAGCCAGTCAGTTCACCATACCTGTCTGTGCAGGTGGTCTAGACCACAGAAAACAAAAGATGTCACTGTGGTGACAGTTCAGGGAATTGGATTTGAATCTGTAGGCAAACTGCTGTGGCTGAAATAGATCTTGTTAGGAGAGTGTGGCCGGTGTTAGGGAGAGGTGAGGGAGAGGGCCAGTGGTCTTGGGATGCCTGCCTGGGGTGCTGCTGCCCATTCTACTGCCCATTCTAGTTCTTTAATGGAGCACTTGGATGGGTACCCAGTAGCTGATTCTAAATGACGGCCCAATTCCCAGGCTGGGACAAAGATTCCTCACAGACTGTTTCGTATTCCAGAAGTCTTTCTTTAGAGAAAGTGTGTGAAGTCAAGGAAAAATCTAACATTCTCAGCTCTGGGTCCAGTTTCTATCACCACCACCACAGCAACAACAACAAAAAGGAAAAAAAAAAAAAACAGAACAAAAAACTCCTCCTGGATCTGGGTTTTGGGTTTTCTGGAGAACTTGCTTTTGGTGGCCTCTGTGGGGCCGGTCCATGTGTTTGTTCCTATAGCTGTCTCTGCTCTATGGCATGAGTGTGAACGGCTATGGACTGTAAATCCGAGTTCGCACTGCTTGGACAGAGGCTCATCACATGTCCTCCCTGGTTTGGCATTAGTAGTTCAGGTGATGAGAATGATGGAGAATGAGTCCTACACATTCATCCCCTGGTGTTCCAGGCACTAGATACTCCGGCACATCGAGTGGCTCCCATTTCACTTTGCAGAAGCTCGGCTACCCTGAGACTAGATGGATATTTGGTCATTTCGTGCTACAGGACGATACCCAGATGGGAGCCCTTGCCTGCTCCTATTATGCTTCTAGGGCTGCTGTATGTAGTGTGTTCTCTTTCTCCTCCTGTCTCTTCCCAAGTGTCCTGAGGTGCGGCTGAACATCATCTCTAACCTGGACTGCGTGAACGAGGTGATCGGCATCCGGCAGCTCTCTCAGTCCCTGCTCCCTGCCATTGTGGAGCTGGCCGAGGATGCCAAGTGGCGGGTGCGGCTGGCCATCATTGAGTACATGCCTCTGCTGGCTGGGCAGCTGGTGAGTGAGGAGCCAGGTTTTGGTGGCCCTGAGGTGATAGATTCGAGGGTCTGTTGTGGTCAGGGCAGCAGTGCCAGGGCTATGGTGCTGTGACCAGGGGCTTGGAGCCTCAGTGTGGGCAGGGAGGGCTGCCCAGGGAGGGAGGGCTGGACTCAGGAACTGGGTCCCTAGCAGACGCATGGAGCTTAGTCAGAGGAAGCAGATTGGCAGCTCTGATGGGGTTCACAATTGCCTGATTCTTGGGGACCCCTCCCTCCCCCCCTTCCTCTCCCCTACCCCGCATTCCCTTGCCAATCACTTTTTCCCCTGCAGGGTGTGGAGTTTTTTGATGAGAAACTCAACTCTTTGTGTATGGCCTGGCTGGTGGATCATGGTAAGTACCCCAGCAACACAGCAGGAGGCGTTAGTAGCCACGGCAACAGACAGATGAGCTGGCATGTTTCCTTGCTGCCAGTGCTCACCGGGACCCGCTCTGTTGTTGTTTAAGAAAATCCTAGAGAAGTGAGGGTGTGGGGTCGGGTATCTGTGGAGTGAAGTTGGAGAGCCGCCGAGCAGAAAGGTGTGGGTTTGAACCCTTCACTTTTGTGAATCGTAAGCAAGTGCCTTCCCATCCTGCAGCCTCACACGCATGTCTCGGGCCCTCGTGAGACTTGTTCCTTATTAAGTGGTTAAAAAGAGTTACTGTGTTTCTCTGCAGGCAGTTTTAAGTAGTGTGCATTAAATAACTTGAGATGTAATTCGTACGAGCAGAGCCTCAGTTAGCACATCTGAGTAACAAGGCGAATGGCGTCTGCCTCTTCGGGCGGCCAGAAGGTGCTGTATGAGAGAGACTGGGCACAGCGTAGCAAGGGCTGGGTTCTGTGTGGCTGCATTGACTGCACCTGTGTGGTGTGGCCATGGGCAGGAGCAGGTGGGGCTCTCTACCTCTGCTGGTCAGCGCTTCACCCTGAATCTCCTCCCTTGCCCTTTCCCGACTGCAGTCTATGCTATCCGTGAGGCTGCCACCAGCAACCTCAAGAAGCTGGTGGAGAAGTTCGGCAAGGAGTGGGCCCATGCCACTATCATCCCCAAGGTCTTAGCCATGTCTGGAGACCCTAACTACCTGCACCGGATGACTACACTCTTCTGCATCAATGTGAGCACCCCAACTGCCTGTCGGACCCCAGGGGATGGGGGTGTCCCTGAGACACAGGTGGAGGGGGGCGCTTACCTACCCCTTGGAAAAGGAAACATGACTTGGTGCCAGGCATGAGTCTCTGAGGACTGCAGGCCCAAGCTTGAGTCTGCAGTGTCAGTTCAGGCCTCTGGGGCCCAGGGATTGCACGGTGAGGGATGCAGGATGGATGAGCTTGTGTGTGAGAGTTCTGAGCACCCTCCACTTATTACTGGGCAGCAGAGGAGCAAGTGTGTGGCTGTGGGGCTAAGCTGGCTCCAGTCCAGCTGTGCCACACATCAGAGGAGCTGAGCAGTCGTGCTTTGGGGATTTCCGTTGGTGCTCACCAGGCTGGGAAGAGTAATGTAATAGACAAAGAGACCACAGAACAGTTCTGATTCTGTCAGAATGTGCGTACTAATATTCATTAGCATTACATTGACCATACTGCTTTTCTGACATGTAAATCCTATTCAGACTAGACGCTAAAGGATGGGTAGGAAATGACTTTAGGGAAATATTTTGCTCATTTCCTCCACACTACAATTCGGAGACTCCTGTGTTAAGCAGGGATTTCAGGGGTTGGAAATCTGAACCGCTCAAACCCTGAAGATGAAGGAAATCCACACATAGAGCCCAGACCATCTCCAAAGGAAGACTGTTAGGGAGTTTAGGGCTACAACAGGGTAACCTCTCTTCAGGGTGATGCCTTTGGGTCCAGATTCTCCCACATTCCTCTGGGAACCTGACCGTGACCCAGGTGGCCTGGTCAGTGGGTGACATGAGGACTTAGCACTGAGCCTCACATAACACTGTTTCTGCCATTCACTGGTCTCAGGTGCTGTCTGAGGTCTGTGGGCAGGATATCACCACCAAGCACATGTTGCCCACGGTTCTTCGTATGGCTGGTGACCCAGTCGCCAATGTCCGCTTCAATGTGGCCAAATCCCTACAGAAGATAGGACCCATTCTTGACAACAGGTGAGGTCTGAATCTTGTTCTAAACATCTTAGATATTTGAAGATGTAACCCGGGTTTGAAACCTCCTTTCTTGTGACCCTGGCCTCTTGTTTTCCTCTCTACAACATCTGTTTTCTCTGTTTTAGAATGAGAATTCATTCCCACAGGATAGAATGAAGAAAAAGAGGGAGATTGGTAGTTGCAGCCTTCACTGTAACAAATTACTACAAAATGAAATTAGTCAGTATCTATTTATGTACCATGTTTATGTAAATAAAGTTATGCTTGTATCTAAAATTTATACTTCTACTATAGACATCAAATAACCAAAAATATATTTAATAAATTACATGTAACATTTCTAGTGAGGCTATTAAACAGTCCCCAGGAAGGTTGGGGAAACATGTGCATACATAATTAAGAAACAGCAAGGTGGATATTCATGTCTTGCTGGAACATTTTCCAGAGCACACAAAACAGTGGATACCATTGTAGTTTGATGGAGAAATATCCATTTTCTAAAAAAGGCAGGGTCGTTCAGATGCCCGTGTAAAATAAATGGAATTCTTGCTGCTGCATATACAAATTAATCTGAAGTTAGTTTTCAAACCAGAACCAGGATGATGAATAAAACTTGTGAAAAAATATAGAAGGATGTCTTCCTGACTTGGACAGGACATAGAAAAGCTAAGTTTTGAAAGAAGAGATTGGTAAGGTGGCCTTTATGCAGATGAAAAGCCTTGGATCAGAAGCGTAAGCCCTGACAGGATAGAGATAGATGTTCTTATGTGTAAAGAACTCATCTAGAAGCTTGTAGGTAGGAAGACAAGGAAACTTCAAGATCCAGATGGGAAGAAGACAAAGGGAAGTAGGGCCTGTGGCATTGGGGGGGGGTATTGGAAGCGGAAGGTACAAGTCAGGAGGAGAGAGAGAAGGCAAGTCGTCCATCAAAACAGTATGTGACGGTGTCATGAGGAAGCCTGTGCTTTTGTGCTAACTTAGAAATAGGATGTTCACATGCTCAGTGAGCACCTCAGTGGGTGCATCTCACTGGATGCTGAGCATTGTAGGGTCTTAGTTTGCTTCCCAGTGTCCAGACAAAAACTCACAAGTGCTTGTAACTCTAGTTCTATGGTATCCAGTACCCCCTCTTGGCTCCCAAGGACTGACACACACACACACACACACACACACACACACACACACACACACACACACACTGAGGACCATGAACTCATAAAAGTGCACACACAGACATGTAAATAAATTATACAGGGTAAAAGATCTAACAGCCAGGCATAGCTTCCAATAGTCCCAGCACTCTAGAGGTTGAGGCAAGAGGGTCATGAGTTATAGACTAGCCTGGGCCACATAGTTTGAGGTCACATGTAGCTATATAGTAAGACCTGCCTCCCCAGAATAGACCAAGCGAGCAAGCAAACAACTTTAGGTGTTAGAAATGAGGGCAGTGATTGTATGGAGGGAAGGGGGCCGCCCGCCAGCTAAAGGGGACATCTGATGCCTTTATGTCTTGTCTGTGCTCCATAGCCTTAAACCTTTGTCTCTGACATGTGCCTGCATTTCTCACAACTTAATTACGGGACAGGCAGGTCTCCCATGTAGATGCTGCTTCTAGGCCCCTTAACATCATAAAGCCTTTGATCTTCCTGCCACACCCATTTTTGGTCCTGTCTTCTACTCTGGGCTCATCCGGGCGAGGATCTAGAGCAATGTACCTTTGTATTCATACCAGACACACGGTGACCCGGTGAATATGCATTTAGTCAGTGAAGGCCTCTGCTCAGATCCAAGACGTGTGGGCTCTCCAGAGCTGTCCGTGTTGAGCTGATTCCAAGCCTAGGGATCAGGGATTTCTCGTTTTTTTATACTTCTGTGTTCGTGTACTCTGCTTTGTGATTTGATGTGTCTCTGAGGCTTCCTGCCTGGGAGCCGCTGCCCAGCCTAGCCTGGCTCACCATCTTTTCTTCTCCCCTCTCCAGCACACTGCAGAGTGAAGTCAAGCCCATCCTGGAGAAGCTGACCCAAGACCAGGATGTGGATGTCAAATACTTTGCCCAGGAGGCTCTGACTGGTAAGGGCCTGAGGGTATAGAGCCCTGTGAAGGGGGGCGGGGCAGGCACTGTGGTTCGGTTCCGAGGCCTCACTGTTCCTTGTTTCCCCAGTTCTGTCTCTTGCCTGATGCTGGAAGAAGAACCATTGCCGGCCTCTGGTGTCCACCCTCCAACCCCCACCATGTGCCTCCTCTAGGGAGGTGGTGGGGGCCAATGACTGTCACTCCCTGTGCATGGTCTGACCCCAGGCTCCTCCCCCAGCACGGTTCCTCCTCTCTGTAGCCTGGAGAGACTTCTCTGCCCACCTCCCAAGGGGCTGGGGCAGTGCAGGTTGGGGAGGGCAGCAGCCTGAAAGGAAGAGCTGGCTGTTCCTGCCCACACTGGGAGAGACGGCGCATCCTAGGTCCCTGGCTCCTGCTGCTGTAATAGGGACCCTCACCCATCTACTTACAGCACCACCCTTCCTCAGACCCCCAACCATGGTTTTTTGTGTGTCAACTGTGCCATTTTTATTTTATTCCTTTCCCTACTCTTTACACAGAGAAATAAAGGTGTAGAAATAGTTGGTCCTCTCTCTAGTCTTAGTCACCAGAATGGAGGAAACTTCACTCACTGCCTGGGAGCTTGTTTTCTCCCTGAGGAGACTGTCCTGCAGCTAATCACTCCGACTGTCCTGAGGAGGAGGAGGACTTGGGTCAGCAAGAATCCAGCAAGAGCACAGGGCAGAGGCACCAGCGGCTGCTTGGCAGCGTCCTGGGATGGAGTTTAGGTTTCCGGCACCAGCAGAGGTCTCAGGTTTGTGTAGTGGTAACTGGGTTACTCCTGTGATGGAGTCACAGGCCATTGTGAGCCCTCACTGGGATAGCGTTCCCAAGCTCTGTGTGTCATGTGCTGTGCAGTCAGGTTGACTGGGGAACCAACGTGTAAGTCTGCAGTCTTCATAGGAGATTGGTTAGGGCTCTGAGGAGTCTGAGGACACGGCTTCACAGTGCTTTGTAGGAACTTCATATGCAGACAGCCATTTGTTCTCAGCCTCTGCCTTGCCCTTGGTTTTTAAGATTGATTTTTTAATTTTTTTATTTTAATTTTAAATAGCTTGTTTTACATGTCAATCCCAGTTCCCTCTCCCTCCCCTCCTCCCACATCCCCCCAGCCTCACACCCTATTGCCAATTCCTTCCGCATAGGGAATATCTAGAGTCTTTCATTTCACTCAGGGTAGGGTCCAGGCACTTCCCTAAGAGTCCAGGCAGAGAGAACATCCCTCTTTGTGCTATGGGCACACGATGTCTGTTAATATTCGAGGGATAAACACTGATCCACTGCTCAGGACCCCAGGCCTCCTCATTGACACTCACATTCAGGGGGTCTGGATCGGTCCCATGCTGGCCTCCCAGCTGTCGGTCTGGGGTCCAAGAGCTCTCCCCTGTTCAGATCAGCTGTCTCTGCTGGTTTTGCCAGCCCATTCTTTGCCAATTTGCTCACCGCTCCTCTCTCTCTGTCGCTGAGTTCCTTGGGTTCAGTTCAGTGTTTTACTGTGGACGTTTGTCTCTGCTTCCATCAGTCACTGGATGAAGGCTCCCGGATGGTTATAGACACCAAGTTCACTATCAGGAATAGGTTTTCGAGGTGGTCTCTACACTATTGCTTAGCTTGCCAATTGATGTCATCCCTTTAGATCACTAGAGGTCACAATGGTGCCTGATCTGTCTTCTAACCTATGATTCCCTCTTCCCCCTATCCTACCCCCCAGTCAACCTTCCTGTTCCTCCACATCCTACTGTCTCTTCCACTTCTCTCCCTCTCTATTTCCCAACTCCCACTCCCCGCACCCCTCGCCGTGTTCCCCATCTGTTCAGAGGATCTTGCCTCATTTCTCTTCTCTTGGGTACCATGCATATCTTTTAGGTTCTTTCCTGTTTCCCAGACTCTGTCAGTGGAAGTGCAACCTGGCATTCTCCTGATCCATGTCTAAAATCCATATATGAGTGAGTACATACCATGTTTGTCTTTTTGTCACTGGGTTACCTCACTCAGGATGGTTTCTTCCAGTGCTATCCATTTACCTGCGAATTTCAAGATTCCATTGTTTTCTTCTGCTTAGTAATACTCCATTGTGTAAATGTACCACATTTTTTTCTATCCACTGTTCAGTTGAGGGGCATCTAGGTTGCTTCTAGGTTCTGGCTATTACAAATAATGCTGCTATGAACATAGTGGAGCAGATGCCTTTGTTGTATGAATTTGCCTCATTTGGATATATGCCTAAGAGTGGAATTGCTGGGTCTTGTGGTAGATTGATTCCCATTTTCCTGAAGAATCTCCATACTGATTTCCAAAGTGGCTGTACAAGTTGGCACTCCCACCAGCAGTGGAGGAGTGTTCCCCTCTCTCCACATCCTCTCCAGCATAAATTGTCTTCGGTGTTTTTGATTTTAGCCATTCTGACAGAAGTAAGATGGTATCTCAAAGTTGTTTTGATTTGTATTTCCCTGATGGCTAAGGATGTTGAGCACTTTCTTAAGTGTCTCTTGGCCATTTTAGCCTCCTCTATTGAGAATTCTCTGGTTAGTTCTGTACCCCACCTTTTAATTGGATCCTTTGGTGTTTTGGAGACTTGCTTCTTGAGTTCTTTGTAAATTTTGGAGATTAGCCCTCTGTCAGATGTGGGGTTAGTGAATATCTTTTCCCATTCTGTGGACTGCCTTTTTGTCTTTTTGACTGTGTCCTTTGCCTTACAGAAGCTTTTTAGTTTCAGAAGGTCCCATTTGTTAATTGTCGATCTCAGTGCCTGTGCCACAGGTGTTATGTTCAGGAAGTGGTCTCCTGTATCAACTCGTTGTTTCTCTCCTAAAAGTTTCAGTGTGGCTGGGATTTATGTTGAGATCTTTGATCCATTTGGACTTAAGTTTTGTACAAGGCGATAAACATGGATCTATCTGCAGTCTTCTGCATACCAGTACCCAGTTATGCCAGCACCATTTGTTGAAGATGCTTTCTTTTTTCCATTGTATAGTTTTAGCGTCTTTGTCAAAAATCAAGTGTTCATAGGTGTGTGGGTTAAAATCACGGTTTTCAGTTTGTTCCATTGGTGTGCCTGCCTATTTTTGTGCCAATACCAAGCTGTTTTCAGGACTATAGCTCTATAATAGAGCTTGAAGTCAGGTGTGGTGATGCCTCCTGAAGTTCCTTTATTATATAGGGTTGTTTTGGCTATCCTGAGCCTTTTGTTTTTCCAAATATAGTTGATTAATGTTCTTATCAGGTCTGTGAAGAATTGTGATGGAATTTTGATAGGGATTGCATTGAATCTGTAGACTGCTTTTGGCAAGATTGCCATTTTTATTATGTTGATCCTACCAATCCAAGAGCATGGGAGCTCTTTCCATTTTCTGGTATCCTCTTTGATTTCTTTCTTTAAAGGCTCAAAGTTCTTGATATACAGGTCTTTCACTTCCTTGGTTAACATTACCCCAGATATTTGATGCTGTTTATGGCTATTGTAAAGGGTGAGGTTTCTCTGATTTCTTTCTCAGTCACTTCATCATCTGTATATAATAGGACCACTGAGTTTTTTGAGTTTACCTTGTATCCTGCCACTTTGCAGGTGTTTATGAGCTCTAGGAGTTCCCTTGTGGAGTTTTTGGGTCACTTATATAAACTATCATATCATCTACAAATAGTGAAAGCTTGACTTCTTCTTTTCCTATTTGTATCCCCTTTATCTCCTTTTGTTGTCTTATTGCTGTAGCTAGAACTTCAAGTACAATATTGAAGAGATATGGAGAGAGTGGACAGCCTTGTTTTGTTCCTGATTTTAGGGGAATTGCGTTGAGTTTGACTCCATTTAGTTTGATGTTAGCTGTTGGTTTACTGTATATTGCTTTTATTATATTCAGGTATGTTCCTGTTATCCCTGATCTCTCTAGGACCTTTATCATGAAGGGGTGCTGGATTTTGTCAAAGGCTTTTTCAGCATCTAGTGACATGATCATGTGGTTTTTCTTTCACAGTTGGTTTATATGGTGGATTACATTGATAGATTTTCTAATGTTCAACCATCCCTGCATTCCTGGGATGAAGCCTACTTGATCATGGTGGATGATTTTTCTGATGTGTTCTTGAATCCGGTTTGCGAGTATTTTATTGAGTATTTTTGCATCGATGTTCATGAGGGAAATTGGTCTAAAGTTCTCTTTCTTAGTTGTGTCTTTGTGTGGCTTGGGTATCAAGGTAATTGTAGCCTCGTAAAAAGAGTTTGGCAGTGGGCCTCCTGCTTCTGTTGTGTGGAATACTTTGAGGAGTATTGGAATTAGCTCTTCTTTGAATTTCTGGTAGAATTCTGCACTGAAGCCATCTGGGCCTGAGCTTTTTTCTGTTTGGGAGACTTTTGATGACTGCTTCTATTTCATTAAGGGTCATAGGTCTGTTTACATTGTTTATCTGCTCTTGATTTAATTTTGGCACAACCAAAAGATTGATTTTTTTGCAAGTTTTTTTTTCCAAATATATTTATGTGTGTAGCCATGTGTGTGCAGGTTCTTCCAGAGGCCAGAATAAGGTTAGGAATATGGGTGGTTGTGAGCCTTTTCATTTGGATTTTGGGAACCTAACTCGCATCCTCTAAAAGAGCAACAAACACCTTTTTTTTTTCTTTTTTTTTTTTTTTCGAGACAGGGTTTCTCTGTATTGTTTTGGAGGTTGTCCTGGAACTCACTCTGTAGACCAGGCTGGCCTCGAACTCACAGAGATCCTCCTGCCTCTGCCTTCCAAGTGCTGGGATCCAAGGCATGTGCCACCAACGCCCGGCCAAACACTCTTAACCACACAGTCATCTCTCCAACTTCTGCTCTCCCCTGAATGTGGAAGTGCTGATTTTCAGCTGGCTATGTAACTCCTTTGGTTCAAAGTATTTTCTACTGGAGTGTGTAATAGTGTGACAAAATTCTAGCCAAAATGACATGGAAAGAAATAGAACTCACAACACACCACAGAGAAGGCACGATCCTCCTGTCATCTCAGACCAGGGAACATGGTGTAGGCCAGGCAGGGCAGAAGAGTAAAACAGCCTGGATCCCTCACACTGAACAACCGGTCGTTACTGCAGACTGGGGTCTTCACTTGAAATTCACCCCAATTCTGATGAAAGCAGAAGGGAAGGAGGCCAAAAGCCCCCCAAAAGGGAACAAGGGACTTAGAGATACACTGTGTACCAGGAAGGAAGGGTCTCAGAGGAAGTGACACTCTACTGACACGTGACTCACCTGGATGGGAAGCAGCCGCGGCATTGGGTGACTGATTTTATCAGTTCTGCTGTTGTATTCCTGAGCCCTTATTTTATTGGACCTTGTGATTTGTGGGGGCCAAGGGCAAAGATCCGTGGGATCCTGAGGCAGCGCTTCGTGCCAAGAGTGGAGGGTTTCCTAGGTGAGAACTTGCCTCATAGTCTGACATTAATCCAGTCCTTGCCACTTGTACAAACTGACCACAGAACCTGGAGCCTTGTTACTTAGCACTGTCTGAAGGCTAGTTAGAAATGTAGGAGCGCTGCCCCTAGCTGACTGTCGCGTCTGCCGCGCGGCCTGTGTCCGAGAACGTGCGGAGGGTGTCGGGGATTGACAACACAGAGACTCGTTCAACGATGTAAAGAAAACTTTAAGCAGGCCCCAAAAAGGTTCAAGAAAACTTCCTAAGAAAGGCTCCCACCAGAGAAGCTTCTGCTCTCTCCTCTCCCCTGGCTGGTTCTGCCCTGACCCCAGAAACTGATCTGGGCGTGGCAGAAGAGGTGGTTAGTCTTTGGACAAGGTCGAGGTCAGGGTGGTTTCTGCGGGCAGGCCTTTTCCAGGAACTTAATGCCCCCAGGCATTGTATTGTTTTTAGTAAACATTGTCTTACAGCTGCCTACTCCCAGGCAGAAGGGGAAGTGGGTCTCTGCTCAAGGTCTGGTGTTCCCACAGCTGACATCTTTTGTTTGTTTGATTTTCGAGACAAGTTTTCTCTGTATTGTTTTGGAGGCTGGCCTTGAACTGAGATTCACCTGCCTCTGGCTCTTGAGTGCTGGATTAAATGCGTGCGCCACCTACTCCCAGTGCTGGCTGACATTTTAATGTCCCTGTTTTAATGGGGTTTCCAGGGAACCGTCTCCAGTCACATCTGAGTAGCACCGCCTTAAACACTATCACTGAGTTTTCCTTTCTTGATAGTGACTTTAAAGACAAGAGACATACCACTCAGAGGAGGATCCACTTGGGTGAACATGTACACTGAGCTGCAGGATTCAGTGACGTAAAGATGGGTATCAAGACTAAAGTCCAGGTGTGGCTGATGGATGTAACCCTGGCCATTCGATGAAGATACGGAAATCCTAGCAGGAGTGCTTGGTGTCTGGTCCGTGGGCTAGAAAGCTAAAGACTGCCGAGAGACCCGGCACTTAGTGTTGTTAGACCGGGCAGGAGCGGCAGCTTCCGTGTCCCTAAGAGACGCCCTCTAATCAGGGCAGTGTTAGTCCTAGATGAAGCTTTGCTGCTTCAATGAACCTGTTCCTTGGGACCTTGACCTGGAGCTGGTTCAGGGTACAGACACCATGTGGAACTAAGATGAGCTTAACCACCCCACTTTCTCTTGTGAGACTTAGTCTCCAGAACTGCACATTGTTTTCTGCTGCGTTCATGGGGCACATGGACAGGTTTTATCTTCTTTCCCGATAAGTCCAATAAGCCGGCTCTTCCGACCTATTTTGCCAGCATCTTTTTGTACTCAGCCCTTCTGCTTTGACCCAAGAAACCCAGATGCAGGCAAGAGTATGGAGATAGCTTTGGCTAGTGAGTACCATTCGGGAGGACTGCTAGGGTTATAGTGTTTTCACCTTCCACTCAATATCTACCTGTAGTGTATGCACTGCAGGAAGTGCTGGGGAGAATTACTATGGCTCTCCTGTTTGATGAAGACAGGGTAGCACGTGTCTTCATACGCAAGGACAGTGTCCTGCTTCTCATCCAGATGAATGTAAGACATCAGGTCGTCTGTCCCAAATGGCAACAACAGGTCCATGCACGGCCTGGAGGTTTTCTGACCTGTTGTCACCAAATAAGGCCCAGGACAATTAGTGTCTGGGAATTTAGCTGAGGATGAGGAAATCTGCTCATTTCCATCATGCTTACAGATTTCTGCCCTTCGTTCACTCCTGCTCACTCTGCTCCAGCTTCCCTCTCCTTATCTCTTGTGTCAGCACCACAGACGTCAGCACACTAATGCGGGGTCCTTTGGCACTTTGGTGATGCCATCAAGCCGGGTACCATCTATTCTTTGCCAGCAGGATGCCTAGGCAGGTGGATCTGAATTGTAGTTGAGCCTGTCTCAAAGTAGTAGTGAGACCCTGTCTCAAAGAGATTCATCTCTCTCTCTGTTCTGCATGACTATTTGGGAGGTGCGATGCGTCTCACTTGCTGGAACAAGCTGCATCAGACAGGAGCGTGCTTCCTCAGCCGGTGCTGTCCCGTTCTAACATAAGATGTTTTCGTGGCTTCCATATTCTCCAGGTCGGCACGCCATCATGTGTAGGGTAAAAGGGGCCAAGGAAAGAACACCCTGCCCATGACTTGACCCCAGGACCAGGCCTTAAAATCCCACCAATCCCAAGCCATCCTGGAAAGCTCCCCCACCCCACCAAAAAACCCTACATAGTTCTGTACTATGCTTAGTTTTCTGTTGCTTTTCACCCTAGAGGCAGCCACCCTCCTGGATTTGTTGTCCTCATGTGTAGGAGGAAATCAATGCCGCCATTAACCATATGACTTACTAGAGGCGCATACAGATGAGGTAATAAAAGAGCAGTTTACCACATCGCTAACCACACCCACTTTAGGTATGACTAAAGACGTATACTGACGTAGGCTGTCACCTCATCTGTATGCGCCTCTAATAAGTTACATGGTTAATGGTAGCATTGTTTTCCTCCTACACTCATGAAGTCACTAGTGAAGTTTGTTATGCGGCATTATGCTTTTCGCTAGAGCTCAACTGTAACAACTTTCCCTGGAGCGTAGCAGACCTGTAACCCTTTATCAGGGGAACCTCCCCTAGAGAAGCAGACCAGAGCTGCTGCTGTGCAGAGTGTCAGCGCTTACATCATCATCGAGGTTTGGTCCC
Source organism: Mesocricetus auratus (assembly GCF_017639785.1). Taxonomy (NCBI): domain Eukaryota; kingdom Metazoa; phylum Chordata; class Mammalia; order Rodentia; family Cricetidae; genus Mesocricetus; species Mesocricetus auratus. The sequence goes on along the minus strand of NW_024429215.1, from coordinate 2,110,649 downwards.
GAATGTAAGCTGTACAGCCCAGATGAAAAGGCACCCGGCAGTCCGGAGCCAAAGAATACCACAGAGTCTCAAGCGTTGCAGGACTGAAGGGAAAGGTTTTTCCAATGGGACTGTTTCAACTCTGCTCCATTTGTTGGGGGAGGGGGACTCCCCAGCAAAAGTGTTAGAGCCTACTCTGCTCAGCTCCACGTTCCGTTCCACTGAGTGGGAAGTGTTAGATTTGGCGCTAATGAAACTCATGCCACACCATACAAACCTCACACAAGAGATTTGTTGGAAGAGAAAAAGAACACAGGACAGTGACTACCTCTACTCAGGCAAGAAGCAGGGCTTATATAGCGTTTCTTGGGGGGTCGGGATGGGGGAGGGAGGGAGGATTGGTGGGAATTCAAGTCCTGAACTTGGGGCAAACTCAGAGATTGGTGGGATTTTGTGCACAGGGATTGATTGGGTTTTATACTCAGGGATTGATGGGATATCAAGTACTTCGCCCTGGTCAGGGGTAGGCTGTTTTTCCTGGACCCTGGTCTCAGGGCCAGGGTGTTTGTTCTCTGACCATTTTTACCCTATAGAGAAGCCTCTATTTCTGAAGGGATTTTTCCTTAGTCTATGGAGCCAAGGAATCATTGCCGGGAAGATCTGCTTTGGGCAGATCCTATCTCTCTCTGACTTCTATCTTCAGACATGTTTTAGTGTCTCCTGAGATCCACCATCTATCTCTTGTCAACATAGTAAATCCAGTGCAACAGGAAGGACTACAGGCAAGTGTTTCTGAGGTTTGCTTACCTGACGTGCCTCCGAATGTTTCATTATTGAGGAAAATACAGTTATCTCTGTGGTAGAGAAACAGAAACCCCAAACCATCCGTTAAATAGAAAATATCCATGTTGCCACTTCGATGGAGTTCTGCCTCCTCTGAAGAGCTCTTGTCTCAAGCAGCCTGATGTGAGAATTCTGTGTCATCGTAGAACAGTGGAACAGCTCTAGAGCTCTAGAGACTTCTTAACAGTAAGGAAGAACACAAGAAGGAGAAATGAACCTTCAGACCTGCCATCTTATTTGGGTACTCCATCTGTGGTTCTCCGTGTTGTCTAACCTAACCCTTTCGTCATATTTTATGAGAACCTCAGAGCAACTCCCTTGATATTCCATATAAACCAGCTGTTTCTGTCTTTACTAGAAAGTTTGACTCTCAGCACACTCCACTAAAAGTCAACAGGCTTAACAGTCTACCATCTTCCCAAAAATCTTTGCAAATCTCCAGGTCATATTCTTAGGCCAAACACTGCAGTCACGGTAGGCTTTTTGCAAAATTTATTTTTAACTTGTGGAGTGGGGGTTGGGGAAACAGGGGGCGCGGGGGGGGGGGAGGGAGCTGGGAGTAGTATGTAAAAAGTTAAATAATTTAGAGCTGTCAAAAAAAAAAAAGACTTCCAGGAATCATTACAGAACATAAAGTTTGTAAACACTAATGAGACAGGAAGTTTGCTATGAGATTATGTCACCTAGAAATGTTAGAGAAGCTACACCCATAAAGTCTCATCAATGTGGCTGTCTAAACAAGTCCTAAACAACAATGGCGCCAATGGACGATTGCACGGAAAGCAGAGAGCTTATGTGGCCTCAGCCCTAGAGAAAGTATGCTATGAGCTGGTGAATGCTGAGAGGAGGAGAACTGGTCTTTTCCAGGGGAAGAGCATACCAGTTTTTTACTCAATACAGAGTGCTCAGTGCTGAGATCATATGCAAGCAGGTAATACTATGTGGACTAAGCCGGTCGAATTGATGTTTCTGGAAGAATGGATAGATGGTAGGATGATATATCGGTGATATAAATAATGAAAGGAGCCGGGCGTTGGTGGCGCACGCCTTTAATCCCAGCACTCGGGAGGCAGAGGCAGGCAGATCTCTGTAAGTTTGAGACCAGCCTGGACTACCAAGTGAGTTCCAGGACAGGCTCCAAAGCCACAGAGAAACCCTGTCTCGAAAAAAAGTAATGGAGGGAGAAAAGGGAAGAAGAGATTGATGTAATGATACAATTTTTAAAAATACAGAAAAGTGTGTGTGTCCATGTATGTGTGTTAAGTATGTTTGTGAGGGCCAGAGGTAAATGTCAAGTGTCTCCCACAGCTATGTTCCACCTTATTTTAAAAGTTTTTATTTTACATGTTATGTGTGAGTGCCTACATGTATGTATATAGTATGTATGTATGTATGTGTACCATTTTCATGCCTGGAAACTGCAGAAGTCAGAAATAGATATACAGGAATTCGGAAACATCCCTGTGACTTGGGGATCACACTCAGGTCCTTTGCAAGAGCAGTCAGTGTTCCTAACCATTGAGCCATCTCTCCATCCCCACATTTTGCCCTTTCATCATTGATTATTTATATTATGTGTAATTTCCCTGGCATGCATTGTAAGATGGATAATGCATGTAATTGCACGTTCATGTATCTACATAGTATCTATCATCTATATCTGTCTACATGTATAGAGACAATTATATCACATGGATAAATATTTTTTATAAACAACTATCCACATGTGAATTTAGTGTTTTACTGTTCTGAAGAAGTAAATAAGAATTATGCAGAAGCTTACAATTAACATGTCGCTGATAATGTCAAGACAATTTTCCATTCCTAATGCAGCCATGACAACTCATTAGGAGAAAGTGGCTGATAGTTTGGAAACACATAGAGACCGTTAGACTCGTGTTTCCCAGCAAACAGCTGAGATGATACATAAGACTCAGAAACGTTTGAAAACTACAGGAGAGCATGCAAAAGCAGACCCACAGGCTCGCAAGGAGAAAGGTGGTCATGGTAGCTCTGGATTCAGGGGAGGACCTGGAGGTGACCTCGATCCTACACATCTATTGCATTCTCTTTGTTTGTTTGTTTATTTCTCTGTGGCTTTTGGAGCCTGTCCTGGAACTAGCTCTTGTAGACCAGGCTGGTCTCGAACTCACAGAGATCCACCTGCCTCTGCCTCCCAAGTGCTGGGATTAAAGGTGTGCACCACCACTGCCCAGCGTATTGCATTCTCTGCTTGTGTCTGTACAGAAAAATAACCTTGGAGCCACTGATCTAAAGGGTGACGTCAGAAAGTGACAGGTACACTGAATGTAGCAATATACCAATTTTGTGTATATGTTCCGTATTGCAAAACATCCAAAATCCTGCAGGTATGTGTTATTTCTGTTGCCCTGTATCCTAATCACATGACAACAACAACAAATATTTGCAAGGAAGTAGAGGATCCAGACCAGATGATCCAGTGTAGCTGTGAGAATTTTCTTTGATGTTGAGGGCCTGGAAGAAACTCAGGAGCCAGGTAGTTCCAAAGGAGACACCCCACCTATCTGTAGAGACACAAAAGCAGTTTGCAAATAAAGTCACTGAAATAAACCTTCAATCTAGAGGCTGCCATTGTCTGGGTTACCCCTTTACATAAACAGGAGTGTGGAGAAGCTAGCTATAACTAAGTGCTTCAGACTCAGATCTGTGGACTTCAACCTGCACCCCATCAAATAAAGGAACCGGTAAAGATAGAGGAGAAAGGGATTCCCGATAACTCCAACCACAGTGTGTAAAAAGGAAATCATTCCAACAGCCACCACCATCTTGTCTGTTTTCTGCTCTCTTGACTCGGAGGAAGGGGGAAGAGCAGTACGGGTTTCAGGGTCCCAATCACCCGGAACCCAGTATTCTCTGTCCACAAGGATCCTCAGCTGGGATATTTCTGCTCATTTTTGTTTTACCCAGAAGCTCCTGAGAGTTACGTTGTGAGTTTAGATAACATTTCTGATGCACGCAATCTCTATAAACGAATCACACTTCCTCACTCTTCATAATCCATGATCCAGGCATGTTATACCTTAATTACAAAGATGACAAAAACTAAAACCGTATTGAGAAATTAGGTATTTCTAAGTTACAGCTTGCTTAAGGATCAAGTAGGCACTTGAAACTGGCTGAGCTTTAACAAAGAACAGAGTCCATCAACCTCCCTGACAGCTAATTAAGTGGGTTCTCTAAATGGGGTAGTTGGATATACAGGTTTGTTTATAGACATTCCTTTATGCTCTAAATTGGAGGCAAGTAACAAACTTTGCTACAGTAAGTTTATTTTCTTATAAAAATTTATTGTGCAATCCAGTATCAATTACAACTGAATACTGAGTGATTTTCAGTTTTTTTATTTTATGTGCATGAGTGTATCATCTGTGTGTGTGTGTGCACTATGTGTGTGCCTGCTGCCCAGGGAGGCTAGAAGAATATGCTGGATCCGCTAGAACTGGTTGTGAGCCACCATGTGAGTACTAACCCAGGTCCTCTACAAGAGCAGCCGCTGTCTTAACCATCAAGCCTTCTTTCTAGACCCAAGAATATTGAGGTATTTTCGGGAAAGGGAAGACAAATGTATGAGGAACTTGCTTCATGAGAAGCTACACACACTGAAAGACTATCTTGAGAGTGACCTATGATTCACTGGGATCTACATTACAAACAAGAGTTCTCATACATCTATCTTATGAATCAGTTCAATAATTACGTGCCCTGCCAAATACCCTCACCTGGTATAACACGGCAGGTAATAAGTAAGATTCTTACTACTTTAATTTCACATGGTTAGCTAAACTGTTAAGGAATGTCTTGATTGCGTAAAACAGATTTCTGATTGGTATTGTAGCATACATAAGCAAACTGGTAAATGTATATCGTGAACTTTGAAATAATCGAAATATGTGTCAGGCTTTCATTAGGTAGTCCTCCTCATGGCAAGGAACCAATCAGAAGTTAGCTGGCGGGGCTGTGCTTTACGTCTCTGGGTGTGCTTTACAGACAAGTGCACAACAGTGACCTGCAGAACATAGCAACCGCTCTGGGAGGGTCTATGGGCCATAACAACCAGTTGACCAATCAACACAGGGCAGGTCACAAGCCTGGAAGTGCACCAATCCTGAGACTGTTGCATATCCCTAGACACTCCCCTAATGCTGGTGTTTAAGATCCCTGCCTCGAGGTTTCTCGGGGTCTTTTTTCCAGCCATCTGCTGCAGTAGAGAGGTGAAGGGCCAGAGCTAATGGTTTTAGCTCGTTAAACAACCACAATAAAAGACTCTTTCCTTTTGCATCGAAATGGGCCTCTTGGTGATTTGAGGGTTCAGAATTTGGGCACAACACTTAGTAAATAAATTCCTTTAACAAGTGTGGTCTATTTTTAGACTATGGAGAATTCTATGAATGAGTGGAAACAGGTGATGCTTCTATGAAGGGTCTCGTTAGGAATTCAGGATTGCCAGGCATGCTGTCAAACACTTTTTGTCCCAGTGCTCAAGAGAAAGAAGCAGGCAGATCTACATATGGAATTCCAGGCCCACAAGAGCTACATAAATCTCATAAAATGTCAGGCTGGCCAGGCAGATGGTGGTGCACACCTTTAATCCCAGCACTCAGGAGGCAGAAGCAGGCAGACCTCTGTGAGTTCAAAATCAGCCTGGTCTACAAGAGCTAGTTTCAGGACAGTCTCCAAAACCACAGAGAAACCCTGTCTCGAAAAGCCCAAAAAAAAAAAAAAAAAAAAAAGAAAGAAAGCCAGGAGTTGGTGGCACACGCCTATTAATACTAGCACTTGAGAGACAAAGGCAGGCTGATCCCTGTGAGTTTGAAGCCTCTCCAGAGCGTATTCCAGGACAGGCTGCAAAACAATACAGAGAAACCCTGCCTCGAAAAACAAAAAACAAAAAAAGTCAGGCTGACGATGGTAAGTTTTAATAACCGGCATTAACAGGAAGAGCTTCATCATAAACAAACAATGACATTTTCAGGGTGCAGTCTATCCATCTCTACACTCAGCACACTCTGTGACCAGAGTGAGAGTAGCCATTCTCCTCAAGGAGTTTCCATTTCCACACAGACTAAGGAGATCCTGTTGGTTTATCCTCTTCATGAGCCTGGGATCTTACAGACACGGCTCTGCGAAACTTGAAAAATCAGGGCTGGAACTGGGGAGAGGGTTTGTGCTGGAGGCACAGCAGCAGGCTGATGTTAACGCAGCCATAATCACCTTCAGCATCAGCTGTCATTTCCAGGTAGATTTTGTGGGAACCTGTCTTTGTGGTCCTTCAGTGAGAACCTTGCCAAGTTAATACCTGAGAGGGGGAGTGTGGATTGAGAAAGGGCAGGTAAAGACACAAAGAAGAAGACAGAGACACAGGATAGAGTCAGAAAGGCAATCCAGTGAATACTGAACTCCACAAGTTTATTCTTCAACATTCTTAAGTACCCCAACCAAAAGGAGGGACTTGGCAGAAGACTTCTATTATCACGTATATGGAGCAAACAGACTGACTTCCCCTTAATCCTCCCAAGTATTTGGTAACCACACCTGTTATCCTGCCTTGAGGGTCAAGAGTAAGCACACGGGAGCCCAAGTCTGTTGTTTAGATAAGACATCTGCTACCAAGACCAAAGTATCCTGCAGCAGCCAAGGTCTTTTGACTTACTAAGGACAGTTTTGAACTCTCTGACCTTGAGGCAAGACGAAAAGGAGCCATTTTTATGGGGCCAGGCAAGACTTAATCGGCAGCAAATACTGTCGGTGAGGAGTAGTATTAAAGGAGAAAACGTCTGGGTTTGGGATGTGTCTAGGTCCCCTTTACTCTTGCTGTCGGGTACCATTCCTCCCCAGTTCCCCTGCTTCCTGTGTGACCTTGTCATTCAATTGCTTTCAATCCAGCATCTCATTTTTTTATATGAACACTTGCCCAGATTCTAGACACAGGTTTCCTCTGTGAATTTGCCCTTCAGACTGCACTTGCAAATACTCACCTTGCTCTTTGTCTTCACTGAAATGGATATTTCAATGCCATGGTCTTTTCACTGTGACACCTGGAGAAGTCCTTTCCTGATATGCACGAGATCTTAAATTCATGAAGTCTGTCTTGGCATTATAATCATCACAAGCACAGAAGTGTTAGATGATAATCATTCATTAAATGTGAGACTAACGTTTTCACATTTTCCATTCCCATAATGACTTCACATTCTTGGTTTCCACACAGCATGTGGGAATTCTCATGATTTCATACTATTCTTTCTCAAAAGCCCAAACTCAAGGTGAACATACTGGTTGGCAGTAACCCTGAGGATTTGCCTTGTGAGGTATAGAAACTGACAATATGACTGCTCTGTGGTATGGTTAAGGGGAAGGTTTTAAAGTAGGAGAAAGAAAGGGGGAGGGAGAGAGGAGAAAAGGAGAGAGACAGAGGGAGGGAGACAGAGTGGCTGCTCTGCATAGGACACAGGTTTGGGTTTTAGCATGCACATAGCTGCTAACAAGCTTCTGTGACAGCATTTCCAGGGGATCTAGCGCCCTCTGGTCTCCATGGGCCTTGCACATGTGGTGTGTGTGCATACACGCAAGCCAAACTTTCATACGCAAAAAGAAAACAAATCCAAAATTCCTTTTTCTCGTGTTTCAGTAGGCCTTTTTTTTTTCTTTCTTTCTTTTTTGGTTTTTGAGACAGGGTTTCTCTGTATTGTTTTGGAGACTGTCCTGGAACTCGCTCTGTAGACTAGGGTGGCCTCGAACTCACAGAGATCCACCTGCCTCTGCCTCCCAAGTGCTGGGATTAAAGGTGTTTCACCTCCTCAGTCAGCGTGTTTTGTGTTTTATTATTTTCACATCTGCTGTGATTGAGATTGTGTTTCTGTTTTGTTGTTGTTGTTGTTGCTGTGCCTGTGAGTTACCTCAGATATTTTTCAGGAAATTGTTCGTCTGCTGTGAGCAATACTCTTTTTTTTTTTTTTTTTTTTTTTTGGTTTTTTTCGAGACAAGGTTTCTCTGTGGCTTTGGAGGCTGTCCTGGAACTCTCTCTGTAGACCAGGCTGGCCTCGAACTCACAGAGATCCGCCTGCCTCTGCCTCCTGAGTGCTGGGATTAAAGGCATGTGCCACCAACGCCCAGCAGCAATACTCATTTTTGTCAGTCATAGGTTCTTGTTTGCCGCGCCCGCTGTGCCGCCTGTATCCGAGAATTTGCGGAGGGTGTCAGGATTGATGACACAGAGACCAGTCGGTGGTGCAAAGAAAACTTTAAGCAGGCCCCAAGAAGGCTCAAGAAAGCTTCCCAAGAAAGGCTTCCCTCAAGAAAAGCTTCTGCTCCCTTTCTTACCCCTGGCTTGTTATATGCCCCTGACACCAGAGTCAGTGGTGGGGGTCAGGAAGAGGCAGCTAGCCATTGGAAAGATCAAGGTCAGGGTGTTCCCATGAGTGAGCCCTTATCGGGAACTTAATGCTCCGGTAAACATTTCTTATGGACACCGGATTGTTTTCAGTAAACATGTTTTTAGTAAACGTTGTCTTACAGCTGCCTGCTCCCAGGCTGATGGGAAAGTGGGTCTCCGGCCAAGGTCTTTTGTTCCCACAATTGTTCATTTACCTACTTGGTCTTTGAATGTAACACATTTCTCCTCTTCTTCATATACATTTATTTGATTGAAAATCCGACATTGGAACACAATTTTATAAAATAACCTCACCTCCCCGCCAAGGATAAGAGAACACAGGATGGATATGAAGAGGGAATAGTGGGAAGGCAGGTTTCAATGGGGAGAGGTTAAATTAGAGTGTAGGGCGGAGGATGGGGGAGAGGGAAAGATAACATTAAAGATATTTGAAAAGGCATTTAGAAACCTATTTTATCAACTCCCCCCCCTCCCCGTGTGGTGTGTGTGTGTGTGTGTGTGTGTGTGTGTGTGTGTGTGTGTGTGTGTGTGTGTGTGTGTGTGTGATGTCAGAGTTTAACTGTGGTTAGCCTACACGGAGGAATTTTGCCCCTCCCAGAAGCCACAGACTAACAAATAGGAAGCACAGTTCTGGGAGTGGCATGCTTCCCCGTAAGTTGTCAGTCAGAAGTGTCTTGGAGACCCCTCAAACGAGAAAGCTCTCGAAATTGCTCTTGGTTGCACACCAGAATGTACTGTTTAAACTGGATTCCCGAAGACACTATCATCACTGGTTACAGTGCAGTGAGATATTCACCCCACACCTGTAGCGCTGGGCATGGTCACAGGTGCAGACACGACCGGTTGAAAGGATTGAATTAGAAAGCCCCTTTCTGGTGGCGGAGAGGATCGGGGTAGCAGGGTCTTCATCCTTGGAGCTGGAGCGACACGGCAGTCACTTGTTTCCTGTGTAAGTTCCATTTCCCCCAATAAACTACACTTCATTCTCCACTGAGTCTAGTGAATCCCGATTTCCACGCCCACAGTTACAGGTCGTAGAGAAATCAATTTGGCAGTGACCAAGAAACTTCTTTCCTGATGACCGGAAGGCGCTACTCAGGCTGCTGGAGAAGAAAAGTCATCAACTGTCGTAGCCAGATGTGTGACCGCTGTGGACTACAAGAATGACTCATGGGGCCAGGCGTTGGTGGTGCATGCCTTTAATCCCAGCACTCGGGAGGCAGAGGCAGGCGGATCTCTGTGAGTTCGAGGCCAGCCTGGTCTACAGAGTGAGTTCCAGGACAGCCTCCAAAACAATACAGAGAAACCCTGTCTCGAAAAAACAAAAAAAAACACACACACACACACACACACACACACACACACACACACACACACACAAAAAGAATGACTCATGGGGCAACAAGATACGTCCATGGCTACAGCAGTGGCATGGGTTTTAAAGGGATAACCAATTTCTTGGGTACAAGACCTGCTTCACGGGGAGAAATGCGTCCCCGGTTCTTTAAGTCCCACCAAGAATCTATTTTGGGGGAGCTCACAGGCCCCAGCGGAGAAATTGCTGTTATTGTCCTGCTTAAATGAACATAGTATGAAGCTGCCCTTTAAAGTCATTGCTTTCTACCCGTAGATTAATGTAGCTCTCAGACCACAACAAAGAAGTGTCTTTGACTTGATGTGCCATGTTTCCCTCCCCTCCTGCTCCTCCTCCTCCTCTTCTTCCTCCTCTGTTCCCATCTCCCAATCCACTCCTCCACAGTTTCTGTTCAGGAAAGGGCAGGATTTCCATGGATATGAACAAAACATGACATATCAAATCCATGGGGGATCATCAAAGTCTGTCTCATCATTTGGGGCAAGACCTCTGCCCTCCCCCATGTATCTAGTCAGAAAGAGTATCCCTCCATAGTGAGTGGGCTCCCAAAGTCCATTCGTGCTCTCGGGATAGATACTGGTTCCACTGCCAGCGGCCCCATAGACTGCCCAAGCCCCCCAACTGACACCCACCTTCATGGGGCCTGGTTCAGTCTCAGGCAGGTACCTCAACTGTCAGTCTGGGGTCCATGAGCTCCCACTTGTTCAGGTCAGCATGGTCTTGACCCCTTTGCTCATCACTCCTCCCTTTCTACATATGGATTCCAAGATAGAAAATCAGGAGTAGGGGAGTGGGGGGGGGGGAGCGGAGGGCAGAAGAGTAGTGAGGGGAGCACAAAGGATCAGGAAGGCCAAGTTGTGGGAAGAACAGAGAAGGAGAGCAAGGAAAGAGACAACTTAATAGAGGGAGCCATTATAGGTTCAAAGGGAAACCTGGCACTAGGGAAATCTCTAGGAATCCACAAGGATGACCCCAGCTAAGAACCTAAGCAGTAGTGGAGAGGCTACCTTAAATGTCCTTCCCCTATAATGTGATTGATGACTACTTTAAATGCCATCATAGAACCTTCATCCAGTAGCTGATGGAAGCAGAGGCAGATTCTCAGTTGGTTTTTTTTTTTTAATTTTCCAGTTTAAGTTTAGATAAGAAACAAGGTTGCTTCACAAGTCAGTTCCAGGTCCCTCTCCCTTTCCCTCCCCTCCTCCCGTGCCCTCCCCCCACCCCCCCACCCCCGTTATCCCCTCATTCCCCCAGGGAGGGTGAGGCCCTCCATGGGGGTGTCCATAGTCTGTCATTTCATATAGGGCAGGGCCTAGACCCTTCCCCAAGAGTTCAGGGTGAGAGTGCACCTCACATTGTTCTATGGGAGTCCAAAGTCCGTGTGTATACTTGGGATGGGTACTGATCTGCTGCCCAAGGCTCAATAGATTCCCTAGGCCTCCTCACTGACACCCAGATTCAGGGGTTCTTGATCAGTCCCATGCTCAGTTGGTTTTTAAAAATAAAGGGATAAGAGAAATGGGAAGGAGAACTAAGGAGAGTTAGGGGGAGTATCAGTGGGTGAATATGACCAACATTGAGTTCATGAAATTCTCAAACAACTAACAAAAGCGTTATATTAAAGACTTACTCCTCCCTTATCTTTTCCTGGGATTTATTACTTTCATTTTTTTCCATTTTAGGTGATCATTCTGTTTCATGGGGATCAACTTAAGGTGTAAACTTGGAAGCCTTTATTATTTTGCCCAAGTCTAAGCTTTTTCTTCAGCATGCACAGTAACATTCTAAATTCCAGTATATATACTTACACTTATATATGTGCTCACACTTATATGATTGCCTTCTAAAACTGGGAAGGACGGAAAACGAGGAGGGAGTGAGGCAGAAATAAGGAGCATTGTCCTTTAAATCTGGGGAGACACTAGTGACAAAGGACAGAAAGACAGGGCATGTTGGTAATGGGGAGAAAAGAATAGGACTGTGGTGGCTCCGCTATAGAATCGGAGCTTCCATTTTGTTGAGTAAGGCAGAAATTTGAAATGACACTGATCAAGCAAAACTTGCCCTCGGGGTTGATATGAGTTTCCATGTGATGTCATGAGAAGGATAGAACATAAACTGCCCATACTTAGGACTAAAATGATGTATAATTTTGAGTTTTTAGCACTCCCCCCTCTTTCCTAAAACTACACTATATAACCCCCAGTAAATCCACCTCCTATCTTTCTTTGCCAAAAGAAATTATTTTATTACACTTTTATTTATTTCTGCATATTAATATCTTACCTGCATGTATGTAAGTACACTGGATACATTCAGTAACCAAGAAGGCCAGAAAACATTGTGGGATCCCTCAGAACTGGAGTTACAGATGACTATGAGATGCCTCGTGGGTGCTGGAAACCAAACCCAGATCCTCTGCAAAAGCAGCCACTGGTCTTAACTACCGAGTCATCTCTCCAGCACTGACGTTCTTTAAATCATTATAAGCTACAGTCTTTATAGCCCTCGAGCAATGGTAAATAACAGAGAGGAGCTTTCTTAGCAATCTTTAGTGATGTAAAATGAAAGTCACTAAAACGTACACACACACATTTGCCACACAGTGAAAGCAAAAAAAAGGTAATTGCCCCCTTCCCCTTGAGAAGCGCATACCCATCCTGTTTGATATGAGTTTACTCTCACACCAAATTCCTTTCTGTTTAGTTTTAGCACATCAAACTTAGCTTCATACTGGCTTGCCCTGAAATTGATTTCATCATCAAAAACCTAACATCTCATTTTTGCTTGCAGATCTCTGAAACAAGCTGCTCAAACATCTACTGATGTGGTGTGGTGCTGTTTGCTCAGAGGACCAACCGTTGGAAATGGCCTGTCACTGTGTGCAGGAGAAGGACAATGGCCAGCTACATCTCGGTCAACACATATAAGACTACACGAATCAGAAAGCAGAATAAACTCGGCTATCTGACATGCACAGGTCTTACATTTTCCTTGGATTTTTATAAGGTGTAGAGCTTCTCAGGAGGACTGCGGGGAACCCAGGGCTTTGAAGGGTGAAGTCAGATGTCAGGAGTTGCCACTTTGTTGAGAGCACTGACATTTACCTACTAAACCTTTCCTAGATGTTAGAAGTAACACTCCAAGGATCCAGACTCCTTTCATCATATATAATCTAAAGCATGTTTGTTGTCTGTGGTGTAGAGGCATCTAGCCTAGCCAGTGTATTTGTGTTAGTGGCCACACCCCTTTGGGCGTGGCTTCTGGTGCTGACACATGGGCGGGGGCGGGGAGAGAGGGAGAGGGGCAGGGGGAGAGAGAGAGAAGAGAGAGAACTCGAACTGGCCTCAAGGTTGCATCTGTACCTGAAGCTACGCCCAAAGGGGTGTGGCCTCTAAAACAAATACACCGGCAAGGCTAGAGGCTACTACTCTACAGACCCTGATGTTTTTCTCTGCTCTACAGTGCTACCACACCCCTCTCATTGTTTTTTTTGTTTTTTGACCACATGTGGACTCTCAGTCATGAGGGACTGTGGCATTGGTAACGTTTTGAGGAACAAGAAGGGCTAGCATGAGAGGTACACATAACACGAATGCCAGAGAAAAGGACACTTGAAGCTAGCCAGAGTGAAGAAATAGGAGGCAAGGGGAGAACTCAAGACAATATAGCGTCCTTGTGTGTATTTGGAGCCAAGCCACTGTGGGACGAAGCGGGACAGAAACCTCTATCTTCAACAATGTGCTGAACTGTGAATTAGAAATCTGTATCACATACATCCCCGGATAACTCCAGGATCGTTGCAGAAGGGGGAAAAGAAATAATGGAAGAGCCTGAGATGACAGATGACTATAAGGAAGCTGTTTCCTGGACATAGCAGGGCAGTTACTCGTATGAACTTAGGACAGCACACACAAGTCTGTGCAACCTCAAACTAGACCAAATTCCAGAGTGCAGAGCAGAGGTGAGCACGGCCTCTCACCGAGATGAGAAGCTATTGGCAACTGATAGCTGGAAAGAGGAGAGTCACTCACTTCCTCTTAAGGGTGTGGCCTACAGTGAGTTAAGCCTGCTCCAGTGAAAATCGCACATTACAGGGTGTGTGGGCAACACAAATTGGACTTGATGAGTCTAAGAAAGAAAATGAAAGGGGATACGATGCTGACCGGGTAGGCAGGACAGAAGTTGGAGCTGGTAAATATTATCAAAATACAAACATAGGAGAACTAATAAAAATGAGAAAACAAAATCTTTAGACTATATTGAGTCCTGGGGCTACAAATTGAGGCCTTGGTGATGTCTGGGATCCGTGCTGCCACCAAAGCCATCCTGAGATGAGTGGTTAATGCTTCCACTCTGAGCCAGGATGTCACCAGGGGCATGACTGGGTACGTAGTCCTGCTGAGGTCTGTGTTAATGTTTGAGGTCCGTGTCACCTCACGGGGCCATAGGAGCCATGTGTGATGAAATCAGAGGGCCATGCTGAGCTGGCCCTGTCCTCTGGTCCTGGGGAAGCTGGCCCTGCCGCCCACTGAACACTGCAGTAAGAGGGCTGGTCCCTGTCCTTGGGAGAAGTGGCACTACCCTTCAACACAGGTGAGGAAGAACCAACCGTGATGGCATATGCATCGGGGAGTTGGCTCCAGCCCCCAGCTTGAGGGAGATGAACGCAGGCCGGGACTGAAGAGCTCAGCTATCACCCAGGCCCACAGTCAGGTCTTTGGTTGGCCACCCGTAACATCTATGCCGTGTAGGACCTGTTGGAGTTTGTGAAGGGACTGACTTTGTGGAAGAATATCCACAGGATCACTGTGACTGAGAGTGGCCTGGGAATATCCCAGAGGAGTTTGAGTGAGGATCCATTGATAACGGTGTACCAGAAACCAGAGGCTTTGAACCAGACTTACAACACATTACAATTGGACAAAAGGGTATGCTGTGTGACACACCTCAGCTCCCAGTGCCACCAAATGAGGGGTTGTTACAAAAGTGGGAAAGAAGGAAAAGTGAAAAGGTTTTTGTTTTGGTTTCGTTTTGTTTATTTTGTTCATTTGCTTGCTTGGCTTTGGTTTGATTTTTTAATTTTTTCTTTTGGGAGGCACTGTGGGGGTGAGGGAGGATATGGGGAGACTGGGAGGTGAGTGTAATTAGCATGCATGATGTGAAATTCCGCAAGAGTCAATAAAGAGATTATGTTTTTAAAAAAAGAAAGAAAAAAGTAACTAGTAAACCATTTAACCCACCCATTCCCTCCAAAACAATACCTTGTCCACTTAGAAGCAGAACCTAAGTAATTACCAACATATATTATAACACTAATATAAGTTTGAAAGGTATACATCGATGTGTTAACCATAAAGGAAGGAGAACCTCTAGCAATAGGAAAGGGTGTTCAATAAAGCAAAAGTTGACTGCACAATGGAACATGTCACATGATATTTTGTTAAAATGAGAGCATTTCCAGGGTAGACATGCATGATGTTCTCTCTCAGGACTGTTTGGCTCTACTTCTGAAATTCAAATGGGTGTAAATCTGTCATTCTTCCAGTGCAGGTGCACTTACATGCCCAGAAATTCACAACAGTGGTATTACGAACTTTGGAAAACATACAGACATTTGCAATTCTTCAATTTGAAAAGTCATATGCTCTGAGTACTTTATGGAGAAAGCTAGGAGGGCATCTTCAAATCCATGCTACACTAATGGCAAAAATCAGTGGAGCTCATAGAGATCAAAAGGGCAATGAAACATCAAAATTTGTTTTTCAACAATTCATTATTGTGAAAACTTATGCAAACCAGGGGACCAATGTTAATCCCACTCAAAGGGATATTACCTCAGGACACAGCCATCTTTTTCTACTGCTTGTCTCCTAAAAGCTGCCTCAAATCAATATCTTTTATCCTGGTGACAAAAGTTCTAGCAAATGGAGAAACTCAAATCATGTCTCAGCCACAGCACATGAGACTCAATAGAGTAGCATTAAAATAATTTTATATTTATGTGGTTGAATTCTGTAACATAAAGGAAAGTACAGAAAGAAATTAAAGCACATAGAACTTTAAGAGGCAAAGGTAAAATACAACACATTGAATGATATAATTTATATAAAATAAAAAGTGAGGAGCCAATGTATACTGTGAGATGTCACAGTAGTTAACACCCTCAGTATTATGGGGGGCAGATAATGATGTACTTTGACCCTGTAGTATTCATTTTCAATGTAGGAGCTGCATGCAGAGATGAGTTCAGGGAGGTGATTTCATTGATCAAGGCATGTCTGACTTGGGCATGGATATTTTAAAAATTGTTTATCAAATGCATGCACCACTTCATGAAAGGTATCAGACCCGTTTCAGGGGTTGAGCTGAAATACTCTGTGCTTCAGTTTGTGTAATGGACCTGGGTTCAATTTCCAGAACCCACATGGGAGCTGATGACTAGTTCCAAGAGGACCCAGCTCTCTCTTCTGGACTCCAATGTGGTGTGCAGATATATAAACAGACAAAACAGTCATGCACATAATATAATGAAGTATTTTAATAGACTCTATCATGGTTATAATTATCACTCTTTTTAAAAAAGATTTATTAGATTTATTTACTATATATACACTGGTCTGCCTTCTTGTACACCTGCAGACCAGAAGAGAGCAGCAGACCTCATTACAGATGGCTGTGAGCCAGCATGTGGTTGCTGAGAATCAAACTTAGGGTCTCTGTAAGATCAGCCAGAATTATCACTCTTTTGAAGTGTACAATCCACACTTTTCATTTTCTCTTGAGATATACTTACGTTACACTTGATTTTCACATAATACTTCTGTGTGGAAAATAAACATGATCTGGATGAATACATGCTCACGTGTTCGTGCACAGAAACATACACCTGTGTATTCATATGCATGCATATCTAACGTAAAAGCTTCTTTGCAGAAATCACCACTCGTAGATGCTAAGATTGCTTATATTGTGACTAAACATCTGTGGATATGACTAAAAAACAAATGAGAATTCTTCAACCGTATTCACATGTCCATTATGAAATTAGGGAGGATTTTCTATTCTTTGTCCACGTACAGCAAAACATGGATGAGCTGGGGCTGTGTCTCATTAGCAGAAAGGGGCTGAGACAGGAGAAACCCATGGAGAATACTCCAGTGGCATTTACAATCCACCAGCCAGGGTCAAGCAGAAACATTAAATAGATGGTAAAGAGGGAGGAGAGGGTGTAAAAGCAGACAAAGGTGCTCACCAGGAGAAGGATGGTTTGGGTAGCTCTGGTTTCAGGAGGAGATCTGGAGGAGACCTTGGACCTGGGCATGTGTTGCATCCTCTGCTTGTGCCTGTGCAGGATGAGAAGCATGGAGCCACTGGCCCAGAGCATGAGCACCATGCACGCAGCATCGGGAAGGGTCACGTAGATCACATGTAACATTTCACCAGGTTCCTCCCAAGGAAAAGAAGAATGGTATCTCAAATCCGTTGGATGAGTAATGTTTGTATGGCACAAACTACCAGTCATGTGCTCGAGTATATCAGTGTTCACCAGCAGGGACAGGATCCAGGTCAAGTATATGAAGGGAATAATTAATTGGGGAGCTTTAATTTTGATTCCTGCCCAGCTGGAATGCTTCGGTCTGATGGTGATGGCCTGGAAGACACTCGATAAGCAGGTACTGCCAAAAGATACACCTCTGCCAACTCTGTGAAGGTAAAAGAGCAGCCTGTACCCAGAGTCACTGGGGGAACATTTGATGCCAAAAGCCTCCATTGTCTGGGGCACTCCTTTACAGAAGAGTGTTAAGAAGTTGGCTAGAGTTAAATGCATCAGAATCAAGTCCTTGGCCTTTAGTTGGCGCTCCTTGAAGTAAAGCGAGAGATAATTGTACATGAGGTAGGAATTGCCTGAAACTCCAGCCAAAGTTTGTATTAAGAAGATGATTCCTATAGCCACGTCTCTGTCCCTCATCCTGTAAGTTACTGATTCCCGGGCTGGGGAAGCCTGCATGGGGAAATGAGGCAAGGGCTCCAGATTCCATGTCACCTGCATCTCTGCATTCTCCATCTATAGGTGTCTGTCTCTCTGGACTTATTGTCAGCTGCTACACTGTGGTTCATTATACTGTTTCATTTTACATTGTTTTAAATGAGAATTGCATCACTTTCCCCTTAACTTCCTTCAGTCGTTCCTATGTTCCCACCCTCCAACACTCAGCATGCCTCTCAGCTGATAGCTTCTTTCTCTTTGATTGTTATTTTTGCACGTGTATATTAATGTGTGTTGTATACACAATTGCATAAAAATAACCTTCTGAGACCATTCTTACTGTTTGTATATATAAGCCTTTTAGGGTTGACTTTGTATTGGACAACCAATAAAGGGTTCATGCCCGGGAGAGGTGTGTCCTGCATCTATGGCTTAGGGAACATCGTGGTAGAGGGAGTGGAAAGATGCTAAGAGCCAGAATACCAGGAAGAAACATTCTGTCCTCTAATTACCTACATAAATAAGTCTGTAATCACAGCAATGTCTATAGACATGCTAAAATGTGGAAGGCATAAAATTCCACAGGGTCCCACTGCTTCACAAAGAACTATAAACAGCTAATGACTTACATGCTGCAATTTTATAAAGCATTTGCGGTCAATGGATTCTGGCTATATGAGAGGCACAATGCCAGGCATTGGTGGTGCATGCCTTTAATCCCAGCACCCGGGAGGCAGAGGCAGGCAGATCTCTGTGAGTTTGAGACCAGCCTGGTCTACAAGTACAAGGAAGTGACTGTGTACTGACAGAGTACACATTTTCAACAGACCTTCCTTCAATGTCACTACTTACTGGAGTCCTTCATTATGATGTGTATTTAAACGCAGGGTAGAGTGGTGCACTTCTTGAATCCCAAACCTGAGAAGGCAGAGAAAGGTGGAACTCTCTGAGTTAGAGGCTGTCCTGGCCTCCATACTGAGTACTGAGTTCCAGGCCAGCCAGAGAGATGAGTTACCCAGCGAGAACCTGTGTTTTTACAAGTTATGTATTTAATTTGCTTTTTGTAATATCTAATTATGCTTCCAGGGGAATTTTTCTGTAAGACTCCACCATTTGCTTGTGAATTTTAATTGTATAATCCAGTACCAATTAGGATTGGTCACTGAGATGCTTGATCACGTTCATCAACAGTGAGAAAAACAGTATCTCAGGGGCCTACATCATGATGAGTTCGTGGAATGAGCCAAGTGCAGGAACTTACCCAGAACTCACTTTTTTCATATTTGAAATACCAGCTGATGACTCTATCACAAAAATATTCAAGCAGTCACAAGGCAGGCCATAATACCATACATAGTTAGTAGGACCAATACATGAATAGAGCACAAAAAAATCAAACCTCATAGAAAAGGGCATGGAAAGATTGTAAGAGTATGAGACAGTGGACGACTATAAGAAAACAGTTTTTTTTTCTTTCCACAACAGAGAAGCTGCACATATGTACTCAGTGTGGTTAACATGTTGTTAAGGACATGTGTAAGCTCAATTCAGATAAAATATTAGCATGGAGAGAGGAGTTGGGCATGCAGTCCCACCTCTAGATGACAAGCCATTGGCCAGTGATAGCTGCTGAGAGAGTGAGAGTCAATACTTTTTCTAAGAGTGTGACTCCAGGGCAAGCCACACACCCAGTAGTATATGAGCAACACAAGTTGGATTTAATAGGTTAAGAGCGCATGAGAGAGACAGAGGCAAAGTGACAAAGGCAGAGAGAGACAGAGAGAGAGAGAGAGAGAGAGAGAGGAGATAGAGAGAGATAAAGAGAGAGGGGGTCAGAGAGAAAAAGAGAGAGAAAGAGAGAGAGGGGAAGAGAGAGAATAAATACAAGATTGCGTTGATAAAAAAAAGAGGTAAGAAGTATCTGGAAGGAGATGAGGAGGGGGTGGCAATATGATTAACAATGTATGAAATCTTCAAAGAGCTTATAAAATATTATTAAAAAGAAACAAAACCATGGCACACTGAAGTATCTTTAGTGCAATTAAATAGTTCTCTTGCCATTGAAGCAGCATTGCTGATATTATAGTAGAGCCCATACAAAAAATGACATATTTATGGTATGAAGTTGGACTAGTAAAATTTTAAATCAAGGTTGCTCTTCCAGAGGACCTGGGTTCTAGTATCACCACACACATGGTAGCTCACAGTGTCTGTAACTGGAGTTCTAGGGAATCCAATCCCTATTCTGGACTCCTTGGGCACTGCACACACATGGTTCCCAGACATACATGCAGCCAAAACACCCACAGATGAAAATGAGAGCTCAACTCTACACAAAAACCTTCAGATGATTGAATAAAGCTGGGACCTTCATCCCACATACGGACTTGAGATCATGTACGGGAAGAATACATAGTCTTAGAAAGGTCAAACATCCAGTCTGGGATTCCACATGTGGGGCTTGAGCAGCACACTGGTTTCCAAACACATTTCTTTAATCAATTAAAAACAAGCCTTCATTACCTAATATTAAGTCCTAACAACTGTTAGTTGGGACCCTCAAATGAGAAGCAAGGTTTTCTGTGTGATCAGGGCTTCTTGTGTCTTTGCTGCCTAAACTTTTCCTCGGGAGTCCTCATTTCCTACACGACTTTGTCATCAACCTGGTCTGATTCCAAGTCCCATTCGCTGAGGTGATCACTTACCAAGACGCCTGACACAAGCTTTCCCTTATGTTCTCCCCATTTCTGAGAGCAGTTGGACAGACTTACCACAGGCTTTTTCCTGCTGGGGTCCTGGTGTCAGTTCCATGGTCCCTATAAACACCATGTGAGCTGGAGAGAGGCATCCAAGCCTGAGATATGGATAGGTCTGTGATTCTGTGACCTCCTCTCCCCTTGGACCTTCAACTATGTTTTCGCTTGTAGTAGCGAAGGACATGCAGGTGGGAGCAGCCAAAGGACTCTTCTGAGAACTGTTCGTCTCAGGTGAAAGGGAAATAGAATTGCTATTGTCTTTCTCTCTGAAGAGAATACTAGAGGAGCAGATGATGGTTTTATAGTTCTTGGTCCCAGGAGGAAGACAATGTCCCACTGGAAGGGAGCAGGAAATAATGAGGTCTGACATATGAAGGATGGGCAGTGAGCTACAGAAGCCCCTTTGCAATCTTTCTCCCCATGAGGAAGCTTACTTAGTTATTTCCTATTTGTGAATCAGGAGCAGTGGCTCTCAACCTGTGGGTTATGACCCTTTGGGGGTTGAATGACCCGTTCACAGGTATCACCTAATATCATTGGAAAACACAGATATTTATATTCTCATTCATGATAGTAGCAACATTACAATGATGACATAGCAATGAAAATAATTTTATGGCTGTGGGGTCCCCACAATAGGAGAAACTGTATTTAAGGGCTGCAGCATTAGGAAGGTTTAGAAACACTGCCCTTGAGTGATGCCATCTTTTAAGACGTTGAAAAAATAAGCAAAATGAGACAAATATATGATGAGGATTTTAATAGATTTGTATAAAATACACCAATAGTTCATACAGTCAATCATTAGATCCCTTGCACAGTCAGTGACTTTGAACTTTCATCACATCCTGTTGCCAACTGGTACTTAGCTTTTGTCTTTTTCAAAATTTAAATTAGAAACAAGCTTGCTTCACACGTCAATCCCAGCTCCCTCTCCCTCCCCTCTTCCCTCATCCCCCTAACCCCCCAGCACCCCACCAAATCCCCACTCTGTTCCTCAGGGATTGTGAGGTCCTCCATGGAGGATCTCCAGAGTCTATCATTTCATTCAGGGCAGGGCCTAGGCCCTCCCCCAAGAGCCCAGGCTGAGAGAGCATGTCTCATTGTCTCATTGTGGGATGGACTCCCAAAGTCCATTTATATGCCAGGGATAAATACTGATCCCAAGGTCCCATAGATTGCCTAGGCCTCCTCACTGACATCCATATTCAGGGGGTTTGGGTCAGTCCCATGTGTACTTAGCTTTCATAGAAAAATACACTTTATCATTTGTACTGCCATTAGCAATAAGCAGAAAACCTAAACTATATATTTTTTTTAAAAAAAGGAAGGTTCTGAAAATGTGAGCAATAAGGGACAGCAGCGAGACAGATGTTATGACATGTCATGTCCTCTTCAAGTGCTGACTAAATCCTTGGTTTTAGCTAATCCTTTCCTTCACTCCATCTTCTCCCACATCCAGCCATCACCCATTCTTAAACCTTGTCACCTCCAGGTTCCCATTCCTCCGTGTTCCGAGCCTATGTGTCACACCATTCCCACTTTCATCAAGTCTTTCCCATCCACCATGGGCCCTATTCAATTCCAGGCTTGCACAGACGTTCCAGATTACATAGACAAATCTCAAAATTCTTAGCTCTGACCTTCACATAAGGAGGAGCATGCAACATTAGTCTACCTGATCCTGAGTCACCTCACTTAGTGTAATGTTTTCCAGTTTGATGGAACGGATTTATGAGCACTTGTGCTAGCTCTTCTAAATGTTACAGTGACAACTTGCTTTGTTAGGAAGCAATCTCCTACTGATCCAATCTCATGCCAAGTTTGGGATCAGTTCAAGTTGCTCATGTTTTCTCTCATGATTTTATAAACAAATTTAATTACATACGTAGAATATGTTTTGATCAAATATATTCATTTTCTCACATTCAATTACTCCCCTACTCTCTGTACAATATTTTCCTGCCAACTTGACATGCTCTTTTCTTTTTATCTCTCTGATGTAACTGACTAAGAAAGAAATCATGGAAATAGTACCGTTCACAATAGTCTCACAACATTCAAAATATGTTATAATAAATCTAACCAATGAAACAAAAGACACAGTGAAAACTTTAAGACACTGAAGAAAAAAGAGAAGATGATACCAAAACATGGAAATAACTTCTATGTTTATGGTGGGATTAACATTATGAAAGTGGTCATTTTTACCCCCAAGAAATCCACAGACTCAGTACAATTCCCATCAAAATTCTGTGAAAGTTTCACATGGAAACACAAAAGACCCATATCATAAGCAACACAAAAACTGCTGGAGATATCACTATCCCAGATTTTGAATTATACTACACAGCTATAGTAATAAAACTAGCATGGGACTTGCATGATCGTAGACTCACTGATCAGTGGAAATCAGGACCCACATATAAGTCCACACTCCTATAGCCACCTGTCTTACAAAAAATACTTCTAATTAAAATTATTTTATGTGTATGGTATTTTACTTCCATACATGTCTATTCACCACCTTCATGTATGGTACCTTTGGAGACCAGAAGAGGGCATCGTATCTCATATAACTGTAGTTACAGACATCTGTGAGCCACCATGAGGGTTATAGGATTTGAACCTAGATCCTCTGAAAAAGCAGTCAGTGTTCTTAACTGCTGATCCATCTCTACATCCCAAAGATACCTGTTGTTTGACAAAGAGGTCAGGAATGCACACTGAAGAAAAGAGAGCATCTCCAAAACATGGAGCTTGTCAAACTATAGAGCTATGTGTAGAAGAATGGAACTAGATCCTTACCTCTCACTCTCTACAAAACTAAAATCTTCAAATGGACCCAATGACCTCAGGATAAGACCTGATACCTTTAACTTGATGAAGGATAAAATATGGAATACATTAGGCTGAACATACTGTCACTGATAACAGAGAGGTTAATAACAACAACTAGTAGATAGGACCTACTGAAAATAGAAGATTCTGTACAGGAAAGGACACCAACGTTTAAGAGATGGGGCAGCCTACAGAATATGAAAACATTTTTACCAGCTACACATATGACAAATGATTAGTATCTAGAATAGCCAAAGAAACAAACGAGAAAAAAAACTTAGAGGAAATGATTCAATTTATAACTTATGTTTGAATTTATTGCAATGTGAGTTTTCAAATTCTTCCTAACTCATTTGTATCTATTTTCAAACAAAATCTAATTGTAATTTCAGTAATTTGCACTTCCTTGGTTTGCATTAAGATTTGGCAATCTTATCTATTGTCTCATGGAATCAATTCTGTTTTTTGTTTGTTTGTTTTTTTGAGACAGGGTTTCTCTGTATTGTTTTGGAGGCTGTCCTGGAACTCTCTTTGTAGAGCAGGCTGGCATCAAAGTCACAGAGATCCACCTGCCTCTGCTTCCCGAGTGCTGGGATTAAAGCAGTGTGCCACCAACGCCCAGCTCCCCAATTCTGTTTTTAATGATTCTTGGTATCCATTATTTCTTTTCAGTTTCATCAAACTTTTTCCATTCTTTACTTCAGTTCAGAAAAGAGAGAGAGAGAGAGAGAGAGAGAGAGAGAGAGAGAGAGAGAGAGAGAGAGAGAGAAGGGAAGGGGAAGAGAGAGACTTGTTTAAGTCATCCAGTAGTATAATTAAGCTACTTACTTGAAATCTCTATAACTTTTGTGAAAAACACACTAAACATGGGTTAAAAGAGAATGTGCATTAGATAATAGGCATGAATAAACCTACTATGTATCTGAGAGAGTGTGTCAGGCATTGTGACTGGCTCTGTCTAGTCATGAGTTGAGTTCATGGTTTAGATGATGTATGACAGATAATTGACCAGGGCTAGCAGGTCATTCTCCAGTGACAGGGTCATAAGGGGAAGATGACAAGGAGATGAGAAGATAAAGAATATTGAAAACCTTTGGTCGATTGGCCTTGCATAAGCTATGTCTTATGCCAAATAAGTTTATTAAGAAGTTGGGCATCTTATATATTATTTGCAGTCTGATAACTTCAGACCCTTCACAGGGTCAAAACAAGTTCCCAGGATCTGATACTTAACTCATTTGGGGCCCGGACCCCTAGGCCCTGAAAAAACTTTTCCACATCTGTTCCTGTGAAAGGACCCAGAGCTAGGTTCCTTTTGTCCTTTCATTAGGGTATCTTAGAAAGCCTTGAAGAGATCTGATTCCCAACATGTGATGCTAAAGCATTTTATGTTTTGGGGACACAGAAGGCTAGACAAATGGGCTGAGACAAATTGGATGTGCTTGTTTGGTTAGGAACACGATAGAGCTTAGTCTTGTGGAACATCCTAAGAACATCAGTTGAAATTCCAAAAGAAGACAAATGAGGGTATAAGATCCCCTAGAACTGGAGTTAGAAGTGATTTCAAACCACCATGTGAGGCCTGGAGTTTCAGACGAGAGAAAGCAATCTGAGGATAACATTTTTCTGTCTCACTGACATCACAGTTGCATACAAAGAGAGGCACAATTCATGAAATCACAATGAGCTGTGTACTAAATGCACACCACTTATAAAAATGGGAAAAAGTGGTATTGCACAAGTAAGTTTCACAGACATAATCAACAGAGAAAGAAGAAGATAATAATACAAGTGCCAAAAAGCCCACTTATTATTTCCTGGAAAATTGTATCAAAGCTTTAACCATTATTATGTTGCCATAAATCTTTGAGAATTGCCTCAAATATGCTCATTATTGTATGAACACAAGTATTTATTATTTAGTTGTCACACACGATTAGGTTTTTGAACACTGCTTATGAGGACAAAAGGAAACAAATACATTTTTTTACAACAGAAGTAGTTAATATATATTTAATTAATATATATTTAATCAGTTTTAACCAGTTAATCAAATAAAATGAAAAGATAATATCAAGATTAATGTTACTTTATTTTTGTTTTACTAAGCATGGCAAATAATTTAGCTAAAGACATTTCTTTGTTCACAAAAAAGAATAAGGTGTGCAAATACACACATGACATAGCACACACAATTTATATGCATGGTTTCACACATGTGTCACACTCATTTTGTGATGTGATGGTTTCATCAATTTACTGAGAACGTATGGCTGATAGAATAACAACTAAACGTTGACCAGAAACAAATTATTTGTATATTGACCAAATGATTAGTATTTTTTATTCCTTGCGCATTGAAAACAGAGTCGCAGTTCATCATCAGAAAGGGACTCACAGCTGGGAAATCACACGGAGACAACTGCAGCAGCTTTTACCAAGAGCCATGTGGGATGATAAACAAGAGCTAACTGAATATGCACGAGGCAGGAGACTGTGTAAAAGGTGCTCACCGAGAGCAGAATGGTTTTGTGGCTCTGGACTCAGCGGAGGACCTGAGGGAGAAGTTGCTCCTATGAATATACTTTATTCCCTGCTTGTGTGTGTAGAGTGTGCAAATCATGGAGCGTCTGGAACACAGCATCGGCCCCACGAAAAACACATCAGGACTCTAGTGTAATACTGCATAGAGGATGTCACTGACTTTGTCATTACGGACAACAGGACAGTATTCAAACTCTTTGTACATTGCTGAATTTTCCAGTCACATGCACGGGAAAAGCAAGGTTGGCAAGAAGGGGCGGGATCCAGGTCGGACACATGGAAGAGCCATCGTACCTGGGGGCTTGGAATTTACACATTGCCCATGTGGAGCCCAGGGGACTGATGGCAGTGGCCTGGAAGACACTCAGGAAGCATGTGCTGCTGACGGATACTGTCCTCCCCACCCTGTGACGATGGAAAACGAGTTTGCCCCCCAATATCCCGGAGGAAGTCTTTCATACCGGAAGCTGCCATTGTCTGGGACACTCCTTTACACAGCCGACTTAAGAAGTTTGCTGTAATTAAGTGCTGCAGGATATAGTCTGTGGACCTTAACCTGTACCCCCTGAAGAGAAATAACAGATAACGGTGGAGGAGGTAGGACTTGCCCAGGACTCCAATGACAGTCTGTGCCAAGAAGATCACTCCAATAGCCACATCTGTGGTTGCCATACTGTTGGTTCTTGTGGTCTGAGCCCAAGGATCCTGCACAGGAAGATGAGGTGTGGGTGTCATGTATCAAGTCAACTCAACATGCTCCATCCTTTTTTGAGTATTTCCTTCACCCTGTTTTACTAAGATGTTTCTAAGAGATCACCCACTAGTGTAGGAAGCCTTTATAACTTACAAGTTCCCACTGCAAGATAGCACATTGTAACAAGCTATTCATCCTCTCTGCCTGCGGTCTAGAAAGGCAGGCATGACTCTAATTATATTAGTAAATTGAGAACTGCAGAAGATGCTAATATTAGGTGATATGGAAGGGTGGAGTATGTAGGTAAAAGGATACATGAGTCATGAAAGAGTATATGAAAGTAAATTCTTTATATTCAATTTCATTGCAGCTCATGGGTGAGTATGTGCCTGTGCGTGCACATCTCTCTCTCTCTCTCTCTCTCTCTCTGTCTCTCTCTGTGTGTGTGTGTGTGTGTTGGGTTGTGAGTGTTGGGTTGTGAATGTGAATCCAACTCTGTTAAATTGAAGTGGCAAGAACCATTTTTTGCATTTAAAAGGAATTGTTCATTTGAGGGAATAATTGTGAAAGTTGGACTGCAGTAGAATAAGGTAAAAGACTAAACATTGGATACTTATTGATTGATTTGCTTAAAACACCCCTTGTATTGCCTATCTGCCAAGAATGACTTCACTTGACACCTGGAACAGAATGATCTGGAAAAATAGTCAAAACAACATGCCATTGCTCTTAGCAACCAGCTGACTGCCAGTTTCTGTAAAATCTGTTCCACCTTGTGGTTTGATATTGTGAACTAGATCTAAGACTGAGGCCTTACTGGAGTTATTCTGGCTTTGTTCCACTGGTAACATCTGCTGTCTTCCACTCTCTTCAATGTCAAGATGAATGATTCCCACAACAAGGCTTTCTTTTAAATACATTGATCATTAATGTTACAGGAATCAGACAAGTGTAATCACTGAATACATTTGTTGTACTGACCCACTTAGAAAAATTGTTATTTAAAAAGTTATTCAGAAGCCGGGCATTGGTGGCGCATGCCTTTAATCCCGGCACTTAGGAGGCAGAGGCAGGTGGATCTCTGTGAGTTCGAGACCAGCCTAGTCTACAAGAGCTAGTTCCAGGACAGGCTCCAAAACAATACAGAGAAACTCTGTCTCGAAAAAAAAAAGTTGTTCAGACCCAGGCGTTGGTGGCACACACTTTTAATCCTAGCACTTGGGAGGCAGAGGCAGGTGGATCTCTGTGAGTTCAAGACCAGCCTGGTCTACAGAGTGAGTTCCAGGACAGCTTCCAAAAAAAAAAAAAAATACAGAGAAACTCTGTCTCAAAAAAACAAAAACAAAAACAAGAAAAAAAAAGTTGTTCAGATGGGACAGGTTTTGTAAACAGAAAGTTTTCTCTTATTTTTCTTCCGTTGAAAGGTATCAAATTACCTTAGAATACTATTGTTATTTTATAGTAATAACTGATGTATATAAAATATTATTCAGAGAAATAAGAAAGTGTGGTAACTATCTGGGTTAAGCCTTTGAGAGCTCATGCCACAGAGAAACCCTGTCTCGAAAAACCAAAAAAAAAAAAAATCCTTGATAAAAGGCAAATATGGGGAGGAAATGTTTTTTTGTTTTTGCTTTTGTTTTTGTTTTTTTAGCTACACTTCCAAGTAACAGTCCATTACTGAAGAAAGGCAGGGCAGAAGATCTGGGCCAGAACCTGGAAGCAAGATCTGAGTGCTTCTTACAGGTTTCCTTCCCCCAGATTGCTCAGCCTGGCCATTCCAAAACCAACTGCCCAGGCATTACACCACCCACTATGAGCCAGGCCCTCCCACCTCAAACATTAATCAGGACAATTCACCACAGGATGTCCATAGGACAATCTGGTGGGAACATTTTCTCAATTGAGGCCTCCTCTTTCCAAATCACTCAAGCTGTGTTTGTTGAAATAAAATTATCCAACACAATGAATAACATGATTTGATTATGGTGATCAATTTTAATTATATATACATATATATTCTATGTATACATACATATGTAAACATATATGTATATATACAAGAAAACGTTACCGTATATAGTCTGAAATTTTAAATTTCATTTTTAAATAATAACTCAATAAATCTGAAAAAATATTGGCTCCAAAAAAAAAATCCCCAAAGGATTTACAGGAGTTCACATTGAAAAAAATTTATACAAGTGTCCGTAAAATCACACTATAGCCTACTGAATCCTTCTCAAGTTCCCCTATGATCACACTCATATGCAGATTATTATTTTCTAGTCAAATACTATTAGGAATCTAAATACTCTTTATCCAGAGCACAAGAGTTCTGGAACTCTAGGTCCATCTTCTCAATGTGGCCACCTTGAGCAAATCTCTACTTTCCCATTCCTACTATTAAAAATAAATAAAATATAGCATTCCTTAGAAGATCATTAGGTTTATAGCTATATTGTGGTATCTAAATAACCCTCTATTCTACCTGTCCATTTTCATAGCATCTGCCACTATAAAATTAATACAGTGTATATATATTTGTGTATATTATATACATATATACATTATATATCCATAAATTATATAATATATTTCAGCCCACGAAAATATATGTGAAAGCAATATGGTACATGTTTGAGTGGTAGTATTTGAAATGTTAAAAATGATGCTTATATTTGTGTAAAGGCTTCTGATAAGGCTTTACGTTAGCCGGGCGTTGGTGGCGCACGCCTTTAATCCCAGCACTCGGGAGGCAGAGGCAGGCGGATCTCTGTGAGTTCGAGACCAGCCTGGACTACCAAGTGAGTTCCAGGACAGCCTCCAAAGCCACAGAGAAACCCTGTCTCGAAAAAAACAAAAAAGCAAACAAACAAACAAAAAAAGGCTTTACGAGGGAGCAGCCTCATCAGGATCTCAGACTGTACATCTTCCATGGTAGATGCAGTTCCCATCTCTACCTGTGACCTTGTGAGACAGAGTTAAATACTTTCTATTCAAATCTTCTGCATTCAGATGCGCTTTCTGCATGGGCCCCCATGGTTCCTTTACCTTTCTCATCACTCTCTGGAGCACACTTGGAGAAAATGCAGAATTCCTTCATGGATAGGAGAGATCCCCATGACCAGGGCTGAGCAGTGACCAATTTTAAAGCCACAATTCTCAGCACCATGCAAACCAGGTTTCGTTATTTTTTGGAATAAACCACAATTTCAATGAATGGTGGGCTCCTAAACATAAGAATGCCACAGACTAGTAAGTGTCTATTACCTAACGTTCACTTTTTTTCCTGAGCCATGAGCCTGTGCTTGAAGAGTTTCTTCAATTTCTAGGTGACTTTGTCCTGGCACCTAGCTCAATTCCAAGTTGCCTTTTCTAGAAGTATTGCTTGACAAGACTTTCTTGGAGTTTTCCTATGGGTTTTATCTTATATATTCTGACTCACAAACTCCATCAGATGCCCATCAAGTTCCGTTTCTCTTTCTAGGATGCCAATTTCAGCACCAGGGTCTTATGGCTACTAACAGGTACTGGACGGAGGTAGCCAGTGCCTGACATATGAGTTTGTGATTCTGTGACCTTACCTTTCCTCAAAACTGCAATTAAAGTTTCATCCACAGCAGCAGTGGACGCCCAACTTTGCATGAGATGGGGGAATCTCTTCCCTAGGTGTTAGGTATCAAAAGCAATTACAAGTTTCATGGTATCCCCTCAATGAACTGTTGCAGTTTAGAGCTGCTGCTACCTGCTGAGTTCTCTAGGGACCAGTATAGATGATGAAATTCTGATGTCTGTCTTCCATACATCATCAAGGTACACTGGCATCACGGCACTTCTTGATTACTTGAGGTGTTGTGTAACCAACTCCAGTCTACCTTGCCAATGTCACTGTATCCTTCCAACAATTGTATTCTTCCTGGCTACTGCCACTGTATTCAGTTTCAGACAAGGGTATGAACCGTCTGATTGCTTGCAATAAACTACTCTCAGACATAATCTTGCTGTGACCTCACTAACCTGGACTAACTGAAATTACCTCTGACAATAACCCTTGATCAGTAAATGCTGTCACTTTGTAGGCAACCATGTTGGTGAGGGTCCTGACAGGTGGAGAAGCTGGGTGTAACAGAAGGCTTGGCAGATTTAGCATGTCCCTGCTTCCTGGTTGGCCTGAGCTGTTTGTCATTACATCCTATCTCCTTCAAGGCAACTGCAGAGACAAGCAGCCTCAGAGCCACAGCAGCACTCCACAGTAAGGCAGATGGATGGCTTATGGGAAATAAAAGTAGATCAAGAATGCTAGATTATGGCCGGGCGTCGGTGGTACACGCCTTTAATCCCAGCACTCGGGAGGCAGAGGCAGGTGGATCTCTGTGAGTTCTAGGCCATCCTCGTCTACAGAGTGAGTTCCAGGACAGCCTCCAAAAAACAATACAGAGAAACCCTGTCTCGAAAAACGGAAAAAAAATGATAGATTATGAGACATTGTCCAGGTTGCCTCTCTTGATCAATGCCAAAGGAAATGGGACAAAACCAGGGAATCCAACACAACTGAGCACGTGAGTGCAATTCCCAGGACAAGGCATGTTTTTATTATTTGCTCTCCCTTAATAACAGAATTAGAAGTTTACAGTTCAGCAGTGTTTCACAACATTGGAACAAGGTATGGAAAATTATAAAATTGTAAATACGGAGTCCAAATAAAGGCACTTTTGTGAGAGGCTAGGCATTTATTTAAGGTGCTGTGAGGAGTATGTATGAAAATCCAAGTGTCACGTGTGAACTGCATTTGCTCCCCCACAACACACTAGCTGTTGCTGACATGATTTTTTCGTTACTTGACAGAAAAAGTAAGCCATTATGGCCAAGGACTCAAGGCTTTGGTTTCAGGAAAATGCTCACGTCAAACAGAAGTAGAGTTGGATGTCTCCTCTTTGTTGGCTTCTGCAATCCTGGAAGTCACTATTCAAGCTGCAACTTGTGAATTGGTTTTAACAGTCCTGGTTATTATGAGTTTGGTGTTCCACATGGTCAATACACTGAACAAGATGCACCTATGGGTGCAATAGCTGCATGGAAGTTCTAGGAATTACCAGAATAGCCAAACAATTTGTGAATGCATTTAAGCTTCTCCCTCAGGAAGGAGTTCATTGCTAGTTCTCTAAAGCAGGGTGACACATTTAGCTGGGGAAGTCCTAGGTCTCAGAAGCAAGGTCAATGATATTGTTTTACATAATTAACATTATGCACAAATGACATTTCCTTAGGTATCTTGGAGCTTATACCAAAAGATTTTCCATGTCATTGGCTACAGTAAAAGTTGTATTTTCTTCCACCAGGAAGCAGTTATTGCACAATATTTAATTAATTTTGTTGCTAAGAGTCAGTGTTCACTGATGTGGTATCATTGACCAATTCTCAGCCATAAAAGGCAGAAGTTAGTCAGGCATATGTATTAGTCTTTCAAGACTGATAGAACATAGAAGATGAGATGATATAAAGACTGTGAGAATAGAGTAAGTTAGAGGGTTGTATGACTACTTTCTTAGAATTGGAGTATTTGGTCTTGGAGGAGGGAGATACATAAAATCCAGCAAACTCACAAGGCTAAGGAAGGATAAAAGACAGTAATGTTTAAGAGAGAGAGAGAGAGAGAGAGAGAGAGAGAGAGAGAGAGAGAGAGAGAGAGAGAGAGAGAGAGAGAGAGGACTTAGCAATAAGGTGCTAAAGGAGAGCAGAATAACTGTGGGTCCTGAAGATAATGCAAGTAGACACAACCTTATGTTAGCATAAAATTATGAGGAGATTAAGTCACTGGGAAGTGAGTGGTATAATCCAAGGAGAGATCTAACCAGTGAAAGAACTAGACAAGACTAAGGGCATGGTTGAGCTAAATAACCCAAGAAACTCATGGAGAAATAGGCACTGGGTATATGGGGAGCTACATGGAGGTTAGATTAAAGGAGAGGTTGGGAATGTTTGAGTGAAAGCTGAAACATTTCCTTCAGTTGGATGTAAATGGTCAAGAAATGGACAGAGACATCAGAATTACGGAGTAGCCTTTGAAAATGTTATAAGACACTCAGAAAGTCCAAGTGAAATTTCTAAATTAGAATACCCCAGGTGGTAGCCATATCATAGTGTATTGTACAAAAGTGCTTGAGATATACCATCCTAGCTTTACAGTTATGTTACAGAGTGATTATAAAATAAACAGTGTGGTGCTTGGATAATGCAATTCTGATCATGGAACAGAATTGAGAACCTACATATAAGCCCACACTCCTAAAAGCACCTGGGTTTGGTTTTGACAAAGACAACAATGAGCAATGTAGAAAATACATCATCAACAAATGGTGTTGCTCAAATTGAAGAACACCATGTACCATAATGAAAGTTGGTCCTTATCTACATTGTTTTGTATTTATTTGCATTAACATTTTAATATGATATATTTTGATTATAAGCTTTCCCCTCCTTCAGCCCCACCTAGCATCTCTGCACATCCCTACCCAGTCAACTTCATGTTCTTGCTGTCTGTATGTCTCTCATTTATCTCTTGCTTTCTCTTTCTCTGTCTCTCACTCTCAGAAACCAAACACAAAACATCAAAGCAAACAACAACAAACCCAAAAGACACATAAACATTAATCCAAAACAAAGATCTAAAAAGGCAAACAAAAGCATGGAGTACACTTTGTGCTCTCCAAGTACTTCTGAGAATGTGACTTGTTCTATAGTGTGGCTGATATCATTCCACTGGAGAAAACCAATTCTCCCCTTTTCAGCAGTATTCAATTGCAATGAGCTTCTGGCTTACAGACAGGACTGGGTACCAACATTCCCTTCTACACGTTAGAATTTTGTCTGGCTTGAACTTGTTTTGTTCTTTTAGATTCCTATCTCCCACCTTGCACAAAACTCAGTGGCAATGGGTCAAGGACCTCAACGTAAGTCATAACATCCTGAATGGGAAAGAGAAGAAAGTAGAGAAAACACTTGAATTCATACTCATGAGAAAGTTCTTTCGGAGCAGAACTCCAATATCACAGGTATTAACATGAATAATTGACAAAAGGGTTACAAGAAACTGGATAACTTCTGTGAAACAATGAAACAAGACTGTCAAGAGACAGCTTCCAGAATGAGAAAAGGAATCTCTACCAGCTATTTGTCTGACAGGGGATTAGTATCTTGCATAGGCAGTGAACATTAAAAAAACACTAAGGAGGAAAACAATCCAATTAAAAATAGGGCATCATGTTAAACAGAGTTCTCAAAAGTATATATATATATATATATATATATATATATATATATATATATATACACCTTGGCCAACAAGAAAATGTAAGTTAAAACTACTTTGATATTTGATATCTTTATCTTACTCCAGTCAGAAAGGCTAAGATTAAGGAAAAAAATGATGACAAATCTGATATGGATGGGGGAAAGAAGAATACTTACTGCTAGTAGGAATACAAACTTGTTCGTCCAGTGTGTAGATTAGTGTGGAAGTCACTCCAGATGCCGCAAACAAAGCTACTGTAGAACTCAGCCAAACCACTCATGGCTTATTTACCCAAAGGATTCCATATCCTTCTTTAGAAATATTTGCTCATCTCTGTTCACTGTTACTTTATTCGCAATATCCAAGAAATGGAAGTAGTATAGATGTCCATCAGCTGATCTATGGATATTTAAAATGTGGCATAATTGTATCGTGGAATATGATTCAGAGGTTTAGAAAATTAAAGTGGTGAAATTAATTGGTAAGTGAGTGAGATGCTAAGAATGAGTCTTAGTGGGGTAACCTAGACTCAGAAACATAAAAATGCGCTATTGTTTTTGTTTGCTTTTCTCATTTGTGGGTGTTACTTTGAGTCTTTATTTATTTATGCGTGTTCCATTTGGAATACCATGGAGGTGAAGAAATTCATACAGGGTCTTTGGAGTGGATCTCAAGGTAGGTAGATAGACTGCTGTGATGCCAAGGTTAAAGGGAGAATAATTAAACTGGGGTTGTTAAATGAGGTAAGGGATGGGATAGGAGGTTAGACTAGGGAAAAAGAAATCCAGAAAAAAGAAGTAACAATAAAAGGGAAGGAACTACAACTGAAGACTAATTCTTTATCTTCTTCACAAGTATGGCCATTATTTTATTGATGTGGATGGCTATTCTCTTAAAGGTGATTTTTAATGAATAAAATTAATAAAGTCACTCAAAATGAATTATTATTTGATTTCTAAACCCCTTTCACACTTGTGAGCAGAAGGAATCTAAAATACTACTTGGCCTGGCTAATTTTCAATACTTTTCTGAGAGATGCTAAATTAGGCAAGTACATAAGAATCACATTGCATTTGTTTTACATAGGAAATGAAATACAGTATCACAATAAACAGAATAAACAGCACACAAAAGAGGAAACTACAATTGTTTCACTAAACATAACAAATCCCTAAGTGAACAATTTCATTTCAAAGTGCAGTTTTTCTCCCAGAACAACCACAATAACAGAAATATAATCACAGATCCATTATAATAGAGAAAGCAGAAATAAATATTAGTTTGCCATTCTTTGTACTAATGAGCTATTTATCACTGTACAATGATTGTATAAGGGTGACTGAGTACACAAATAATCATTGTGAACAAACAACCATCGTACATGTTCCTTAGATGATCAGGGGGCATTTCTATTCCTGATACACGTAAAGCAAACTGTCAGCACACGGGAGTTACCTCTCATCAGCAAAAAGGGACTCACGGTTGGGAAACAGCCAGAGATCAAAACAGACATATTCACCAGGAACCAGTAAGGATTATAAACAAGAGCCAAACAAACTTGACAGATGCAGGAGAGCAGATAAACGTGCTCACCTTTAGAAGGATGGTTTGGGTAGCTCTGGTCTCAGGTGAGGATTGACGAGAGACCCTGCTTCTGAGTATACGTTGCATCCTCCGCTTATGCCTGTACAAGACAAGCACCATGGAGCTACTTAGCCACACACATATAACATCAGGGAATGACAGGTATACAACATGCAGAACTAAATCTGTTATCCTAAGATTAACAGAAGAACAGTACCCAAAGTCTTTTAGCATTGTGATATTTTCGTTGCCCCGTTTTGCACTTGCGTTTATAAGAAAAACTATATTTATAAGGAGGTTCAGAATCCAACTAAGGTTTATCCAGGAGACAGCATACTTGGGAGATTTGAATTTAAGGGCTACCCACTTAGATTCTTTAGGGATGATGGTGACAGCCTGGAAGACACTCAGGAAGCTGGTACTGCTAAAGGCCACATTCCTGCCCACTTTGTGGAGATAGAAAAGTCCTTTGCATCCAAAATCACCGAGGAAGTCTTTCCAACCAAAACCCGCCATTGTCTGGGGGCACTCCTTTACATAAGAGAGTTAAGAAATTTGCTACAATCAAATGCATCAGAATCCAGTCTGTGGATTTTAATCTGATTTGGGTAAAGTAAAGAAACACATAGTAGTGGAGGAGAGAGGAATTGCCCAGAACTCCAACCATAGTCTGTGATAAGAAGATCATTCCCATGATCATATGACTGGCTGCCCTTCTGTCTGGGTCTGGTGTTTGACTCTTAGGATCTTGCATGGGAGATGAGGCATGGTCTGTATGTGATGTGTCCCTTGAAATCCAACATTCTCCATTGACCATGCTTATCTCTAGGAATATTTATTAAATGTTTTCCTTAGTCAAAATCTTAAGTTTAGAAAGCTCTAGCAATGTACAATTCTATACTGAGAAGGCAACATAAGGTAACCTTCTTCGCCCCTCACAATATACGTAGAATTCGCAGCTGTGAGTTGGATTTTGAAGATGAGGGAAGCAAAGTCATGCAGGAAAACAGTGTGTGTCTTTTTGAGTTTAGTCTTAAGGTTAAAAAAGAGTCCTTGAGCTTGGTTGCTTCCTAACAGATACTACAGTGCTGCAAAAGGCGTTGCTGAAATCCATGTCAGAACTTTAGATGAACCTGTTGTATGTTTTTCTTTTCGTCCTTGTACATTCCCTTTCTCTCATAAATGGCTGCATGCATTACATTTGCTGTAAGTGCTTCCCACATCTTTATGAATAGTTACTATGTAGGATAAATCAGCTGTGAGTCTCAAGGTGTGTTAATAAAAGTTGAAACATGAAAGGAAATGCAAACCAGTCTTTCATGCCAAGGGCATCGATACACTAATGCCTCCATGTTAGCATAGTTGGTTAATGACTCATTTGTATTTGCACTAGGGACATGAATCTAAATAGTCCTGCAATCTGTATCATTCAATAATCACATCATGCAGCAATCCAGAACAATCAAATCAATTTGGAATATAAGATTAGGAAGAAATTAAACTACTGCTGAGTTGAGATGGTCCACTCAAGTGACAAATAATATCAGAGCCAGTCAAACTATCATCAGTGAACTAACATTGCTGACTGATAATCAGGGATATGCATGTAACCTATCATGGTATAACATGTTGAACTCTACCTTTAAAATACTGAAAAACACTCAAGTCATTGTTTTGTACTTATTCAATAAATTTTAGCAGTTAGGGCAATTATATATTATTTATAAAACATAGAAAACACAGACAGTTCCTCTACATACCCACTGGCTCATGCATATTTAATTCCTACAGTACAGGTGTGTACTTTTGAGGATTGGGAGATTGATTTAAAGGGGGTAAAAATAAAAAGGTTGTGCTCTTTCAAGAAGTTGGTAAATACATCATTTCTTTTTTTTTTAAAAAAACTTTGTCTCCAAAGCTTACGAGTCACCAGATCCTCTAACTGCAGTTACCGATGTCCTCCAGCTGGATTCATCTCTGTTTGTATCAATGGCATCTTGTGCCCAGTATGTGAAAGTGATTTCAATTTACACACAGACTACAAGCATCTTTCTAGTTCTTCCCACTGTGTGAAAAGAAAAAGCATGAGGAAATGAAAAGTGCAGCCTTGTGCCCAGAAAGATGGGGGTCTTAGATTGCTGGCTGGGAATCTGACTGACTATGAAACAGGGCTCATCACCTTCAAATCAGGTTTGATTATCATTTTCATTAATCCTCACTGATCACTATCAAGGATTCATCTAAATTAGGAAAATCAGGGGTTGGGGGAGGCTTAGGGCCTCTTTCTATGGTGTCTGAACTCATTCTCCCAGTGTTTCCTTCCTATCCGGTTTTGACAACACTCTTTCTTCAATCTTCATATTCAGTTCTGAGATTCTTGCTTCAATCCTTCAACTCTGACATTCTCCCATACTTACATTCCTTTTCAATAATTAAACTTTTCCAGCTAATTCTGCACGTGTAACACATATCAAAAATTCTAACGTCCCACAGTCAATTTCTCACAGGGTAACATCAACATCTCTAACACCCCAGGCCATCCAGTACTCCCATCCCTGCCTGCTGCTCCTGCCCCCCCAGTCTCTCTGAGTACTCAATACTTTGTTTGTGTCCTGCTGAGACCAACCTGGTTTGTCTGTGTGACTCTGAGTTTGGAGCTCTCACTGGAGACCTGGTTGTGTTAGCAGTGACTTCCTCAGACTCTTCATATGGCCTTTCCCTTACAGAATCTGCCTCTAGGAAGGCTGCCACTGGGGGGGGGGTACTCCCTTCACTTTCTCTTTATTGGGATGATAACCTGAGTGCCAGGACCCTTAAGTTCAGAATGTGTGCTGAACTGAGTCAGCTTGAGCCTGGGTTATTTGTCTGTTACTCTGTGACCTCACCTCCCTTCAGACCTGTAATCACCATCTTACATATGATAGCAATAGCTACGAAGGTTTGGGAAACTAGGACATGGCTGGGAACTTTTTTCCAGGGTGACAATGTTCAAAAAACAATTACAAATTCCCTGATAGTATCCCTTTAGAGACTATTGGAGAATTTGATGAGGTTCATAAAAACAACATCATCCCTTGGAGCAGGAAAGCTCTCACTGAAAGTATCTGGAAATACCCAAGTCTTCACATAAAGGACTGACTGGCATCTATATATTAGAGTGTCCCTGCTTCCAAGAAGTTTTGTTCACACCAGGGTTGACTTTTTCCTTAGCTACCGTAACAGAGAACAAGGTATTTTAGTTATGAAAAGTATACAGAAAAAGGCAGAGTATCTAGCAATGTGGTATTTTCTGAATGGTCACTGTTTTGATCAAAACAAAGTTAAGGTTTTCTTTTGGATATGTGTTGTTTAAATTTATTTTTTAAACTCAAAGAAGGCATTAGTATGCACTTTTGCCTTTTCTCGGTTTTATTAGTTTTTTTTGAGACTTTCATACAATGTATTTCTATCATATTCATCCCACCTCCTCTCCTCCTCCTGCATCCAACCCCTATGTCCTTACCTGTGGAGCATCAAATTTTAAACCCATCAAATCCAACTTGCGCTCCCCAAATACTTTTTCGGCACAGTTTATCACCTGGAGTATGTTAAGCAGCTACCATGTGTCACAGACTTAAAGTAAGCTCACTCCTTTTCTTTAAGCTATCAGTTGCCAGTATCACCCATCTCCCACCTGTCTGTTAGGCTCTTCACTTTCAACTTGAAACATAAAATTAATGTTATTTTTCTCTTTTTGTTGGATAATATTCCTTGCACCATTCAAACATGGGAATATGTGTCACTATAGATGTAACCTCATTTAATGATGCATGCTTATAAAAGTGGAAGCGGAATACTGTACAATGTCAATATAAGTTCTGAGGAAAAAGAATGTAGACTGTGATATTGTGGGGAGAAGTGTACCAGTGACTTTTTGCAGAGAGATGCTGTCAATGTAGCTTTTATATGTGGGACATAGACTCTTGGTGCTTTTTCCTCTAAGGAGTTACCCAAATCCTCTTGAAGTGAAGAGGTTTGACCCAACAGGTAGACTATTATAACATGCTGTGACATTTAATATAATAAAAAGACTGGAAGACATAGAATGAACAGGATCCTAGATGTGGAAGTCAGCTCACAGGCACGGTGATGTTAATCTGACTGAGTCAACGATATGTGATATTTTAAAAAAATTAATGATAAGGCTTGAAATCTTTAAAGGTATATTGAAACAGAGATAGAAGAGACGGCTCCGTGGCTAAGAATATGCGATTCTCTTATAGAGGTCTTGGGTTTGGTTCACAGCACCTACAGCCAGTGGCTGACAATATCCTGAACCTCTAGTTTCAGAACAATCAGTGCTCTCATCTGGTCTCCTTAGACACAACCCACATAAAGTATACACACAGAGAAATGCATACACACACACACACACACACACACACACACACACACACCAAAAATATAGAAGAAAACAAAGAATTTTGGAACATTTAACATTTTTTTAATTTAAATTAGAAACAAGCTTGCTTTCCATGTCAATCCCAGCTCCCTCCTCCCCCACCCCCACCAACCTCCCAACTTCTCATCCTATTCCCCCTCCGCTCCCCAGGGAGGGTGAGGCCTTCCAGGGGGATCTCCAAATTCTGTCAGGCTGAGAGAGCATCCCTCTATGTGGAATGGACTCCCAAAGTCCATTCGTATGACAAGGATAAATACTAGTTTACCCGGGCATCCTCACTGACACTCAAATACAGGGGTCTGGATCAGTCCCATGCTGGCCTCTCAGCCATCAGTCTATGGTCCATGAGCTCCCTCTTGTTCAGGTCAGCAGCTGTCTCTGTGGGTTTCTCCTGCCCAGTCTTGACTCTTTTGCTCATCACTCCTTCCTCTCTGCAACTGGGTTCCAGGAGGTCAGTTCAGTGTTTAGCTGCGGGTATCTGCCTCTGCTTCCATCAGTTACTGGATGAAGGCTCTAGGATGGCATATAAGGTAGTCCTCAATCTCATTATAGTGGAAGTGCATTTAAGGTAGCCTCTCCACTATTGGTTAGATTGCCAGTTGGTGTCATCCTTGTAGATCTCTTGAAATCTCACTAGTGCCAGATCTCTCCTCAAACCTATAATGGCTCCCTCTATGGTATCTCTCTTCCTGCTTTTCTCTATTGTTCCCCCAACTCAACCTTCCTGCTCCCCCATGTCCTCCTCTCCCTTCTTCTCCCCCTCTTTTTCTCTCCCAGATCTCTCTCCTCTCCCCCCATTCCTGAGATCCTGTCCCATTCCCCTTCTCCGGGATACCATGCATCTCTCTCTTAGTGTCCTCCCTGTTTCCCAGACTCTCTGGTGGTAGGCTGGCAATCCCCTGCTCAATGTCTAAAATCCATATGAGTACATACCATGTTTGTCTTTTTGTGACTGGTTTCTTCTAGTGCCATCCATTTGCCTGTTAATTTCAAAATTCCATTTTTTTCTGCTGAGTAGTATTCCATTGTGTAAATGTACCACATTTTCTCTATCCACTCTTCAGTTGAGGGACATCTAAGTTTTTCCAGGTTCTAGCTATTACAAATAATCCTGCTATGAACATAGTTGAACAGACACCCTTGTTGTATGAATGTGCATCTTTTGGGTATGTGCCTAAGAGTGGAATTGCTGGATCTTGTGGTAGACTGATTCCCATTTTCCAAAGGAATCTCCATATTGATTTCTAAAGTGGCTGTACGAGTTGGCACTCCCACCAGCAGTGGAGGAGTGTTCCCCTTTCTCCACATCCTCTCCAGCATCAACTGTCATTGGTGTTTTTGATTTTAGTCATTCTGACAGGAGTAAGATAGTATCTCAGAGTTGTTTTGATTTGCATTTTCTTGATGGCTAGGGATGTTGAGCACTTTCTTAAGTGTCTATCAGCCATTTTAGATTCTTCTATTGAGAAATCTCTATTTAGCTCTGTACCCCACTTTTTAATTGGATTATTTGGTGTTCTGGAGACTGGCTTCTTGAGTTCTTTGTAAGTTTTGGAGATCAGCCCTCTGTTAGATATGGGGTTGGTGTATATCTTTTAAATAATCGCCAAATCACATTGCAAGTTATAAATCAGAGCTATGATAACAAATTACATAATAATGGTACAAACATGTACATGTAGTTGGATGAAAGAAAATAGAGGACCCAGGTGTGAAACCACACAGTTATACAAGTGACCAAGATTATAAAAACGTACTTTGGAAAAAAACACAGCCTTTTAAATAAATGGTTTTAGAAAAACCTGGATATTCCGAGGTGGAGGAATTGCTTCCTTTCATCCTATACAAAAGGGAGGTCCAAATAGATCCAATGCTTGGCTGGAAGAGCTGATATACTCAAACCATTAGAGAATAAAATTGGGTAAGCACATGAATCACCAGAAATGACTTTCTGAATAAAGATATTTGCTCACGAAAAATGGCAACAATTGACAAGTGACGTTTTATAATATTAAAATGCTTCTGCAGCCGTTTATCTATTTGTTTTGGTTTGATTACAAAATTTCTGGCTTCAATAATTTTTTTCATGTGTCCCTTAGTATTCCTTGTCACTCTTTCCTGCCTTCCTATCACACTTATCTCTGCACCCATCCCTACTTAAATCATTCCAACCCATTACCTCTCTCTTTACTCTCTCTTTACCTATGATCTCCTATCATATACCCTTTGAGGCTCTCCTTGCCAAATGATGGTTTTCTAAATTTATGGGCTCTATACAAACTATAATTTGAGTATAACACATTAGGGATTTTCAGGTATAGTTCGTCTGTGGGAGAGAATGTATGTGTGTACAGTTTGCGTTTCTGTACCTCAGTCACCTCAGACTACTGTTTTCTAGTTTTGTACATCTGCTTGTACATTGTGTCATGTATATGCACCATGTCTTCATTATTCACAAAACTTTAAAACCCCATTGCTAGGGGGTGGGGTAACCCCTTAGGGGATGTTAGTCATGGAGGTCCTAGGTAACCACCAAACAGCACGGGCTCTTGCTACTGCTCTTGATTTCCCATAATAAGTAGACATCAAGGCTTTATGGTTATAGACATTACAAACCTTGAATTCATGATAAACAGAGCTCTAAATATACTCTAAGTCTCCTTGTTCTAGGATAGCTTTTATAGTGATGGGCGTTGTTTTGCAGGCTGCTATTTGAGAAAATGCAGCAGGGGTCATAGCTATCTGAGATCACTTCAAACTGTGTTGCCAAGTTGCCAGGCACAATGTGCTCACTTGTGTAACAGAGACAGAATGGTAAAGGGGTAATGGCCACTGTGGATTTGAGGCTCACTTCACAGGAATATTCCATACACAATGTTGCCATTATGTTTAAATTCCCATGCCTGGAAGGGCCTAGGACCTATGAGGGATTTTATAGTATTGTCTACCTAAATTCAGAATGTATAAAGCCACTTTCTAATATTATTGTTTATACCTGTAGATAATCAACACTTTAAGCTATGATAAGGCAAGCTTCTGTTTCAGGAAACTGCAATGAAGACATGAAAATATGGCTTCCCGAAATGGTGAGAATAGGTGAGAATTGAGTGCTGAGCTCCAATGAACAATCCCAATTCAAATGTCACATTCTAAACTACATGGTCATGCAACTAAACCTAAAGTCATGAATCTGGGAATGAAGAAACTAGGGAAGAGAGTTGTTTATAGAGAAGGGAGATGAATGAATAAGGATAATGTACTATACACATTCATGAAACTGTCGAATAACCATCTTAATAATACAGGCATAAATAAGTTAAACATTTATGCATATCCAGTTAATGAATTCATCAACCAAAGAGGAAACCTACAAGTGGGAGAAAGCCTTCAACAGCAAGATATTTAATATAGGATTAATATCAAGAAAATGTCAGGTATCTTTAGATATGAAGTCCTTTAGGGATATACCCAAGAGAGGTAAAGTTGGGTCAGATGATAGATTTTTTTATGGGGCACCTTCATACTCATTTCTATAGTGGTTGTACCAATTTCCATCTCAATCAGTGGTGAATAAGTTTTCTCTTTTCTCACACCTATGCTCTCCTTTTCCTTAGCCCTTCTGTATGAGATAATACATATAAGAAGCTTAATTTGCATTTCTCTGATAGCGAGGAATGCTGAAGTTGAATGACTGTTCATACACACTATTGCTACACTGTAAGAAAGCTGCACATTTGATATCATATTGGTGGGGATACCGTGTACAAAACCTGTGCAAGTCAAAACCAAACCAAATTACAGCACTGAGAGGAGAATTAGGTACATAATCCTGCCCCTAACTGCAGAGTTATTGGAAACTGTTAGCTGAATAAAGGCATTTGGTGATTCAGTAACCATCCTGGAAGCTGTTTAGAAATATTTTCCAGAAGTGAGTAGTTATGAACATTGTTCAAACAAGGACACCGATACAAATATGTCCATGACACATTCATAAAAGATCCAAATGCATTTTAAAATCAACATCGCAGTGCATATTATTACTCTCCAAACTGACATTACTTGCATGTTGTAAACATCTGTCCAGAATGCTGGAGCTTAGTGGATATTGAAGAAGAAAGTGAATTTATCTCCTAGGTTTACATGTCAAGAACATCATAACAGAACCTACCCAGATGTGGCAAAGACCTCAGATTAGATGCATTCGTTCTGACTTGGAATGAAGACCTCACAGGCCTAG
Source organism: Mesocricetus auratus (assembly GCF_017639785.1). Classification (NCBI taxonomy): domain Eukaryota; kingdom Metazoa; phylum Chordata; class Mammalia; order Rodentia; family Cricetidae; genus Mesocricetus; species Mesocricetus auratus. The sequence goes on along the minus strand of NW_024429215.1, from coordinate 2,066,639 downwards.
ACAATTATCAGAGCTTAATCGTGCTTTAGGAAAACCTAGTCTTGAGAGAAATAACACACTGGATAAAATGGGCACAGATCTCCTGGAAAGGCTACTGACAGAAGATATAGAAAAACCTCCTGAACTAAACATTATAAACGTTCTACAACCCCTGCATCCTACACTGGGCATCAAGCTCCCAATACGGGAAATGTCTGATTAATGAACAAACGCTCTCCAAAACACAACGCAGGCGCACTGAGAGAAGAAAGCCTGCACTGCGTCCCTGATACGAACGCGGGTGAATTCTAATACAAAGATGCGAAAATAAACGAAACTGTATAAGCACGTGGAATTTTAAGTCAACATAAGACATCTCATATTGTCTTAAAAAGTAAAAGGGAAATAATGTAAAGGCAGTCTGTGCTGTGCCATTTCATAGGAAGCCACAGTTGACATAGTGACAGATGGACACAGAAGGCATCTTTAAAACTGAGAGCAATGTGTCTCCATATGTGAGCCACATGCAGAGGAGAGCCCAGACTGGGAAATATCACTGGACAGTGCATGGCTGACTCACACACAAATGTTTGAACATACGTATGAATAATTAAAAACTTTACAGTGATGATGAGGACACAGGGGTCTAAAGTTATAAAATGTCTCCTTGGAAAAAACATCGATTAAATAAATGTAAGGTTGAATCACATTTTTAAGAAATAAGATGAATCATTTTGAAAATTAATTTTAAAAGCAGAAATTAAGAGATAAGATAGAATGGGAGATTGATGGAGACATAAGGTGTAAATTCTCATTATTTTGTGATATGTTACTGATGAGAGCTGTTCAAGACATATATTGCTTGACTGAGCTCATTGATTGTTTCATAAACACACCTTGAATATAAACCTAACAAAAACTGAAAATAGTTTTACTTAACAAGTCACTCAATATGCCAATGAATCATTAATTTTCTAATGTTAAAACATTTTATCATTTAATAATTAGTAATATTGTGAAACATAAAATGTATGTTCAGTTGAAATTATCCTCTCAAATTTATATGAGCTGCACAAAATATTTTGAACTACTGTGTGACAGATAATGAATACTACTGAATAAATGCATGTTCACAGGTCTATCATATAAACACACATTTATTTGTATGAAAATATTGATAATTAACAGAATAATTTGAATAAACTATGTATATCCTTACCAAATGTATGCCATACTTTTCAATTTACTTGTTTGTCTTAAAATAGCTACTTTTACTATCATTTCTTATGCAGAGAAGGCAAAACCAACACGATGTACCAGAGAAATGGCTCATGAGCAGGAAGGGGCTGACAGTTGGGAAGCATCCCGCAACTAACACAGACACACTCACCAGGAACCAACTATGATTAATAAAAAAAGTTAACCAGATGACAAATATGCAGGAGAGTGTGTAAAAGAATACGAAGGTGCTCACCAGGAGAAGGATAGTTTGAGTGGCTCTGGACTCAGGAGAGGTTGTGGAAGATACCTTAACCTGGTGTATGTATTGCATCTTCTGCTTGTGTCTGTGAAGGATGAGAACCATGGAGATGCTGGCCGAGATCATGAGCCCCACAAAGAGCAAATCAGGAACGGACAGGAATGCTGCATACAATATGTCGCTGGTCTTATCAGGACCAACAGCAGCACAGTGTCCTAGGTCTTTTAGGTTTGCTGTGTTATTCTTGTTGGATTTTGCTCTCACATACACAAGATTGAGAGTACTGGCACATATGTACAGGATCCAGCTCAGGTACACAGAAGACCGAATGTATTTGTGCATTCTTGCTTTAAGCTCTACCCACCTGGAGTCCCTGGGGCTGATGGTGATAGCCTGGAAGACACTCAGGAAGCTAGTGCTGCCTATGGACATACCTTTACCCACTCTGTGGAGATAGAAAAGCCATTTGCATCCAAAATCATCGAGGAAGTCTCTCCATCCGAATGCACCTAATGTCTGGGGCACTCCTGTACAGAACAGACTTAAAATGTTAGCCACAAACAAATGCATCAGAATCCAATCTGTGGACCTTAACCTGCAGCCCCTGAAGTGAAACAACAGGTAATGGTGAAGAAGATAGGAATTGCTCAGAACTCCAACCACAGTCTGCGACAAGAAGATCACCCCTAGAGCCACCTCGATGGGTGCCAAGGTGTCAGGTCCTGCTCTCAGTCTGAGGATCCTGCATGGGAAGATGATGCCAGAGGTTACAGATATTGTGTCATTCAGAATGAATCTCAGTGTAAGTATTCAGCAGATTTTTCTTCCCTTGCAAGGCTGCTAGGATACTTCTGTGGATTTCTCTTCATACAACATGTGCAAAATGGGCCCAAAATGACTTTACACTTTTCATGGCATGTGGGGGAGCCACTACCATGACTTCCATTATAAAAATGTTAGTCAGGCAGTGGTGGCACATGCCTTTAATCTCAGCACACGGGAGGCAGAGGCAGGTGGATCTCTGTGATTTCAAAGTCAGCATGGTCTACAGAGTGAGTTCAAGGACAGGCTCCAAAAGGAAGGAAGGAAGGAAGGAAGGAAGGAAGGAAGGAAGGAAGGAAGGAAGGAAGGAAGGAAGGAAGGAAGGAAGGAAGAGGGTTAGTGAGGTAAACTTTTTGCAAATTCACACTCTAGTTAAGATGAAAATGGAATCCTAAAACTGGCTGAGTGACAACAGAGACAGTAAGAGAGAAAATGTAGTGACCCACTACTCTTCATGCCCACTAGCTAATAGAGTTCTTAAAGCAATGCACTTCAAAGTATCATTAGGTTTTATGTAATCCTATTACTGTGTTAATGGACTCAACTTTTGTGCTGCAATAAAATTCTGTGTAGTTTTGTAGATTTGTTTTGCTGGTTAATTAAAATATAAGTAGACACTGAGTTATCTCAGTTAATTTTAGTGCATTTCTGTTTTTTTGTAATGCAACAGCAGATTATGTAATGACGGGCTATTTGCAAATAAGCAACCATCCCTCAACAACAGGAGAGGCATATTATTTCCTCAAATGACTGATGATAGGAAAAGTTTCAATGACCCTTTTCAAACAGTTATGGTAGTCATATATCATGTATTCAGTCTTGTGGGGGAAAAGACTTAATGCATGTAAATTGTGTATAATATCAACAAAATACTATTAATTTCAAATCACATTCTACACGTTACTTACATTATTTTTCTTCTCTCAAAACTCACAGTGACTCTCACAGGTTTCTTCCTTTGGACTCTGCCTATCGGGTGGCCACTGCTTTCTTCTTACCCAGATGCTGATCTCAGCACTGCGGCCACATTTACAATCAACCAGTACCTGATGTATGAGTCTCTGATTCTGTGATCTCATCTCCCCTCAGATCTGCAATTATCATTTCACCTTTAGGGGCAATGGGAAATAATCAGCTCTGAACTTTTTAAAGAACTTTCCCCCTAGCTGATAGTTATCTGAGACAATTACAAGTTTCTCTACAATATGACTTAAGTGAATGTTGGAGAAACTGAAGACACATTTCCATGTCTATCTTTGAACTGGGTGGAGAGAGTATCTCATGGGGAAGGAAGTGTAAACAATGGAGTTTCACATGGGAATGCCTGACAGTACCTTCTTTGTACCCTTGAATTCCTGGTTTTCCTCTGAGAACGTTCCAAGACCCTAGAATTATGTTCCCATACCACAGCTCCATCAGTTGCTTCAATTTGTCTGTTACTAGAATATTAAGGAATGTGACAAAGTACTCAGATGGGTGGGAATTTCCCAGTGCTGTATGTCATTCACCTTTTCACGGCGCTGGTTCTTTGATTTTGGAGCTCTTTAAAGACTCAAAGGCATAGCCATCACCTACCTGATGATTTTTTTTCCTCTGAAGAACCAAAGCTATTAAGATTATCTGCATGCTAGTTACTGGTCACAGAGTCCCAAGATGCCTCCAGAGAAATTCAGCCTTTGACATTGCTCTTAGTTCCCCTCCACAACTATATCATAATTCTCTTCTGATTCAAGCAGATGATAATTATATTGCACAAGATAGGAAAAATCAGTCAAACTGGCCAGGAAACTCCAGCTAGTTTACGTGGTGCCACAATGTGCTTATAAGCTTGCCTGGGAAGAAAAGACGTCAATGCTCTATACACCAATGGAGCCTGATACTACATTACTGACCTGCCAGACAAGATGTGCCACTGGGTCAATATTGATAATACTCTTCATGGGGTAACCAAATGCTTTCTGGATTGGGTTTTAGACCAGTCCACAGGAGAAAATTCATTACTGGGACTGGGAACATGGTCAAAACCAAAGATAAGTAAACTCATAGGAACCAATGAGAATACCCTGCTAATTGTTTTACTAATTGTTCATGTTGTCAAACTTCGTTAATTACCTTGGTTTATATCAGAATTTGTGCTGCTCCCAAACTTGGTGAAGAGAAACTTCTTAGTATAGTGGGTAGCAATGAATACAGAGAAGCATTATCTCACCTCTGGCTGAGGAGCTTCAAACAATTTTTGGCACCCACAGAAGGAAGAGTCTGTTTACTTTGGGAGTATGATCATTGGTGGATTCTTTATCTCATAGTGAATGGTCACATACCCATGCATACATTCACAGCACTAAGCTAAATTGGCCAAATAATTAAGCAAATAGATTATCTATAAAAACTGATTTGAAGTGTGGAGGAATGTGTTATGGAAGGGGTCTTGGGATGGTGTTTGATGGGGTGGTGGAATGTGGATATGATGAAGATGTCTTGCATACATGCAAGAAATTTGCAAGGGAGAAATTAAAATTAATATAAAATAAGCAAGCCATAAATAATACACTCCTAAAACAAAAAAGAAATCCAGTGAAAAAACTTACATAATTACTTATGATTTATCTAGATAAGCCTCATTTTGCTGCTGCTGTTTCCATCTCATGCATTGTGACAATTACTTAAATGTGAGTCTGATCCATTAAGATCTGTTGCAGTATACCCAACCTCAGAAAGATTGTCTCTCAGTGGAACTCTACAAAGCCTCTAGCCTGGCACCAGGGATTTACTGGAATTGTTTCCTTCTCAATGGTCTTGTGCACAAAGTCCCGCCCTGCAGGAGAAAAATGGTGTCCAATGCTAGAGCTATGAGGCTCATCCCTTTCCCATTCTGTCTTTCATTTTCTGTCAGTCTTCGGAATTGGTTTGAGGCGCCATTGCTGGGGAGATGGGAACAAAGTCCTCCGTGTTGCAGACTAGAACCTGATGATAGAGTGCAACTGGCTAGCAGACACATCTACTTGGTGCAATCAGTGTTGTTGGAGTGATTTATAAGAATATGGGCGAGCTCTTCCAGACACAGATGGAAGCAGATGCAGAAATCCACAGCTAACCATTGGGCCAAGCTCTTGGAGTGCAATCAAAGTGAGGGAGGAGTGATAAATATGGCTTATGCTTCCATATTAGTTTCCTTATTAAATTAAATCAGGACAAGACCTCAAACAAGGCAGAAAGCTGGAGGTAGGTACAGATGCAGAGGCCATTTAGGAATGCTACTTACTGGCTAAGTTGATGGCTTACTCAGGCTGCTTTCTCATAGAACCCAGGACCATTAGCTCAAGTGTGATCCCATTCAAAATGGTCTGGACCCTCTCCATCAATCTGTTACTCAAAATTCCAGATTCAGGTCAAACTTACCTGGCAGGTCAGATTCAGTAATAGATGTCTAAATCAAAATAACTTTAGCATTCCTAGATCTTTCAAGAAACATATTCATTATGAATGTGATTATTCCCTGTTTAACACTTTTGTGATGGTCAGTTTTATGTCAGCATGACACAAGCTATTATCATCTGGGAAGAGGGACTGTCCATTAGGAAAATGCCCCCAAAGCCCTAGTTATAAGCAAGTTCATCAGGAATTTTCTTGATTAATAATTGATATAGGATACCTTGCACACTATGGGAGGAAACATCTTTGGCTCGTAGTTTCTAGGTATAGTTTAAAAGAAACTGTCAAAGCCATTTGTTGAAATATATTAAGCAGTGTTACTTCATGTCCTCTGAATCAATTCCTGTCTGCAGCTTTCTGATTTGAGTTTCTGCCCTGTGTTCCCTCAGTGAAGGATTAATGTGTAGCTGTAAGTTGAAATAAGGCCTTTCATTCCCAAATTAGTTTTGCGTATGGAATTTAAACTCAGCAATTCAAAGACCAAGACAACTTTGCATCTGGAGACATTTGTTAAGGAAGACTTTTGTCAGTTTAGAAGTGGGTTTTTTGTATTCCATATTGTTTTAATGTTGTTACCCCAGGTATGGGTCTGATTCTTTACTGTGCTTACCTAAAATGACTCTCAGATGCAAGCCATCCTACCTTCCAAACATCACATCTATGGTCTTATATCTTGCTATAGCCAAGCACATAATGTAAGCTATTCATATTAAATTCTAATTTAGGAAACTAAACGTGTCAAATGCCACTCTCTGGAATGCAATTTCCCAAGGAAGAGCCAGACGCAAGACATTAACTTGAGTACCATCTACAGTAGGTGTCCTGGGAGCCTCTTTTGAAACTTCCATAGCAGCAGAAGGGCATGAAGTAAGAGTGAGCCAGCTTCTACCCTGGAGCCTACTGTCTCCTTCTCTTTTCACACTCAGACTTGGATATTCACTGAATAATTCCCCTTGCCATCTGTCTCCAGACCCATGTGGGTTCAAGTGAAAAAGCACAGGCTGGAATCAGTCTTCTGTCACTTTTCTGGCCATTTAGGCAGGGAGACATCTTTAAATTCAGCATCACCTTTGCCTTTAATTCAGTGTTTTCATACTTTAAATCTTAACATTCCTTTCTAATATATTTTGGTCCACATGTTAAGAAGATATGTGTACTGGATAAAACTTCTTTTATTCACGTTTTTCTTAAATTGTATTTTTAAATAATGACTTTTTTCATTGATGCAAAGACATTTCCAGTCTTCCTTGGATGGTAAATGAATGGAGCTGGTGAAAAAACTTAAAAGTTGAAGTACAGCTTACAGGACAGTTAAGCATAAAGTTTCTGGCAAGATTGTTTTTTGGAGGTAAAATATCCTGCGGATTGTTTCCTTAATTTTTTTGTGGTCTTCTTTAAATATACTACGCTTTCTTGTACACTTGTACCACATTTTGAAAAAGTTTATATTGCCAACATTTTCTCTATATACAGAAAATTCTCTAAGATGTTTATATTTCTATATCCATTAGGATTATGGACATGTTTGTGGAATATATAACAATTCTCTAACTTCTTTTTTTCTTTAAATTTTTTTGCTTGTTTTTTTTAAATAGCTCTGCAATAAAATCACAGCTTCACATAGTAAAAGAAATGCAATATAAACAAAAGCAACACATCTTAAAATCATTAAACAATTGTTCCAGAGTATAAAAATATAACACACCTTTAATAATATTCTAGAACACTGATGAATTCTGAGTTTCTGTAAAGCTTCACACCTGTCTCTATGCATGACTAATCCAACCTACCCTTTGTGGTTATGTTGCCTTCTGGAGGAGACCTGGGTTCATCACCAAAACACTACCCACTCTTGGAACTCTGAATAATAATTATCTCCTTATGTTTTCTATAATATGAATATAGTTATGTATTAGGTATAATTAAATAGTAGAGCATATGCCTAGCCAAGTAAGAATTTTAGGCAAAATTTATTAACTTGAATTTTACAATGTCTTGTTGAACTTTGGATGTTTTGAGAACTATTTTATCCTGTAATAACTTATTCAGGTTTCTGTACTTCTAACTTATTTTAGAATATTATTGAAGCACAAAGAGTGCTGCAAACCAAAGTCTTCTTTGTTTTGAAACTGATGGTAGTCTGATATAGATGGTATCTCCCTTATTTCTATGTTGTTCTAAAATCCAGAAAGAAAGATGCTTCATGGACAGAAGATAAATATTCAACTTTTAATTTTAATTAATTTTATTTAAATTAAAAACAATCTTATTTTACATACCAATCACAGTTCCCTCTCTCTCCCATCCTCTGAATCCCCCCATCACACCCCCATCCATTGCTCAAATATGTTAGGCCTTCCATGTGGGATCATCAAAGTCCATTACTTCATTTGCGGCAGGACCTAGGCCCTCCATTGCATATCTATGCTGAGAGGTTATCCCTCCACAGAGAATGAGCTCACAAAAACCATTCATGCACTAGGGATAAATACTGCTTCCACTGACAGTGACCCCATAGACTACCCAAACAAATAATTTCCTGAACATAACACCATAAGCATAGACACTGAGATCTACAATTAATAAATGGTAGCTCCTGAAACTGAAAAGTATCTGTAAGGCAAAGGAAACAGTTCACAAGGTTGGGAAAAGATCTTCAACATCCTCATATCTGAAAGAGGGCTGATCTCCAAAATATACACCTAACTAAAGAAGCTAGTTACAAAAACACCAAATAATCCAGTTAAAAATGGGTTACAGATCTAATTAGAGTTTTATTAAAGAGTGAAAAGCACTTAAATTATTCAACATCCTTTGCTGTAAGAGAAATATAAATCAAAACAAGTCTGATATATCTTATACCTGTCACAATGTCTAAAATAAAAACCACCTATGACAGTTTGTACTGGAGAAGGTATGGAGAAAGTGTACATTCCTCAATTTCTGGTAGAAATGGAAACTTGTACAGCCCTTTGGAAATTAGTATGGTGATTTCTCAGAAAAATCCAAATCAATCTACCTCCAGACCCAACAATTTCACTCTTAGGCATATACCCAAAGGATGCACATTCATACCACAAGGACTACTGTTCAACTGTGCTCATTGCAGCTTTATTTGTAATAGACAGAACCTGGAAGGAACATAGATGCCCTTCAAGTGAAGAATGGATAACAAAAATATGATACATTTACACAATGGAGTATTACTCAGTGGTAAAAATCAATGACATCTTGAAATTTCCAGGAAAATAGATGGAACCAACCCCAGTGAGGTAACCTACACATGAAAGAAAAAACATGGTATGTACTTATATATGGATATTAGACATAAAGCAAAGCATAACCGGCCTACAATCCACAACCGCAGAAAAGCTATGAAGCAAGGAGGACAATAAGGAAGAAATACAGCCCTGGCCCCAAGTAGGGGAATGGTCAAGAATTACTGTGTAAACTGTGAGCAAGGGGAGAGGGAGGTAAGAGAAAGAAGAGGGGATAAGGGAGTGGGGGATGAGAACATGAGCGAACAGGAAGGTCTTGTTGGGGGAAGGAGAGAGAAGGACAACAAGGAAAGAGATACCTTAATAGACAGAGCCATTGCAGGCTTAACAAGAAATCTGGCACTATGGAAACCTCCAGCAATCCACAGGGATAACTCCATCTAAGAATCTAAGTAACAGTGGAGAGGTTCCCCAGTATTGAGACATGACTACCTTAAATGCTATCATAGAGCCTTCATCCAGTTGCTGAGAGAAGCAGAAGCAGAGATTCACAGGTAAAAAATGAACTCCTGGAATCCAGGTGTAGAGAGGGAGAAGTGATGAGTAAAGGGTTCAAGACCATGTCAGGAAAACCCACAGAAGCAGCTGACCTGAAGAAGTGGATGTCAACCTTAAATTATTATGCCTTTTCATTAAGTGTTAAAAAATGAACACTCATTACCTAAATAGTAAAGTATGACCATTTTTTTCCAGGTTTTACTCAGTGCTGTGAGAAACAATAGTGACAATTTTCAGGTGCAATTTATTGGATACATTTGATGTTATTTGTGAGGATAATTGATTACCTATATGAATTTGTCTAGTATAGGGGTCTGCTCAGACTTCCACTCAAGCTGCTTGGTTTATAATTTTAACTCATACAATCATAGTTTCCTATCATTGTTTCTTGTATATTTGCATTGTGTTTGACTGAAACAATGAGTCCTAGCATGGATTATGATGACACTCATTTCTTCCTACTTGTACTGCAGGACAATCTAAAAATACCTGACTGACTGTGCTCAGTTGGGTGTTCTGAAATTTAATAGCAATTCAATACAAAACTTAATGATTATCTTGACCTGTTTAGGAGATCCCAAAGAAGGCTAGTAACATCCAGTTACACAAACAAATCTTTTTAGAGGAATCGCTCACATGGGGCTTTCTTCCTCACTGTACCTTCCCTCCTAATCAGCCATCAGAGAATCAGGAAATTGTAAGAACCTCTCCAAACACATTGTTTCATTGGATACACTTACAAAGAACTTGTCATTATCATTGGTAATAATCCACTGGAAAATTTCAGAAAAGTTCTTGACTCCCAAAGCTAGCTCTGTCACATGATTATGCCCAAGATAATAATTGCAATTCTGAAGGGATTTGAGGTCACAGAGGTATGAACCTTTATCTTAAATGACATTGGATGCTCTCTCTCATACACATGGGTGACTTTCAAGTCAGGAGCTTCACATTGAGCTGCAAGTATTTCTGAGAGAAAAATCTCTTGAGCTTATTGTTTTTATCTACAAAGATAAAGAAAGAAGAAAGAAAGTCTGGTAGGTACACAAGTCATCAAAATTATTCTTGGTAGAAACAGAACATTAGAGTCAAGGGAGACTTTCTGGGCTGTGCACCAAGTTTCTATGGAGAAGATAGTGTGTCTGGGGTTATACTAAATCTTGATGTTGCAAAAGTGTAATTTAATTATTTCTCAGGTTGCTATTTAAACCTGTGAATCTGAATATTCTGATTTCAAACGTGATTCTGGATTATGTCAATTACATCATTGAGGTTTCCCTTCATTGTACACATGAAAAATTGGTTATGTTTGCATCATGACAACCACAAATTTTGGAAAGTGACTTGGTCTTTACAAATAGTCCATGGAAATGTGAGTAATAAATACATTTAATCCTAGGAATGGGTGAGCATTTAGCCCCACATCAGGGGAATGTTTCAAGGGATCAGGGTATCTGTGACTGGGCAGGATTATTGTATTTCCTAATAGTCACTGTTTTCCATTGAACTTGGGAATGCTGTGTTAAACTAAATGTGGCAATGTTAGTGTGTGTCTTGCAAAATTCTTGTATAGTACAATAAGTTTTCTGTTATTTTGTTTGTTTGCTGATATTCTGATGTCACTGTAAACTTAGGGTGTTTCCCCCCTTTTTATTGCTTATTTTTCCAGAATTAGGATGTTAATACATGCCATGTATGAGCTTGCTTATATTTAGATTACATCTACAGGTCATATATTTACTCCTTGGCCTTCTATTCATACAATTAATAAGATTTCATATTTTGCCAATCCTATCTGCATATCATTTTTGTTTAGAAGTTGTGCATGAGTCTTGATTCATTACAAATAGTTTTACTTGACAAAGGCACTAGTCAGTAAAGGTTTTAAACAGAAATTAGTTACAAGTTCATGTGTTACTGTGTACGTATGTCCCAGTGTCTGTCTGAAGTTGCTCTCTTGTTATCTAGTGAGCATGAACTTATGAGAGTTTGTGGAGTCAGAGTAAAACTTCAGTTGAGTAAAACTTCAGTTGTAGTTCCTCAGATATTTTAAGCATCTGGTTTTACTTGATTCAGAGCCTGTCACTCATCCTAAATTCTCAGGGACTATTATGCTTTATGATGATAGTCTGAACAAGAGATCTAACTGAATCTGGTCATTCCATACTTTTTGAAATATAACTGTAGTCTCCCACCTCCAGATTTCTTTTTGAAATTTGGAGATTGAACTCAGATGCTTATTCTGGTAAGGCAAGAGTTTAACTGTCTCTTTTGGCCACTCCTTGTGTTATGGTGAAGATGAAATCGCTTTTTTCTCTTCAGTGCCTGGGGTTCTGGTGATTATAAATGTATCTCAAACACAGGATGCATTCCAACTCTGCACCTGTTTTTAAAGTATCTTCAATATGTTGGTATCTTGTATTCAAACAAATATATACTTGATTTTCTGTATTTGTTTATATCTTCACAGAATATAAATGACAGTCACCTCCGGAGATCATCCATAGATCGAGAAACTGAATATTGGCTTTGTGTATCAATCCCAGGAATCTCTGTAGTGAGGCAAGAGGATGGTTATATATTTTAGGCCAGTCTGCTTTACTAAAGAAATCCTGACTGAACACACTGACACACACACACACACACACACACACACACACACACACACACAAATGAATATTTCCAAAAGTAGCTTCAATTTGTTATTGGAAGGAGTTGAAATTTTTAGAGGTAAGTTCATGACTCCATTAAGTTTTTGAAGACCAGAACTCACTTCCATAATTTGATGTTTCAATATTTGAATCTTAGAGACAAATCTCTTACTTTTTTGAAGAGGATTTCAGTACATTTGAGTCTTGTGAATACATTGCTGATTTCTTTTACATTGCAGTGTAGGTCAACATTGCATAAGCATCAGCTAATCACTACATAGCTAATGTACAGGTTTTGGCGTCATTCCATTGAACTCAATTCATTGGATGTAAGTTATGAGCATGGATGTGATCAAAGCTCCAGACAATGAATCAGATAGGAACACTGGACAGTATTACTGTATGTATTATTGTACAATAATGCCTTTTTCTAAGAGACTTATTTTGAAATCATGTATTCATGATCTCTACATTGTTTTAGAGAACAATTCTTTACTCAGAATGTGTTAACCTCTCCTCTCTGCTCATCTTAACTCAGAACCACAATTCCTACATGTGTTTTTGTATGGGGTGGAGTTTAAGTAGTTATCTCTTAATGTAACATTATCTAATTTATCAATTTTACCAAATGTGTAGTGCTACATAGTAAACATGATTATCAGAGAATAGAAAATCATACTATTTCCTGTTGGAATATTTTAATTTAATGGTGTTAGTGCTGATGTTTGTGGCAAATATGATGGGGATTTGTTCCATAAATATGTGCATTTGAAAACTTCAGCAGTTTTTATTGAATGTTGTTATTTGTGTGAGACTAACTCTGAGAGTTGTGGATAGAATAGTGTTTTGAAGAACACCTTAGTCTTTCATTTCAGCTAATGTGATTCAACTGAATTTGTGACATCTGATACACAGGTCATTTTTACCACAAAAATCCAAAAGTTTTCACAGATAAATGACTGCTGGTGAAATTTGAAGTAAATTTTGCTCAGTAACAAAATGGACTTCAGGAATTTGGCAGTAGGTATAATATTCTTGATAGAAAATACAGTTGGAATTCTGGGAAATGTCTCTGTTCTTTCTTGCTACCTAGTCATTTATTGCAAGAAATACAGGATAAAACCCTTGGATTTAATTATCATGCATTTGATCATGGTTAACTTCTTAATCATTCTCTCCAAAGGAATGGGTAACACAATGCTAACTTTTGGGCTGAAACATTTCTTCAATGATTGGAGCTATCAACTTTTTATGTATATGCTAAGAGTTTTCAGGAGCATGTCCATTGCTACCACCTGTCTATTAAGTGTTTTCCAGGCAACCATCATCAGTCCTCGTAACTCCTGTTGGAAAAATCTTAGATTCAAATATCCCAAGGACATTGGTTGCTGCATTTCTCTGTGTTGGGTCTTGTACATCATGGTAAATGTTCTTTTGCCTTTGTATGTGTCCATAAAATTAAAGAGAAACATAACAAAAGAGACAGATTTTGAAAGCAATACTGTTGTAGATAATGATAAAATCACAGTCCCCATATATATAGCTTTGTTTGTGTTTCCTGAACTTCTATTTTCTGTCCTCATTACCTGGTCCAGCAGCTCAATGATTCTTATTTTATATAGGCACAAACAGCGAGTTCAACACATTCACAGCAATTGTGCTTTATACAGTAATACCTCGGTATCCAGAGCCACCCAGAACATCCTTGCCCAAGTGTTCAGTTTTCTGGCTATTTATACCATCTCTGCGATCTCACATGGTTGCAATGCTCTGTTTTCTGGTCAAAGTTGGTGGCTGAAGAAGATCACAATCATTATTTCTTTGTGTTTTCCCACTTTGAGTCCCATTTTACTCACCAGTCAATCCTCCCCTCTCTTCAGAAACTGCTTACTTTTTATAAAGGGCAGAAAATTCTCTAATAGTATTTTAACTATTTAACTTGCATCCTATTTCAGAATCCAATTTTTTATAAATAAGAAAAAGCATGCAAATTCTTTGTGGAAGACATGTGGCCTGGGGTATGAGGGAAGGAAGGCTGAGCAAGCCATGTACAGATGTAACACTCTTCTATGGTCCAGACATCTGTTTTTACTTCCAAGTTCCTTCCATGCTTGAGTTCCTGCTCTAAATTCCCTCAGTGATGGAGTGTGAGGGAAGAGTTCCAAGATGACTTACACTATTTCCTCATGAGTTTATTTGTTCACAGTCTTATCAAAGATATAAAAACCTCACCAAGTAAGGACTTAGCATCAGGCTGTAAAGATTTTACATGATTTTTGCTACCATTTTTGGGGGATGACTGCTGAAGGACTTTGTTTCTTTGAAGAGATATGACTGAGCTACTGTGAGAACTTAGAAGAGAGCCGAGAAGATGATAGACTGGCTTCTGAAGTTTCAGAGAGAAGCCAAGACTCTACAAGCGACATTCATGTCACATTTTCTGCTCATAATCTGTGAGTTCTGGTCACCCAGAGATGAAGAAATGGCTCTGATCTCAAGAGCTCACAAACACAGAGTGACACCTTTGCTCTGTTGGGACAAAGGATGCTGGACAGCTGGGGTTCTCGAAATAAGTGTGACTTAGAAGAGACTAGCAGCATCTTTTTTTTTTCTTTTTAAATTTAAGTTAGAAACAAGTTTGTTTCACATGTCAATCCCAGTTCCCTCTCCCTCCCCTCCTCCCCATCCCTCCCCACCAGGCCCCCTAGTCCCCCACTCAATCTCCACTCTGATCCCTAGGTAGAATGAGGCCCTACATTCCAGAGTCTGTCATGTCATCCAGGGTAGGGTCTAGGCCCTCCTTCAAGAGTCCAGGCTGAGAGAACATCTTTCATTGTGGGATGGGTACTCAAAGTCTATTTGTATGCCAGGAATAAATACTACCCAAAGCCCATAGATTACCTAGGCCTCCTCACTGACACCCACATTCAGGGGGTCTTGGTCAGTCCCATGCTTTCCATACAGCCATCAGTTTGGGGTCCAAGACTCCCCCCCTTGTTCAAATCAACTGTTTCTGTGGGTTAAACTAGCCAAGTCTTAACTCCTTTGGACGAGCAGCATCTTTAAGGTGAAATCATTCAGACGTCTCCCCTCAGGGTCAGCACACAGAAGCTGAGGTTCAGAATGGTCCAAGGTTGCATCTCATGAAGGCAGCCAAACTTGGCATTGTTTGAGAGTCACTTAGGTGTTATGAGGTTGGGATCAATGCAGGGGTTTATAGAGAAAAACTGAGGCTTGACACTTTTTTGGCAGGGTTGGGATACCTAGACAGAGGACCGCGGAGGCTATTGGTTAGAGGGCAGCCCAGTCGCAGTTGAAGAAATGAGGTGGAGGGGCAAAGGTGATGCATTTGAGTCCTGGCACCTTGCCTCAAGGCCCGAGATTCTGGAGCGGGTACTGGTGGAAATGAAGTGAAGTTGCCATGGGAGACCGCAGCATTTGAAGATGTCATTACGATGACTCTGTCACCAAGAATAGCAGCAACAGAGCTACCTGAGCTCAGAAGACAAGCTGTGTGTGCTGCAGAAGGCAGAGCCAGATAAGCTACTCAAGCCATTTGGAAGAGCCCAGAAGATCATGTGTGAATTGTTCACCGAGGAATACTGGGAGCAGGAGAAAGAGTCTCCCCCAGGGACGATTGTTTACCCACTACAAGAGACAGACTTGAAAACACACATCCAAGCAATATTGCATGGACTGAGTAAGTTATATTTAGGAATATGTATGTATATATATGTATACATATATGTGAAATAAGAAAAAGAGAGGTCATGGATTTGAAAGAGTTGGAGTTTATATGGAGGATTTGGTGAGAGGAGTAGGAAAGGAGAAATGTTGTATTAATATTATAATCTCAAAATATAAAAAGAAAAAAAACACAAATGAACAACCAACAAATCCAAATGAAATCCAAAAGAAACAAAGTAGGTTATATGCTTACCTGGGAAATCCAGACTAGGACTTTATTAAGCTTCCACATTGCCCAGTTAGAATGGCCAACATTAGGAATAGAAATGATAACTAACATTGGCATACATGTAGAGGAGGAGGTCATCAACTTTTGAAACCAGTCTACTGTTCCAAAAGGATGAACCAATGAAAGAACAAAATCTGCTGTGTGACCCAACTAGATCACTGATGTGTGACATTATTCCTGTGGAAACAATTAAAAACTAATTATCACAGCAAAGGAACCAATGACAAACCAAAGCAGGGAAACAACAAAGTCTATCTTGCAAACCAATGAGGATTCTGTTTGTTTTCTTTTCCAGGGGTGTTTGGTCTGCATGTATGTCTGTATGCCATGTGCGTTCCTGGTGCCAGAGGAGGCCAGGAGAGGGCACTGGATGCCCTGGAGTTGAGGTTACAGATTGAGTTCTCAGGTGAGGGTGCTAGGAATTCAAGTTCAGTCTTCTGTAAGAGCAGACAGAGCTCTTAACCACTAGGTCATCCCTAAGCCCAGAGGACCAGTAAGTTTTATTGGGGTCACTAACAAGAGTGTTGGTGAGGGTTACTCATAGAAGCACAAGGGACTCAATGGCAGCTGCTTCACCCTGTGAGGGTGACAGCTAATGAAACTGGAAACCTGGGGATCACTGCACAGCTTGCAGGCAGCTCAAGGGAGGTTGAAGTGTCTTTCAAGCCATTCACTACCTCCTCCAGGCAGCTTCTCGTCTTGTCTGGTCCAGGCAGCTTGACTGGTGTCTGCTTCATGGCTGATGTGATCATCTTCTGCGCAGCTCAGCTTGTCTGACAGTGTCAGCAGCCCTTAACAATTATGTATCTTGAGGCAGGAGGGCATTCGTGAGTCTGGCTGGTTTCTGTGTTCCTGAAGGTGCTGACTCCTTTATTTCTGAGCTTCTGCAACTTCTCTGTAGGACTGAACGTCTTCCCTCCCTCCTTCCCTCTTTTTTTTTTTTTTTTTGGTTTTTAGAGACAGGGTTTCTCTGTATTGCTTTGGAGGTTGTCCTGGAACTCGCTCTGTAGACCAGGCTGGCCTCGAACTCACAAAGATCTGCCTGCCTCTGCCTCCCGAGTGCTGGGATTAAAGGCATGAGCCACCAATGCCCGGCCAGTTTCTTTCCCTTTTAACACCCCGTGTTTTAAAGAGCTTTCTTCCAGATGAAGGGGTTTCATCTCACAAAAAACTGATGCACAGTAATACTTCTGGCTAGGAACTCCAAGAACTTGGCATTTATCACTGAGCACTTACCCATCATGCTCATTGCTGCATTATTTTTTACACTAATGGAATCAACTCAGATATCCATCAACTGTCACGTGGGTAACTGAAATGTGATACATACATACCTGCAAAGGTATATTAATTGCAAGTGATAATAACTGTGAAATCTGTATGGAAATGTAGACAATAGAAAACATGATTAGGTTCTTCCAGCAGCATCAGGTAAACAGGCTGGCTTCCCGGCCTGTGCTCCAGTGCCTGCAGATCGCCTGGGACCTGCACAGAGCTCCCAATCCCGGCGGGAGCCAAGCACCCCAGACTCCGGATCTTCGCTCACACCAACGAGACCAGGAAAGGAGAGGAGGCTGAGAGTCCAGGGAAGCGGCGGTTCTTCCAGCAGCATCAGGTAAACATGCCGGCTTCCCGGCCTGTGCTCCAGTGCCTGCAGATCGCCTGGGACCTGCACAGAGCTCCCAATCCCGGCGGGAGCCAAGCACCCCAGACTCCGGATCTTCGCTCACACCAACGAGACCAGGAAAGGAGAGGAGGCTGGGAGTCCAGGGAAGCGGCGGTTCTTCCAGCAGCATCAGGTAAACAGGCCGGCTTCCCGGCCTGTGCTCCAGTGCCTGCAGATCGCCTGGGACCTGCACAGAGCTCCCAATCCCGGCGGGAGCCAAGCACCCAGACCCCAGGTCTTCTCTCCCACCAACGAGACCAGGAAACCAGAGGACCCAGGGAGACCAGGGGAGTAGCTGTTCTGGATCAAGTACAACAGGACCCAGCATAGGGTCCAGGGGACCAGGTAAGAGGATAAGCGCCCCAGATTCCTGTTCTTCTTCTCCACCCACGGGACCAGCATTCGGACAAGGAATAGAAGAACCACCAGATTATTGGACTTGCTAGCACCCACCAAAAGGGAACTCTGGTCCCCAGACCAGTAAGGGGCTCTTTCTGCACCCACTAGAAGAAGAGATGGGAGACAATACAAAAACACAGTCAGCAACAGAAAAACAAATATGACACCGCCAGATTCTAGAGACTCCACACCAGCAAGACCCCAACATTCCAATGCGGACGAAGCAGAAGAGAACGACCTTAAAAGCACTCTCATGAAAATGATAGAGGCCCTAAAAGAGGATATTGGAAAATCCCTCAAAGAAATGGAAGAAAAAAAAACCAAAAAATGCAAGAATTGGAAGAAAAAACCAACCAAAAAAGGCAGAAAATGGAAGAAGAAATGAAGCAAAAAATGCAAGAAATGGAAGAAAAAACAAAGCAAAAAATGCAAGAATTGGAAGAAGAATCATACCAAAAAAGGCAGGAAATGGAAGAAGAAACAAAGCAAAAAATGCAAGAAATGGTAGAAAAAACAAAGCAAAAAATGAAAAAAATGGAAGAAGAAACAAACCAAAAAAGGCAGGAAATGGAAGAAGAAACAAAGCACAAAATGCGAGAAATGGAACAAAAACAAACCAAAAAATGCAAGAAATGGAAGAAAGAACAAACCAAAAAATTCATAAAAGGCAACAAACGGACGAACAGATAAACAGAAAATTGCAAGAAGCAATGCAAACACTGCAAGGGTTGAAAACTGAAATAGAGTCATTAAAAAAAACACAATCTGAAGAAAGGCAGAAAATAGAAAAGCTGGACAAACAGACAGGCACTACCAATACAAGCATTACCAACAGAATAGAAGAGATGGAAGAGAGAATCTCAAGTGTTGAAGATACGCTAGGAGAAATGGATTTATCAACCAAAGAAAACCTGAAATCCAACAAATCCTTAACACAAAACATCCAGGAAATATGGGACACCATGAAAAGACCAAACCTAAGAATAATAGGTATAGAAGAAGGAGAAGAAATCCAGCTCAAAGGGGCAGAAGGCATATTCAACAAAATCATAGAAGAAAACTTTCCCAACCTTAAGAAAGACATGCCAATGAAGGTACAAGAAGCCTACAGAACACCAAATAGAGTGGACCACAAAAAAATCCCTCGCCACATAATAATCAAGACCCCAAACATACAGAATAAAGAAAGAATATTAAGAGCAGCTAAGGAAAAAGGTCAAGTAACATATAAAGGCAGACCTATCAGAATTACACCTGATTTCTCCATGGAAACGCTGAAAGCCAGAAGGTCCTGGATAGATATTCTACCTACACTAAGAGACCACGGATGCCAGCCCAGACTACTATACCCGGCAAAGCTCTCAATCACTATAGACGGAGAAAACAAGATATTCCATGACAAAACTAGATTCAAGCAATATGTGTCCACTAACCCAGCCCTACAGAAAATTTTGGAAGGAAAACTCCAACCCAAGGAAGCTAACTACAACCAGAAAAACATAAGCATTAGAGAATCTCTCTCTACCAACAGCCAAAAGAACAAAGGGGTGAAATTCCACACATAATTCCACCAACAACAACCATCGCAAATCGAAGAAGGATGAGCAATCATTGGTCATTAATATCCCTCAATATTAATGGCCTTAACTCACCCATAAAAAGACACAGACTAGCAGATTGGATTCGAAGACAGAACCCTTCCTTCTGCTGCATACAGGAAACACACCTCACCCTTAAAGACAGACATTACCTGAGAATTAAAGGTTGGGAAAAATTTTTCAATTGAATGGACCCAAGAAACAAGCCGGGGTAGCAATCCTAATATCTAACAAACTAGACTTTAAAATAAAATCAATCAAAAGAGATGAAGGAGGTCATTACATACTCATCACAGGTGAAACCCACCAAGAGGAAGTGTCTATTCTGAACATCTATGCCCCAAATACAAAGGCATCCACATTCGTTAAAAAACATTATTAGAACTTAAATCTCATCTAAAGCCCCACACAGTTATAGTGGGAGATTTCAACACACCACTCTCACCACTAGACAGGAATACCAAACAGAAACTCAACAAAGAAGCAAAAGGGCTAATAGAAGTAATGACCCAACTGGGATTAACAGATATCTATAGAACATTTCATCCACATAAAAAAGAATATACCTTCTTCTCACCACCACATGGAACCTTCTCAAAAATCGACCACATACTTGGCAACATATCAAACCTCAGCAGCTACAAAAAAATTGGAATAACTCCATGCATCTTATCAGACCACCATGCTTTAAAATTAGAATTCAACAACAACACAAATTGCAGAAAACCTACAAACTCATGGAAATTGAATAATGCTCAACTGCACCATCCCTGGGTCAAAGAGGAAATAAAAAAAGAAATTAAAGACTTCCTCGAATTCAATGAGAATGAAGACACAACATACCCAAACCTATGGGACACTTTGAAAGCAGTGCTACGGGGGAAGTTCATAGCACTAAATGCTCACATGAAGAAACAGGAGAACAGTTATACCAGAGAATTAACATCACAGCTGAAAGCTCTAGAACACAAAGAAGCACACTCCCCCAGGAGGAGTAGACGCCAGGAAATAATCAAATTGAGGGCTGAAATCAATAAAGTAGAAACCAGGAAAACAATACAAGGAATCAACACAACGAAGAGTTGGTTCTTTGAGAAAATCAACAAGATAGACAAACCTTTGTCCAAACTTACCAAACAGCAGAGAGTGAACACGCAAATTAACAAAATTAGAAGTGAGGGGGGGGACATGACAACGGACTCTGAGGAAGTCCAGAGAGTCATTAGGTCATACTTTGGGAACCTGTACTCCACAAAGTTCGAAAATTTAAAGGAAATGGATGACTTCCTGGACAGCTATCAATTGCCAAAACTAAATCAAGAACAGATAAGCAATTTGAATAGACCTATAACCCCTATGGAAATGGAAGCTGTCATCAGGGGTCTCCCAACCAAGAAAAGCCCGGGTCCAGATGGCCTCAGTGCAGAGTTCTGCCAGAAATTCAAAGAACAGCTTATGCCAATTCTTCTCAGAGTGTTCCACACAATAGAAGCAGAAGGGTCTTTGCCAAACTCTTTCTATGAGGCTTCAATAACCTTGATCCCCAAGCCACACAAGGATACAACTAAGAAGGAGAACTTCAGACCAATATCCCTCATGAACATTGATGCAGGGATACTCAATAAAATGCTGGCAAATCGGATCCAAGAACACATCAAAACAATCATTCACCACGATCAAGTGGGTTTCATCCCAGGAATGCAGGGATGGTTCAACATACGAAAATCCATCAACATAATCCACCATATAAACAAGCTGAAAAACAAAAATCACATGATCATCTCACTAGATGCTGAAAAAGCCTTTGACAAAATCCAACACCCCTTCATGATAAAGGTCTTGGAGAGATCTGGGATAGCAGGGACATACTTAAACATAATGGAAGCTATATACAGTAAACCAACAGCCAACATCGAACTAGATGGACAGAAACTCAACGCAATTCCTCTAAAATCAGGAACAAAACAAGGCTGTCCACTCTCTCCATACCTTTTCAACATGGTACTTGAAGTTCTGGCTATTGCCATACGACAACAAAGGGGGATCAAGGGGATACAAATTGGGAAGGAGGAGGTCAAACTTTCACTGTTTGCAGACGATATGATGGTTTACATCAATGACCCAAAGAACTCTACCAGGGAACTCTTACAGCTGATTAACACCTTCAGCAAAGTGGCAGGCTACAAGATCAACTCAAGAAAATCAGTAGCCCTACTATATACAGATGATGAAAGGGCTGGGAGAGAAATCAGAGAAACATCACCCTTTACAATTGCCACAAACAACATAAAATACCTTGGGGTAATGCTAACCAAACAAGTGAAAGACCTGTATCGTAAGAACTTTGAATCTTTAAAGAAAGAAATTAAAGAAGCCCTCAGAGGGTGGAAAGATCTCCCATGCTCTTGGATAGGTAGGATCAATGTAGTAAAAATGGCAATCCTGCCAAGGGCAATCTACAGATTCAATGCAATCCCCATTAAAATCCCAGCACAGTTCTTCACAGACCTTGAAAGAACAATAATCAATTTTGTATGGAAAAACAAGAGACCCAGGATAGCCAAAACAACCCTGTTCAACAAGGCAACGTCCGGAGGCATCGCCATCCCTGACCTCAAGCTCTATTGTAGAGCTATAGTCCTGAGGGCAGCTTGGTGTTGGCACAGGAGTGGACGGGTGGACCAATGGAATCGAATTGAAAACCCGGGTATTAACCCACACACGTACGAACATCTGATCTTTGACAAAGAAGCTAAAAATATACAATGGAATAGAGAAGGCGTCTTCGGCAAATGGTGCTGGCATAATTGGAGACTGGCATGTAGAAGAATGCAGATTGATCCATGTCTATCGCCATGCACAAAACTTAAGTCCAAATGGATCAAAGACCTCAACATGGATCCAGCCGCACTGAACCTCTTAGAAGAGAAAGTGGGTGGTACCCTTGAACGAGTTGGTACAGGAGACAGCTTCCTGAACATAACACCAGTAGCACAGGCAGTAAGATCAACAATTGATAAATGGGACCTACTGAGGCTGAGAGGCTTCTGTGGGGCAAGGAACACAGTCAGCAAGACAAAAAGGCAGCCCACAGAATGGGAAAAAATATTCACTAATCCCACATCTGACAGAGGGTTGATCTCCAAAATTTACAAAGAACTCAAGAAGCAAGTCTCCAAAACACCAAAGGACCCTATTAAAAAGTGGGCTGCAGAACTAAATAGAGAGTTTTCAATAGAGGAATCTAAAATGGCTGAGAGGCACTTGAGAAAGTGCTCAACATCCTTAGCCATCCGGGAAATGCAAATCAAAACAACTCTCAGATACCATCTCACCCCTGTCAGAATGGCTAAAATCAAAAACACCAATGACAATTTATGCTGGAGAGGATGTGGTGAAAGTGGGACACTCCTCCATTGCTGGTGGGAGTGCCAACTGGTTCAGCCACTTTGGAAATCAGTGTGGAGATTCCTCAGAAAAAATGGGAATAAACCTACCACAAGACCCAGCAACTCCACTCTTAGGCATATATCCAAAAGATGCCCATTCATACAGCAAAGATGTCTGTTCCACTATGTTCATAGCAGCTTTATTTGTAATTGCCAGAACGTGGAAGCAACCTAGATGTCCCTCACCTGAAAAGTGGATAGAGAAAATGTGGTACATCTACACAATGGAGTACTATTCAGCAGAAAAAAATAATGGAATCATGAGATTCGCAGGCAAATGGATGACACTAGAAGAAACCATCCTGAGTGAGGTAACCCAGTCACAAAAAGAGAAACATGGCATGTACTCTCTCATATATGGATTTTAGACATAGATCTGGGGAGTGCCAGCCTACAATCCTATGGCCAGAGAATCTGGGAAACAGAAACTTTATTTAGTGGCTGATCGAAGAAGAGGCAGACTCCCTTGGTTAAGTACTGAGCTGAACTCAAGAAAGCCAGTAACAGAGAGGGAGGACTGATGATCAAAGGGATTAAGACTGGGCTGGTTTAACCCCCAGAAACAGCTGACCAGACAAAGGTTAACTCTTGAATCCCAGGCATTAGCCTGGGAAGCCAGCATGGGACTGATCAAGACCCCCTGAATCTGGGTGTCAGTGAAGAGGCCTAGGTAATCTATTGAGCCTTGGGCAGCAGATCAGTACCCATCCCAAGTATACACACGGACTTTGGACTCCAATAGAACAATGTGAGGTGCACTCTCACCCTGAACTCTTGGGGAAGGGTCTAGGCCCTGCCCTATATGAAATGACACACTATGGACACCCCCATGGAGGGCCTCACCCTCCCTGGAGAAATGAGGGGATAACGGGGGGGGGGGGGGAGGGCAAGGGAGGAAGAGAGGGAATGGGAGAGGGACCTGGAACTGACTTGTGAAGCAACCTTGATTCTTATCTAAATTTAAACTGGAAAATAAAATTAAAAAAAAAAGAAAACATGATTAATGAGTGATGCCAACTAAGCCTCAAAAGTTAAACCTCGTGTTTTCTCCCATGTTATTCCTAGCTTCAAACTAAGCTGTATATGTTCAGTGAGAGTACACATAGAAGCCAGGAAGCTAGAAATGGACCATTAGAGGGACATGGAAGAAGACAGGGTGGACTGTAGAATACAGGTGACATGAAATTGGAATGCAGAATACTGAGCGCAGAATGGTTCAAATATGTACTATAGTGCTGGGGAGGAGAAAGCTCCTGAAAGTTCAACTCAAATGAGATGTCTGTGAAGAATCTACATGGTAACCTATCATTTTGCAGTCCAAGTAAAAGAGCACAATAACAGAGGATAATAGAACACACATGCTATAAAACAATGGTGGATTGTATCAGATAATACACGCTAGATGCTTAACTGGGGATGAGGCAGGAAGACAGGAGGAAGACTGGATGGGACAACCACAAGTAAGGATGTATGGAGAAGCCTTATGAAATCCCATTATCTTACAAGTTAGTAGAAAATATGATTTTAATCTTTGAACAGAGTATCCCACATGGGTGAATAATGCTGCTCCCAGACATCAGGGCTGTGAAATGGAACTCTCTCTGTACCAGCTACTGGTTACCTGCCTAGGACTTATTAGAGGGGAAGCCCCAGAAGAACCGCAAACAAAACAGGTCACTGCTAGTGCTCTTGCTTGGCCACCACAAGTTGCTTAAGATACCCAACTCTTTGGTTGTAAGGTAGAGTGAGCAATCTTGGACTTACCAGGAAATTCTCCTTGCTGGCTAGCTTTCAAAGGGATGCAAAGAAAAGATGTCGTTGGTCTTATCAACCCTTTGACCCTGCATCCTACAATACCAACCTGCAAGTCAGGATGCGTGCACTGGCATCAGTGCTTATGGGCATAACCACCTGTCTTGATTAGATTTGAGGGTTGCTGCATAAAGAATTCTTGCCCTGCACTACAAACATGATTAAAACCCATTGCTAGGGGAGTGCAGGCCAAGGGCAGAACCTACTGATGTTTTGTGAATGATCATGTTGTTAATCTGCCGTCTAAATATCCATGTTTATAATTCTCAATTTGTACTACTCTCAATCTTAGTGAAAGATGTCCCTTGCAGTTGGTAGTGGGTAGCGCAGACTCATAATATCTCAAAAAATACTAAGAACAAACAACTGTGTAAGCCAGGGACAATTACCACTACATCATGGCTGAGAGAGGGTCCCACAAGTCTCCTTTCACTCCACGAAGGTTTACTGGCAGTTTAAAGCTATATTATTTTAGAGTTTTGAGTGAATACTTCCCCATTTGTCCTCAATACTTCAAAATTCATTTCTATATGTTCTTGGGGTATTTCCTTATTGTTGTTTTGTTTGAGACCAGGCTGGCCTTGAACTCCAGAAGGCTGGAATTAAAGACATGCAGGACCACAGCCTTAGCCCCTGGAGTTCTGTAAGTTGTATGTGAGCATGCCTGCATTGTCACAGCCACAGCCTGTCTCTTTACAGTCTCTCACCTTCTTGCTGTCTTTAAGGTCTGACTCTTGTATGAAGATTTTGAAGGTAAACAAAAGATGAGACTTTATTAGAGCATATTCTTGTTTCTTTCATGATGAATTCTTTCTATCTATAATTTCAGAACTAGGTAAAGGATTTATCAAATTGGATGCAGTTCGGGGAGGGATTTATAATGAACAGCAACACATGGGGATTATATATGGTATACATTCATATGGTTTCTTACAACTATGAATTTTGTATTAGCAAAATTAGAGGGCCCTGTCACATTTCTTAAGTTACTACAATTTGTTCTCATTACTTTTTTGTTGTTGTAGAGATAGTTGACGTAGTCCCACCTGGCCTGCAACTAACTATGTAAATAAACAACGATGGCCTCTGACTCACACAGACTCACACCACCTCACCTGACATAATTATGAATTTCTGAATATGGAACAAGATAAATGCTCTTATTACAGCTGTATATATGGCTTAGTGGTTAAAAGCACTGGATGTGATTCCAAAGAACTGGGGTTCGATTCCTAATATAAACAATGCTCACAACTTTCTGTTCATCCAGTTTCAGGGGAATATAATTACGTCTTCTGGCCTTGCCAGGCACTAGGCACTATACAATGCAGTGTACAGAAATACTTACAGGCGAAGCAACCATATACATTAAGAAAACAATTTTCTCCATTACTTTTGAAGAATTTTATTTCAATATAAACCTTGTGATATTTTTCTAAGATTTAGACCTTCATTAAAGGCATTCACAAGTTTCTTACCTTTATGTTTTTATTATGTGTACTGTTAGGATTTGTAAGCAGACAATTCCAGATAAATGCTATGCCACATTATTTACAACAGTATATTTGTCTCTAGTATGGATTTTCTGATGTCTTCTAAGACTTGCACTATGGACATAGGATGTATCAGTCTTTGCATTTGTAAGATTTCTTTCCACTATGAATTTTCTGATCTGCTGTAAGATATGCACACCTAGAGAAAGATCTGTCACATTCCTTACAACTGTAAGGTCTCTCTCCAGTATGAACACTGTGATGTCTTCTAAGATGTGAGTCCTTTGCAAAGGATTAGTCACACACCTCACATTTCTAAGGTTTTTCTCCAGTATGGATTCTGTAATGCCTTTTTAAGAAGACATGGCATTTCATGAAAGGACTTACCACAATCTCTGCATTCCTACAATATCTCTATAGAATGATTTTTATGATGCCTTCTACATCATTCATAGTGGGTAAAGGATCTGTGTCACAGTCGTTGCATTTGTAAGGCTCCTCTCCAGTATGGAGTCTGTAGTGGCTTCTACTGTGTGAAAGCTGATGAAAGACCTTGTCAGATACTTCATAACTAGAATGGTCCTCAACACTGTGGATTTTCTGATGTCTCCTAAAGCTAGAATAGTGGGCAAAGGATCTGTTACATTCCTTACATTTGTAAGGCTTCTCTCCTGTATGCAACTTCTGATGGCTTTTGAGTGCGGAGGACTGACGGAATGACTTTCCACACTCTTTGCATTTATAAGGTTTCTCCCCAGTATGAAGTCTTTGATGCGTTTTAAGACTTGAGCACTGGGAAAAGGATTTGTTACATTCCTCACATTTGTAAGGCTTCTCTCCTGTGTGCATCTTCTGATGGCTTTTAAGTGCTGACAAGTGACGAAATGACTTTCCACATTCTCTGCATTTGTAAGGTCTCTCTCCAGTATGAAGTCTTTGATGTGTTTTAAGATTTGTGCACTGGGTGAAGGATTTGTCACAAACATTGCACTTGTAGGGTTTCTTTCCAGTATGTATTCTCTGGTGTACACTGAGGCTTGTGGCATTACTGAAATATTTCCCACATTCCTCACACTGGTATGGTTTCTCTCCAATGTAGATTGCTTGCTGCATAACACTATATGCAGAGGTAAAATAGTCATCATATTCTCCCTGCCTGTGCTCTTTCTTTGCAGTGTAGATTCTCTGGTCTTGAGTGATGTTGGAACACAAACTTAAAGAGTTCTCACAGTCTTTAGATCTGCAAGGTTCTTCTCCAGTGTGCATGCTTTCATGTCTGTCTGGGTTTGATGAGTCAACAGAGGCATTCCTGTGATTATTGCATGTGTAGTTATTAGAGTTTTCTGTAGATTCACTTGTTCTATGAAGTGCACATGTGGAGGGGTCATGAAGCACTTTGCCAAGGTCATGACACCAACGAGACTCCTTTTCATTATTCACATGGTGATGGACAGGATCACATACGCAATAGTTCTCTGAAAATGAGTACAGTTCAGATTAATAGGGCTTTTTCCAAGATTAAACATTTCACAACTGACTGTGACTGTCTTTCTAGTTAAATCGACCAGCAATCACTTCATAGAGTTCCTGGTACTCAACATTTTCCTTTCACTATAATTGTATGGATTCTTCCAAAAACAGGACGACAACCATCAAAGAAGAGGACAAGAGTAGCTGAGGAATCAGCAGTTAGCTTTAGGAGGGAGCACACCGACTGATTATACTTTGAATACATGTTTCTAGTTTTAAATATTTTTTGGTGAAATTATTATAGAAGAGTTTACTCCAATTCTAGCTTCATGGTGTTTGTACTTACTAATGTAAAGGAATAAAGCATACAGTTCAGAAGACACGATTTCTTCAAAGATTAAAGGCTTACTTAAGGAACCAAAAGAGAGTGAAGCAGTCGTGGTATATGCATTTAAATCCCAGCACCTTGGCAGGTGGATCTTGGTGAGATGAGGCCAGCCTGGTCTATAGAGGAAGTTCCAGGACAGTCAAGGGTACAGATTGAAACCTTGACTTGAAAAGCAAAACAAAAATTTAAAAAAGGCATCAAAGGGTTACTTTTTTTTTTTCTAAAAGGCACATTAGGGTCTTCAAAAGTAATGGAAGCAAAGCAATTTTGCCAGGTATCAAAGGCACTAGACTACGGAACCTAGAGTCTAGCAGGGATGTCACGGGCAGCCATTGCTCATTTCTATCCTCCACTGTCTCAGCTCCACACAGTGTTGTGCTCTTAACTTTCCCCACAGGGTTGTTCTCAGGTCCCCTCTGTATACTGACGCCTGGGACTATTTCCCATAAGCAAGCCTGTGTGTTCTCCACTGGGAATAAAATGAAGCAGGTAATATGAAGACACATAGCCAAGGACGGCAGTTAAAGTCCTACTTCACAGGCTCACATTAGACTTAGCATTTGTAAGATTAGTCCAATCTGATGTCAGCATAGTCAAATAAAATTGCATTTTGTACTAGTATCACTTACCATAATTCAGGTGTAATAAGGCACAACATCTTCTAACAATTACAACAGGCAGGATGCATCGTGGGACCTGCATACTAAACTAAGGAATCCATGCCCAGCACAAACTCACTGGCAAGACAAGATGCCACTACATTCCATCTTGTGGATTGGGCCTCAAGTAAAATCAGACATTTGTGTTCCAATATTATCCTAGCTTATTTTGCAGGCAGGACAGACTCTAGGTCACAGATTTTGTGGCTGGTTCCACCTAATATCTTAAAGCTCCATGACCATCATTGCATTTTACATTGTTTTAATGGTGAGAAAATATGCAAACATAAAATTCTTCCCAAATATGCTGTAGATCTGACAGGAAATAGCAATTGAGAAATCATTCCTAGATTACTGTACTGTGTGTTCTCTTCATGTACTGAGCCCAGTACTGTGTTAGATGTCTGTATTCTTTCTAAAATAAGACTGCCATGATTCACAGACTACCATACAGTACATGTGGATTATTGTGTGCAAGGCAGGCTTAGTCACCTGTGTGCAGCAAATGAGATGGCTATGGAATTTGGAGAGAAGAGAGTAGCCACAGCCTGGGTGGACTAGTGAATGAGCAGGACAACAGTGATGGCTTCTAGTGAAAGAGAAAGCAAGAGCTGAGAATCCTTTTGTGATATTTAATTCCACGTGAAAGGATTCCTTAGTTTAGTGTGCAGGTCCCAGGATGCATCCTGCCTGTTGTAATTGTTGGAAGATGTTGTACCTTATTATACCTGAATTATGGCAAGTAAATACTAGTACAAAATACAATTTTATTTGACTATGCTGACATCAGATTGGAATAATCTTACAAATGCTAAGTCTAATGTGAGTCTGTGAAGTAGGACTTTAACTGCTGTCCTTGGCTGTGTGTCTTCATATTATATTCTTCAATTTGCCAACTGCGAGTGAATTCACAGAGACCGAAGCAGCAGGCACAGGGCCTACAGAGCTCTGTACGAGGTCCTCTGCTTATGTATTATAGTCTTATCATGGGACTCCTGAGTGTGAGAACGGATGGGTCTGTGATGCTCGTGCCTGGTCTTAGGATTCTTTCCCTTCTATTGGTTTTCCTTGTCCAACTTCAATATGATGGTTTTTACTTTATCTTATATTTTATTTTGTCATGCTTGGTTGTTATGTCTTAAAAGACTACTTTTTCTTTCCCTCCCTCTCTCCCTCCCTCCCTCCCTCCCTCCCTCCCTCCCTCCCTCCCTCCCTCCTCCTTTTTATTTCCCCCAAGAGAGGGTTTCTCTGAGCAACAGCCCTGGATCTCTTGGAACTTTCTTTGTAGAGTAGATTGTCCTCACACTCACAGAGACACGCCAGTTTCTGCCTCTGAGTGCTGGGACTAAAGGTGTATGCCACCATGCCTGGCTCTAGGCCCATTCTTCTCTAATGAGAGACAGAAAGGGGGTGGATACTGAGGGGAGGAGAAATGGAAGGAACAGGGAGGGGAAAGTATAATCAGGATATACTCTATGAGAAAAAAGTCTGCTTCCATGAAAGGAAAAACATGAAAGTGAAGATATGGTGGAAACACTATGATACAGAGTTTCTGAACGCATCTTGGAACCAAAGTGAAGGGTGCATGACACCTCTAAAATGGAAAGTGAAGAAAATAACAAATACCAAGAAAAAGTTCTTTGCTACCTCCAAACTTTCCCTAGTCTCCTGTTGATTCCAAGACGTCTTAACAGATGGTTCACAACCTATACAATCAGTACACAGAAAGTCAGAGTTAGGAATTCTCCAAGCAAAATGTTCTCACCCACATAGAGCAGGTTGTTGTAATTCTCCAACATCACATCAATGTACAAAGTCCTCTGAGCAGAGTCCAGGCATTGCCATTCTTCCTGGGAGAAGTCCACAGTCACATCCCTGAATGTCAATAGAACCTGAGGTGAAAAGTTACAGTTTGATCATGTGATACCAAACAGAGTGCTTTCTTGGATATGAGGAGACTTACGGAAATCAGGGATGTAGATGAGCAAAGATAATTACTCAAAAAAGATGATCTCTAATATAGTCACATTCTACAATGGGTTTCCTAACTCAGTGAAAACAGAATGCCACTATATTCTCAAAAGCAATATACACGAAACACATTTAAGGTCTGGACACAGTTATTTGTTATGGATGCTGTGTTTATGTCCTATAGGACCACAACACACATGTGTCAGGAGAATTTATGATGAGGAAATGTGATTTTAAATGCTATACCTGTAGATAATGCTAAAATATTGACACCGAATTAATCCTGTGTGTACTGTGTATACCTGACTCTATTCTAACAGGCTCAGTTGGGATGTTTAAACTCTAGGTCCAAAGACATGACATTAAAGAGAGAAAGGGCAGATATAGAAGGCAGAGTTTATGACTGACCTTAGAAGCAAAGAGTTTTGTTTTTTTTCCAAAGTAAAAAGGAGTGTAACAACACTGCATACTGACTATTATAACATTAACATATAAAATCATGGAGCTCATGAATTAAATGTAGGAAAATATTTTGAGCCACAACAAAGGAAATGTAAAATTCCACATCAGCCACATTTGATGTAATCTAAAATTGTCCTAACAGTATACTATACATAAGGCAGCAACTCAGAAAAATAATTTTAGAAGTTTGGAAGAAAATTTCATCGCCAAAGAGCTATAAAAATTGAGAAGTCCAAAAACACATTAAATAGTATTTAAGCTACAGCTAAGCATGTACATATAACTGAAAAAACTGTGGATGCATTGAAGAACAACATCGATTTCCTGTGAGTAAATGGATATACTCAATTGTGTGAGAATTATACATTTCTAATAATAATTGTACTGTATACTTGCAATCACAAAGACAGCCTAGGATGGCAACACAAACAGACAGAAGAGTAACAGAATAGGACAGAGGTCCCAGAAAGAAAAACAGAAAGCTATGCTCAATAGTTAGCAAAGGAGGCAAAAAGAGACTATAAAAATATGGCCTTTGCAACAAACGGTGCTGGCAAAACTGGTCCAGTAGGAGAATTAAATTAATTTTTACCTTTCATCTTGTATAAAAATCCACTCAAAATGGATCAAAAACTTAATTAAACCAGAAACACAGAAACCTAGAAAACACAGGGAATATCCATGAGGACACTGGGATGGGCTATGACTTACTGATTAGCAAGCCCACCAAAAGCACAGAAACTAACCCAAGTATCGACAGACAGGACTACATGAAAATAAAGACTTTCTGCTTATCAAAGGAAACAGCAGAGCACACAGAACCTGTGTCAGTGGTACTTTGGGTAGGGGCTCGCAGCTAGTATTCACCAAGAACTACAGAATTTATATACCAAGGAAATAGAAAAACCAACCAGCAAAAGGGAAAATGAATGGAACTGAACCTTTTCAAAGACAGAAACAGAAATAACCGATAAATGTTGCAAAAAAATGTACAAAATTACTGAAATACAACCATGGAAATGTCAACTAAAACTACTTTGAAATACTACCATTAGTGAGGCAAGACAGCAGTCATCAACCAACTTAACAAGAAATGTTAGAGAGGATATCGAGACAAAGGATCCCTCGTTAACTGTTGGTGTGTGTGAGGGTTGTGATGCAAATTGATACAGCCATTGTGGAAATCAGTTTGGAGATCATTTGAAAAACTAAAGATGTTATTAATGTCTAACTCAGCTATTTCAGTCCTGGGCATGTACGCAGAACCCCACCCTCCATTATAAATCTATTTACAACCTGTATTTGCTGCTGCTTTATTTACCTCAGGAAAGTACTGGAATTGTTCCAATTGTCTATCAACCAATGAATGAATAATGAAAATGGTACATACATCAAATGGAAGACTCTTCAGCTGAAGAGAAAAATGTAATGAAAATTTGCAGAAGAATGGTTGGACTTAGTTTGTGTAATAGTGAGGCCATACAGTGTCAGAAAGGAAGAAATCACATTTTCCCTCACACACAGAATCTAGCCAATAATAGGTATTTATGGAAACAACAGCAGAACATGGAGAACAGAGAATAAGAAAGGTTACATATCAGGGTTTGAGGCACGATTGAATGCAGGTAATGAACACCGGTTATGAAAAAGGACATAAAGGTAGTTGCTTTTCCAGTTCTAATTCTGTCAGCGGTTTTTATCTTTTTTGTAGTGGCTAAGTTCATAAAAATATATTTGATTGTGAAAACATAAAATCCCCTGAGGCTGCAGAGCTTCTGTCCTCAATGACTACTCTAAAAGTATATTGAGTGTGTAATCTTTGGGTCTGGTTAATTTTAATGTTATTTTTGTTGCTTGTTGGTTTGTAACAGTTCTTATAACAGAGCTTAAGAAAATTATCAGAAGCAGAAAGTTGGGGCTGGCAATATCTCAGACTGTAACATTTCAATAAAATAGTGGTCATGACCACTGACCTGAGACAGATTTCCTGGAGATGCAGCCATTTCTTTCTGTTTCTCTTCTTTGAGCTTGTCTTTCAGGAACAAGGGAATTGATAGATGGCTTGCTGGCCTTTCATATTAAGGGGTCAAAAAGAAAGAACAAAAATTAATACTGAAAACTGTTAGGAAAAAATGTCAAACCACATAAAAAGAACCCAAGCAACAGAATACAACCAGGTATCCAGACAATGATCTCAAATCCAGTAGATCATGGATTTAAAGCTTAAAGAAAATCACTGTCATCTATATTGTTGTAACTAGAACAAAACTTTTTTAAAAATAATGGAGACACAAGTGCATTTCAAGATATTACAGAATTAACTCAGTTGATTTCACTAAAGCAGCACAGGAGAGTCAGAGGGATCTTCCATGAGCACACAGGAAATAATAAATTTCATATGAACAGATAAATCTAGGGGAACTGGCAGGTAATCATCCATGGGGGAAAAAAAAGGCAAACTGTCATCTCTCACAGAGAAGGAAAAATACTACCAATAATGCAGCCAGCAGCAACATAAAAAAACAAAAGCATAGAGAATAAACACAATATGAATAAAATAGCTAGCTACTCTGGAAATCATTTGAAGAATCCTCAATTAAACAAACAAATCCTCATCTTAAACAAGTCAAGCACATGACCCAGCTGTTCTGTTCCTTAGCATAAGCTCACATGACGCGACATCCTACTCCACAGATACTTGCTCAGCCATGTTCTTTGCTGCTCTGTTCACAATAGCTACAAAAGGGAAACGACCTAAATGTCCTTCAGTGGAAAAATGAATAGTAAGAATGTGGTACATAAACAATATGGAGTACTATTCACCTGTAAAGAAACTGAAATATTGAGCTTTGAAGTTAAATGGATGGATCACATTGAGTGAAATAGCCCTGATCCAGAAAGAGACAAGGCATGATCTCTCTCATAGGAAGTTCCTAGCTCCAAATCTTCAGATGTGAGTACACAACCTGGAGTGACTGCAGTCACCAGAAAAGTAAAAAGAGACCACTGTGGGATGAGAAGGATAAATGGCCAGGGGAATAAACAGGGAACAAATGATATGAAGGGAAAAAAGGAAATCAGGGAAGAACTTAATTATGGAGAAGGGAGAGATAAACACAGGAGGGTAAAATAAAAGTAAGGATGTCTTAAACAGTCATGAGGAAACAGAGTATTATCACACTCCTAAAAATGCCTATGATATATAAGTCTATATAAGCCTATACATTTAATGTGTAAATGACAAGTTCTCATCTGGACTGATAATTCTCCCCACAAGAGTCATACATATTCTAATAAAACTACCAACACCAGGTGTAAGAAACCTGCTTTGAAGTTGTTGGAAACAGCTGTCGAACACATTCCCAAAACACTACAGGCTATTGCTGTTGCTCATCTTTCCTTCCCAGAGGTAGAAGGTGAGTGAGTCCCTATTGTTGAAGAAGCCAAACACTGTGGACAAAAATTCCAGAGGATTCCAGACGGATATGACCTAAAACCTCCTCCTTGGTGACGAGAAGGCAATGTATAAGCTTCCAAAGGAGGTAGCCAACCAACAGTTCTCTCCAGCTATGACACCTATGAACGACAACAATTATCCGCACTGCACGGTACCCCTAAGGGTGAAAGAGAAGCACACATACCGTGGTGGTGACTAACAGTTTCCAAATGGACTTAAGACCCTCTCAACAAGAGGGAAATCATGCCTGGTACTGGAAACCAAGCCCGTTTCCCCAGTGCTAGTGAAGTCAAACATCTTGTGAGAGACCTACAACCATTACTTTACTAAATCAGTATAATCCCTAACAGCATTCTAAATATTTACCCTAGATAAATGTCGTCCTCATCCCTCATCCTGGAAAGTTGTTTCTGCAACACATGGAGATTATTACAGAGAAGCGCAATCAGTCAAAATGCAGACTTGTGATGCTCAGTCGCCACTGACACACAAACACCACAACTCCTTCACCTCAGGCTCAGGGATCACTGAGAAAGAGGGGAGGGAACATTGTAGGAGCCAGAGGAACAGGTTGTTTGCTGAAAATGTGTCTCCTAGAAATGTCAGAGAAGCTACATGCATGAAATCTTACAAACACAGCTGCATAAACATGAGCTCAACAAGGACAACACCAAGAGACACGCTAGCATGGAAGGAAAAGAGCTCACTAGGCCTCAATCCTGGTCAAACACTAAGGAGTTCTGAGAGCTGGAGAAATGGTCTTCCCCAGAGAAGAGTCCACTTTATGGCTATCCAATGCTAAATGTTCATCCCTGAAAACATAGACTGAGTAGGTTGTATTTTTATGTTTAGAAATACACAGAAACATACAATAATAATTTAAGAAGTTTTTAAGAAATAATAAATGCCTATGTAAGAGAAAGATTTTAGATCATCTACATTAAAAATGACTAGGATGGTTCTATACCATTTTCTATTATACTTAATAGGGTGCTAGAGCTATGAGCACCAATTATTCTTGCATAGATCCACCTTCTATTTCTAGAACCCACACTGTGGCTCCCAACTGTCCAAAATCACAATTCTAGTATTCCCACGATGTATAGTCATACCTGCAAGCAAAAGCACTCATATACATAAAACATAAATATCGAAATGTAAAATGTTACAAAGCTCAAGCTATCCTAATGCGATTCCAAATACTGCAGATCCATACAACCAACAGCATCATGGGAGTGGGGGAAAACAGAAAAACAGCCCAATGCAATAGAGTAGCAGATCCAGCAATGACCATGGGATGACACCAAAATACCATGATTTTGTGTTTACAGACTAGACAGCCTCTTCAACAGAGGCACTGGGAAAAGTATGTAGACCACATATAAAAGCATGGACCTGGGTTCAATTCTCCCCTGCCATACAATGAATCACAGACCTTCATGTATGATCTGAAACCGTGTATCCTGCAGAACAACACAAAGAGGCAATACTTGACACAAGAGTCAACAAATAGTTCTGTGCAAAATTAAAAACATTCAGGGAAATGGTAATATATATTTATTAGCTATCTATCTATACCACAATTGATAAAAACCCACAACCTACCAAAATTTACAAAGGAAACAAATGACAGCATAATCAATAAATATGCAAACCATGGTAATAGCAGTTGAAATAGCCAATATATACATATTAAAAAGCTCTACAGTGTAGCCCATAAGATAATGTAAATTTAATACACAGAGATTCCAATTCTCTCTAGTCAGTGTCCACACTCAAGTTTCTAAACAATAACAGTACATTTCTTTCAGTAATTTCTTGAAATGTAAATGGATAATATTCTCTAAACAAATGATATAAACAGACTACAACATTCAAAAAAAGACATCCGAGAAAAAAACATTTTTTTCTACCAAAAAACTCATTTCATATCTAAATATACAAAATACTGAGAAAGGAAAGTTTTTTTAAAAATGCCGTGACTATGTATAGCTGTTAAAAACAACAGATGGTCGTCATTAGTGACAGAAAAATCAAGATGACAGTATCCAAATACAAAATAAACAGTATTAGCAAATGATTAAAAAACGGATCAACACGGGTGCATGTCACAAAACCTGAAATGCAGACATCCACAGCATACAGAAAACAGAAGAATACATAAAACGTGAAAACTGGCACTGCTCTTATCAAACACGAGAAGACAACCTACAAGGAGGTTTGTCTTCTCTAAGACACCAAGCGATTCCCATTACAATGCTATTTGTGCATTTTACAGAAAGCAATCCTGAAAGTACCAGGGAACAGCAGAAAACAGAAAACACTAAGAGGATCAAACCTGGAGGTGATCTCACAGTATATTACAATTACAGCAATGGAAACCACTTGGGATTGTCCTGACCACAGACAATCGGAGGTATCAATAGGCAGACAGTACAGATGGATTTAACAGTCTGTAAACATACTTATCAAAACTCTGTTGGCATTATTTTCAGGAATGGAGAAATAAACACTAAAAGGTAAGAATGTGCTAGAACATCAAAGCTCCAAAATTCTGAAAACAATAAATAAATCTAGAGGTATTAATGTCCTTTCTTTTTATTTTTCAGAGACAGCTCATTTTATTGTTCCAGGGGTAAGGTATATAAGGGTTCTTTATTATTATTATTATTATTAATATTTTATTTTATATACCAATTCCAGTTTCCCCTCCTTCCCCTCCTCCTGCTCCCCCACCTTCCCACCACTCAAATGGGCTCCAAAAGCCAGTTTATGAACTAGTGATAGATCCTGGTCCCTGTGGCCCCACACTACCCAAGCCATCCACCATGACTGGCTTGCAGGGGTCTAGTTCAGTCCTATGCAGTTTCCCTAGCTGTCAGTCTGAAGTCAGTGAGCTCTTACTAGCTCCGGTCAGCTGTTTCTGTGGGTTTCCTCATCACGGTCTTGATCTTTTGCTCATGTTATCGCTCCTCCCTCTCTTCAAATGGAGTCTGGGAGGTTGGCCTAGAGGTTAGTTATGATCTCTGCATCTGCTTCCTTCAGTTACTGGATGTAGTTCTATGATAATTACAGTAGTCCTCAATCTGATCACAGGGGAGGCCGGTTCAGGTGCCCTTTCCACTACTGCTTAGGGTATTATCTGGGGTCATCCCTGCGTATTCGTGGGAATTTCTCTAGTGCCGGGTTTCTCGTTAATCCCATAAGGGCTCTGTATTAATTTTCATAACACATTAAAATCATAGGAATAAAACTCATTTAATAATGGTATGAAGGCATGACCAGTGGTAGGAATGGATAAGGACAGCAGCACTCGAATGCTTAGTCATATAAAATGGTAAAAACTGTTCTCTTACCTACAGTAGGATAATCGTGAGACACCTTTCTCAGTGGAAGTGTCCAGAATTACTTCGAGTGAAACAGAATGTGGCAAACTGAGTTCCTGTCCCACTTACACACTGACTTGAAGCCCTTGCCATCCCTTCACCAATCCCTCCCCCACACCTGGATTCTTAGCATCTGTCTCCTCTCTCCTTCCAGGTCCCTTTGTTCTGCTGCACAGGTGAGCAGGTCTAGGTGATCAGTGAGCCCTGCACATGAGAAAGAGATTGTTCAGGAAGCCCCTGGATTTCTCACACAGTACTGTGCTCAGTAGGTGAAGACAGGAATCTACAAACGATTCCCTAATTGTCATGCAGGGTCAGAATACTGAAAACTTTTTTTAAATGTCAAAAATATTTTAATTTAACGTGTTTAAGCTGGAATATCACAATGATTAAAAGAAAATCATGTATGTGTATCCAGTTCTCAGTCTGTATGATTGGACTAGAAAATTTATTGACTTTAGTAAAGAAATTGGCTGTAGAATTTTACAAACTAGACAGCAATATCATGGATTGATTTTTTTCCTTCTAATTACATCTGTGAGTTTTTCTCTCTAGTCCAGAAAATTGAAATTTTGACCTTTACTTTGACATTTATAAATAGTAGGACTACAAGTCAATAATTAGATTGACCCCATAAAAATTTAGGGGCCATACTATTGAGATCAAGAAAAGACCAAATACAGCGTGTACAGACACTTCATGAAGATCAGAAGCGCTTGTCCTTATAAATAAATGGAGCTCAGAAGCATGACTCCTATAAATGTGATAAGTGTATTGGTGGAATGAACCACACTTGGTTTCAGAAGGCAGTTGGACTCTGGCAGAATACTGAAAACTTTTACAAAGCATTTTCAGCAATCATGATTTGAATCCCAATCTCAGTCACAGCTCGGTTAAAACTCAGGAGCAGAAATGGAACTGAATGATTGCAATGACAATCGACAATATCATACACAAATGACTTAGTGAATTTATCACAGACCACACATGATGGGCCCCTCGAGGAACACACACCTGCAGAGTAATTAGCCAAGAAACCCTGAGGAGGAGCAAGGGAGACGACAAGCAAGTATTCTCACCCAGAAACCAGACTGCTGTAATTCTGCAACATCCAGCCTCTGAGCAGGGTCCATCCACTGCCCCTCCTCCTGGGAGGAGTCCACAGTCACACCACTGTCTGTCAACAGACCACAAATGAAAACACTAGTTTGAAGAGTTTTGTCGGTGCACACCTTTAATCCTAGCATCAGGGAGACAGATGTGGGTGGGATTCTGTTAGTTCCAGTCCAGCTTGGTCTACATGGCCAGTCAGAGCAACACAGTGAGTTCACACGTCAAACAAAGCAAACGTAAGAATGCAAAATTAACAGTTTGGTCATGTGTCCACTCTGGTTTTCTGCAAGCAAGGAGACAAAAGACTATTGCAAGCATTTTTCTGATATAGATGAATGATCATATTTATTCAAAAGATGCTTTCTTTATTATCCTATATTAAAACACCATTTCATTTTGTCCTTCCCTCTCCTCTCTCCTTCTCCTTCCTCTCTTTCTTTTTCCCCCGAGATAGGGTTCCTCTGTGCAGCCCAGACTGTTCTTAAACTAACTTTGTAGACCAGGATGGCAAGGAACTCCAAGATCCACCTGTCTCTCTGCCTCTGGATTAAGGACATGTGCCGCCACCACCACCAGGTTCATAATGAATGCCCTTGCTAACTATGAACACACTATAAGCTAATACCTTCAAACAGCTTACTGTGTTTTTCCAGCTTCTAAACTGCAACATTAAGAACTCAGCACAAGAAACCACATTTCTTTCTTTCTTTTTTTTTTTTCCGAGACAGAGTCTCACCATGTAGCTCTGTAGCTCTGGATATACTGGAACTCACTCTGGAGACCAGGCTGGCCTCCAACTTACTGCGATCTTGCATGAGGTTTGCTGAATGGTGTGTCTTTCTTGTATCCCGTCACACCTGACTGCAAAGATGCTCTTGCTCTCAAAAAACAAACAAAACCCTTACACTCCCTCTCACGACTAATATCTAAAAGCTCTCCCGGGATGCTAAGTCCTAGGTATAATACAGAAGTTAGCAGGGACGATGTCAATTTCAAGAGCTTTGTTAGTATCATCACAGCAAAGAGAACCGTGTTTGCAAGCATCAACACATAAATTCAAACATTCTAGTAGGTTGTTTTTATGAGAATGTTTGGCAATCAGAAGAGGAATAAAAAACAAAACAAAATATCAGGAATGGTCCAGTTCATACGATCTAAAATTTCCGACAAGGGAAGACACCCACATCAGAATTTGGGAGCAGGCTTCCCGATGAGCCTCAGAGAAACCGCTCGCACCCCGGTCCCCTCCCTCCCGGGTCCCAGCCCCGCGGCTCCTCTGACCTGGGAGGTTCCAGGGCCGCCGGGCTGCGGTTCCCGCCACTGCGCTGCTGCTGACGCTGACTTTCCCAGGCCGCCCGCCCCGCGCGGACACTGCGGCTCCGGAGTCTCCAGGTCCCCGCGGCGCCCGCCGAGTCCCCCGCACCCGGGTCTGCAGCGCGCGGCTCCCACAGTGAGGGACCCGGGTCAACGACAGGGAACGGACACTAGTCACTGTTGGCTGCGGCTCCGCAGTCCAACTTGCCGGGCCTCATTAACGCGACTTCCCAGCTTCCGAAACGTCACTCCTCTTATCCCTCCCACTTACGCACGTCCCCTATACCTGACCAATAGCCAACAAACTCCACCAACCCGTTTCCGGGCGAGTGTGCGTGCTTCCCCCGCCCCCGCCCCACGGCCCCGCCCCTCCCACTCGGTCTCCGTCGCCTTCCCCACAGCTGCAGCTGTCAGGCTGCCCTGGACCCGCTCTGCACAGACTCCACACACGCTTGCTGCAGCCTAGACCAGAGCTGCATTCGGGAGGACGCTGCACCTCGGGGTCTGACCCCACAGTGAGTTCTGAAACCTTCAGAGAAAAGACAGGCAGCCTAACCCTGACTTGACTACCAGACTCCAGGGCTACTTCTTACACCAAATGATAACAGGCTAAATTCAGATGCCAGCGTCCCATCACCAACACAAACATGGCACGCACAAACCAAATACTGCAACTTTCCCGGGGGGGGGAATTTAAGGAACATGCATTTTGAAAAGAAAACAGTGTCTCCAGAAGTCCGTGATCAGCCCTTTGCTAAGAGCCCAGGGCTGAGTTCATCCCGCGCTGTACGGTTCTCACCACTAGATGGGGGTCGTCTCATTTTAGTAACTCAGAAATGGTTTGTCTTCGGTGATTCCTGCTAAAGGTTCTTTCAGATAAACTATAGGAAATAATTTTTTAATGCAGTGGCGAGTGCAGAAAATCATGGCTGTCCCAGATGCAGAAAATAAGTAAAGTATGTGGTCCTAGGTCTAAAAAAGTCATTTACACCATCTATCTTTGGCTCTGGGAACACTGAGGAAGAGGAGGAAAGGGAGTAAGAAGGGAAAGAGCAGGACGGGCTCAGACATGTCATTCTTTGGACTCCACACAGCTGCTGTGATCAGTAACCAACAGCAACGGTACTGACCTGCACTGACCTCACACTAGACACAGTCAGTCTAGGAAAGGGAAAGGCTCACAGGGCCCCACCCTTAACTCTCAAATGCTGTCTATGGATAGATTGTAGGAGGAGAATCACTGTCTTTAGCTGCAGTCCTCTGCTGAGCCCAGCAGGACCCAACACACACCTCCAAACCCGTATTCTCATAGATGGCCCTTGTCAGTCTCAGTGGGTCTCAAAGCTAAATGAATGGAAATGAACACAATAGATTTTTTTTTTTGCAGTTGTGGTCCAGGATGGTAGAGGGGTAGGAGGTTCATATATGTTGTATCAATGTTTTGTTTAGTATAAGGTAATACTAAGTCGGGAAGTCTTCATTTTTTTGTGCTAACAAGGATTTTTAAGCCACTTTCCTATTAGTGTTTCTTTGAAGTTCTGATCGAACCCTGTCCATCTGGTTCTGGAGTTGTCTTAAGCGGCATTTTATAACTGCTTCAATCTTATTTCTACTTGTAATCTTATTTACATTATTTACTTTATGCTGTCTTAACTTGATATGTTGTATGTACCTGGAGGCAGATAAATCTCAGTGAGAGTTTCCATTTAAGTGGAAAGAAGTCTTTAATGTCAGAAGAAATACGGTCCACTTGGTTACTCCTGTCTATTATGTACGTTATGCAGTTACCTTGGGTAATTTTCAAGATGTGAAAACAAAGAGTTGTGTAGAGTTGGGCAAGGTCATGCAAGCCTTAAACCCAGCACTCAGGAGGTGGGATCAAAGTTAAGTCTGGGCTCTGTGCCAGCCTGGTCTACACAGTAAGTCTAGGAGAGCTGGCAATACACAGAGAGACTCTGTCTCAAAATAAAGCAAACTCATCCCTGATGAATAACATTTATGCTACCAGAAGCACAACGCAGGCTTCTAGAGGAGGGAGGCAAGCAACAGTCCAACTATGATGCTTATGATCCACATCAAAGATCAGCATGGCATGATAGCCTTACGGGTGCAGTAGTGGTAAACACACCTTGGTGGTAACCAACAGTTCTCTAATTGGACTTAAGACCCTCTTTAAAGAAGGGAAACATGGCTGGTACTGGAAACTTCGTTAACTTCATTACCTACTCGGTGCTGGTGAGGCCATGAGTCTTGGAGAATCTTTAATCACCACTTAATAAACCTGCACACTCCCTCATAGAAATCTAAACATTTTTCTTTGTACCCACAGATTAAGTGTACTCATAACTTCTCATTAAGGAAGCTTTTCTTTGAAACAGAGACTACTATTAAAAAAAAAAAACCTGACAACTGACACAACCATTGCAGTACATTGAGCTCCATAGCGACAGCACCAGGGCAAGCGTGAGCCAGACAGGCACTGGGCGACTCTGTGCCTCGAGGACGAAAATCAATTAAACATGGGCGAAGGAGATCCTAAGAAGCACAGGCATTCCTTGTGCAAACTTGCTGGGGGGAACACAAGAAGCACCTGGATGCTTCTATCAACTTATCGGAGTTCTCCAAGAGGTGCTCA
This sequence comes from Mesocricetus auratus, assembly GCF_017639785.1. Classification (NCBI taxonomy): domain Eukaryota; kingdom Metazoa; phylum Chordata; class Mammalia; order Rodentia; family Cricetidae; genus Mesocricetus; species Mesocricetus auratus. The sequence continues at coordinate 2,023,251 of NW_024429215.1, read as the reverse complement.
GAAAGGTGGAAGACCATGTCTGCTAAAGGGGAATTTGAAGACATGGCAAAGGCTGACAAGGCTCCTTATGAAACAGAGATGAAAACCTACGTCTCCCCAAAGGGAAGACCGAAAAGAAGTTCAAGGACCCAAGTGCACCCAAAAGGGCTCCTTTGGACGCCTTCTCGTTCTGTTCTGAGTATCGCCCAAAAATCAAAGGAGAACACCCTGGCTTGCACGTTGGTGATGTTGCGATGTTGCAAAGAGACTGGGGGAGATGCGGACCAGCACTGCCGCAGATGACAAGCAGCCCTACGGAAAGAAGGCTGCAAGCTGAAGAAGCACGGGAAGGATATTGTTGCTTACAGAGGTAAAGGACGACCCGATGCAGCGAAAAGGGGTGTGGTCAAGGCGGAAAAGAGCAAGGAAAGGAAGATGAGGAGCAGGATGAAGAGGATGAGGAAGAGGATGATGAATAAGTTGGTTCTAGCAGTTTTTTTTTTTTTTTTTGTCTATAAAGCATTTACTTTCATTCCAGGAGAGTCCAGTAGCTATTAGGGAGATATATATATATACTTTTTTTTTTTTTAGAGTAGAGCGGATACTTCCACATTTTTCTTTAGTACTTCAAAGTGAATTTCTTTATGTCCTTGGGGGTTTCTTTGTTGTTTTGTTTTTTGAGACAGGGTTTCTCAGAGTTCAGTCTTTTAGTTCCAGAGTCCTGGGATTAAAGACATGCACCACCACAATCTTAGCCTTTTGGGGTTCTGTAAGCTGTGTATAAACATGCACATATTAACACATCCACTGCCTATCTCTTTATAGTTTTTCACTCTCTTGCTATTAGTAAGTGTAACAGGGCCCCAACTTTGGTAGGTCCCCAGACCTTACCACAAATGATTCCATGATGGACGTGCCATTCAGGCTGTAAAACTCAGCTTGCAGACACCACCACCTGCCACATACTACAACAAAGGACTGATCCATCAAAGTTCATATAATTCTGGGAAAGTCTCAAAATGTACAAACCTTGCCTTTTAGCTTCTAAGTTCTGCATCTGTCTAACTGTTCTTGTTAAGTGAAGTAGGTTAACCCAGAACACAGTTTTTGTGCTTAAGAGGTCACCCTGAGAAAGGTTAGGTGCTACACTGGGATCTTGAACACCCAGTGTAGTCAGGGGTGACTAATAAAAACAACTTTCTATTGGCTTAAACCCTTGTTCAAGCAGTCTCCTCTAGAAAATACCCACAAAGGTAAGTCTGGACTCTTGAAGGAAACATTTGAAGGTCAAGAAAAAATGAGACTTTAGGAGAGAATTTTCTTTTATGGTGAATTTACTATTATGTGGGCAATTTCAACACTGGGGAAAATGTTTATCAAATTGAATGCATTCCAAGGATGGAATTTCACACATGGGGGATTATATATGGTATACCTTCAAATGATTTCTCAGACCTATGAATTGTGCAATGTATAGCAAAACCCTCTGGCTTTGTCATATTTTTTAATGTTACTACATTTTGTCTTCATTATGATTTTTTGTTGTTTAGACAGTGTTTATGTAGTCCCAGCTGTCCAGGAAATCAGTGTATAGACCAGGATGGCTTCTGACACAGAGATCTTCTTGCCTTTGCCTCCTTAGTGCCAGGATAAAAGGTTTGCCCACCACATCAACCATTATTATGAATTTTTAGATGTTGAACACAATAATTGTTTTTATTACAGCTTTTCCAAGGGTTTGGAGATATGGCTTAGTGATTAGGAGCACTGGCTACTTTCCAGAAAACTGGGGTTCAATTCAAAACATATATAGCAGGTCACAATTTTCTGTTAACCCAGCTTTAGGGCATTTGATGATCTTTTTTGGCTTCTTCAGGCACCTGGCATACATGTTACACAGAAATACATACAGTGCAACAATACAAAAAACAAAACAAAATGAAAGAAACAAAAACAGAAAAACTTCCCATATAATTCTATTTTCCTATAAACCCTGTGCAATATTTTTAAGATTTAGACCTTCATTAAAGACATTCACAAGTTTTGTATCTTTGTTTCTATTATTGTGATTTCTAAGCAGAAAATTCCAGATAAAGCTATGTCACATTATTTGCAATGGTATTTTTTTTTCTTCAATTTGAATTTTCTGATGTCTTCTAAGATTCAAAATAGGGATAAAGGACATGTCACATTCCTTGAAATTTAAGGTCCCTAGCAAGTATGAATTTTCTGATGTATTCTAAGATGTGAGTTACGGGAAAAGGACTTGTCACATTCCATACATTTGTACGGTTTCTCTCCGGTATGAATTTTCTGATGTTGTCTAAGAGTTGAGCACTCAGTAAAACATCTGTCACATTCACTACATCTGTAAGGTCTCTCTCCAGTATGAACTCTCTGATGAGTTCTAAGATGTGAGTCCTGGGTAAAAGATTTGCCACATTCCCTGCATTTGTAAGGTTTCTCTCCAGTATGCATTTTCTGATGGCGTTTAAGTGCTGACAACTGATGAAATGACTTTCCACAATCTCTGCATCTGTAAGGTCTCTCCCCGGTATGGATTCTCTGGTGTGTTTTCAGATACGAGTCCTGGGTAAAGGATTTGCCACACTGCCTACATTTGTAAAGTTTTTCTCCAGTATGAATTTTCTGATGACTTCTAAGATTTGAGGTCACAGTAAAGGATTTGTCACACACCTCACACTTGTAAGGTTTCTCCCCAGTGTGAATTTTATGATGCCTTCTAAGGGTTGAGTTCAACGTAAAGGATTTGTCACATACCTCACATTTGTAAGGCTTCTCACCAGTATGGATTCTGTAATGCCTTTTAAGATGTGATAAGTCAAGAAAGGACTTACCACATTCTTTACATTCATACAATTCCTCTAGAGAATGAGTTTTCTGATGTCTTCTAAATGATGAATAGTGGGTAAAGGAAGTGTCACACTCACTGCATTTGTAAGGCTTCTCTCCAGTATGGAGTCTGTAATGTCTTCTTAAGTGTGAAAGCCAATGAAAGACTTTGCCACATTCTTGACACCTACAATGTTTCTCGGCGGTATGAATTTTCTGATGTCTCCTGAAGTTAGAATAGTGGGCAAAAGATTTGTCACATTCCTTACACTTGTAAGGCTTCTCTCCTGTGTGCATGTTCTGATGGCTTTTAAGTGCTGAGGACTGATGAAATGACTTTCCACATTCTCCGCATTTGTAAGGTCTCTCTCCAGTATGAAGTCTTTGATGTGTTTTCAGACTTGAGCACTGGGTAAAGGATTTGTCACAAACATTACACTTGTAGGGTTTCTTTCCAGTATGAATTCGTTGATGCTTTGTAAGAGTTGACTTCACAGTAAAGCATTTGTCACAGTCCTCACATTTATAAGGTTTCTCTCCAGTATGAACTCTCTGATGTACAGTGAGGCTTAAGGCAGTACTGAAGTATTTCCCACATTTTTCACATTGGTGTGGTTTCTCTCCAATGTGGATTGGCTGTTGCACAAGATTGTTTGTAGACACAAAATAGTTATCATATTCTCCCTGCCTGTGTTCTTTCTCTGCAGTGTAGACTCTGTGATCTTGAGTAATGTTGGAACACAAATTTACAGATTTCTCACAGTCTTTAGATTGACAAGGTTCTTCTCCAGTGTGCATGCTTTCATGTCTGTCTGGGTTTGATGAGTCAACAGAGGCATCCCTGTGATTACTGCATGTGTAGTCATTAGAGTTTTCTGTAGATTCACTTGTTCTATGAAGTGCACATGTGCAGGGGTCATGAAGCACTTTGTCAAGGTCATTCCACTGACAAGACTCCTTTTCAGTCTTCACATGGTGATGGACAGGATCACATATGCAGTAATTCTCTGAAAATGAGTACAGTTAAGATTAACAGGGCTTGTTCCAAGATTAAACATTTGATACACAACTCTCTCCCTAAGTTCTCTCTTATGATAAGGCAAGTAGCAACTATTTAGAATAGAGCTTACAACAGTCAACTTTTTTCATTACTGTAATTTATGGATTCTCACAAAAACAGAGGAATAGCCTTCAAGGAAGTTGAAGCAGATAACTGAGGAATCATTAATTGGCTTGGGGGAGGTTACTGACTGATTATATTTAGAATATATGTTGCTATTGTTAAATATCTTTTCTCAGAAATTAAGAAGAGTTTAATTCAATCCCAGGTTTACAGTGTTTACTTCTTACTAATGTACTGCAATGAAGATTATAGTTCAGAATACCCAATTCCTTTGAAGATTAAAGGCTTATTGAAAAGCATCAAAGAGTTTATATTTTTTTCTTTTGTTTTTTTGAGACAGGGTTTCTCTGCATTGCTTTGGACGTTGTCCTGAAACTCGCTCCATAGATCAGGCTGGCTTCGTACTCACAGAGATCTGCCTGCCTCTGCCTCCCAAGTGCTAGGATTAAAGACATGGGCCACCAATGCCCGGCTTATTTTTTTTCTTAAATAACATGTTAGATCCTTCAAAAGTAAAAGATGCAAAGCAAATATTACATCAGAAGCTCTAAATCAGTGGTTCCCAACCTGTAGATCATGACTGTCTGAAAGTACATTATTTCTAATGGTCTTAGGAACGGAGGTATCACTTAGTAGCAATGCTACAGTCAAGAATTAGCAAAAATGGCCGGGCGGTGGTGGCGCACGCCTTTAATCCCAGCATTCGGGTGGCAGAGGCAGGAGGATCTCTGTGAGTTCGAGACCAGCCTGGTCTTCAAGAACTAGTTCCAGGACAGCCTCCAGAGTCATAGAGAAACCCTGCCTCGAACCACACCCCCTCCAAAAAAGAATTAGCAACAAAAAGCCCCCAAAACCAATTTTATGACTGGGAGTCAACAAAACATAAGGAACTCTATTAAGGGGTTGTACTTACCAAGGTTGAGAACCACTGCTTTTGATCATTAGCAGCAGGGTCATCGTGAGAAGCTATTGCTAATTTCTATCCACCATTGACATACATGCAAGGAATAATCCTACTTCATTTACTCCTGCTAGACTTGGAGATTTATAAAATTATTCCAATCTGATACCAGAATAGTCAAGTAAAATTTCATTTTGTACTAGTATTAAATCACCATAACTTAGGCGCAATAAAACACATCTTCTAATAATTACAACGGGCAGGATGCATCCCTGGGCCAGGACACTATACTAAGTTCATTTGTCAGGAAGCTTTTCAAGTGGAATTGAGTATGGAAAAAGCATTGTTACTGCTTTCTTACTCTTTCACTTGAGGCCATCATGGTTGTCCTGCTCATTCACTAGCTCACCTTGGTTGCGGCCACTCTCTCCTCTCCACATGCCAGGGCCATCTCATTTGCTACACACAGGTGACCAGGCCTACCTTGCAAGCAATAACCCATGTGTTCTATGAGGCGGCCCATGATGCATGCTAGAATTTTTAGAAAGAATACAGGCATCTAACATAGTACTATGCTCAGAGAGCATAAAGAGAACACACAATAGAGAAATATAGGAACAATTTCCCAATTGATATTTCCTGTCAGAATCTTCAGCATATTTAGGGGGACTTTTCAGTTTGCCTATCTTGACTTTTCCTCACAACTAAAAAAATGTCAAGTGCCGTGACAGACATGGAGCTTTAAGATATGAGTGGAAATATTATATGCTACTGGGTTTCTGAATGCATCTTGTAACCAAAATGAAGGATGCATGACACCTATAAAATGGAGAAGAGATAGGAAAAAACACCAAGAGAAAGTTCTTTTCTACTACCAAGCATTCCTTGTCTCCTGCTGTTTCTAAGACAGCCAAGCAGAGAGTTCACAACCTATAAAGTTAGTACAAAGACTGAGTTAGGAATTCTACAAGCAAAATGTTCTTACCCACATAGAGCAGGTTATTGTAATTCTCCAACATCACATTAACATACAAAGTCCTCTGAGAAGAATCCAGGAATTGCCACTCCTCTTGAGAGAAGTCCACAGACACATCCCTGAATGTCAGCAGACCCTGAAACAAAAAGTACAGTTTGTGTTTCTACTGGACAGAGTGCTTTCTTGTACATTAGGAGACTTAAGGAGATTAGGGATGCAGATGACTGAAGACAATTACTCAAACAGATGATTTCTAATATAGTTACCCTGTAATGGGTTTTCTAACTTGGTGAAAACAGAATGACACAACAGTCTCACAACAATATACATGAAAAAACACACATTTAAGGTCTGGACATGCTCATCTATCTGTTATGGATGATGGGCTAAGTTGCAAAGGATCACATAGGACATGTCTCAGAAGAACAATTTATGAGGAAATGTGCTTTGGAATGTTGTGCCTGAAGTTCATGCTAAAATACTGACATTGAATCATCTTGTCTGTTGTAGGGTCTTACATGACTCCATTGTAACATACATAGTTCATATGTTTAGACTCTAGACTCTAAGTCCAATGTCACACCATTAAAAAGTAAAGGGGTAGAAGGGAAAATTTATGATTAACTACATAGTTAAAGGGTTTTTTTTTTAACTATAGCAAAAAGGAACATAACAACACTGTATACTGTGAATTTTAACTTTAACATATAAAATCAAGTAGTATATGGAATCAATTTTATGAGAATATTGGGCCACTACCAAGCAGATAGAAAAATCACCATCAACCACATTTGATATAATACAAAATTTTCTAAAAATATGCAGAAGCTGACTTAGACAAATAACAATTTCAGAAGTTTTGAAGACTTGACTTGCAAAGAGTTATAAAAATTGATGGAAGTCCAAACACATTAAATAATATTTATGTTGCAGCTCAGCATGTACACATAACTGTAGTGAGTGTGGATGCATTCATAAGTGACATAGATTTCCTGTCAGTCAATGAATATATAAAATTCTCTGAGGAATATGGTCATTTTTTTTAGAGCTTTGCAAATACAGTGTAGTTCAGAAAATGGCTCAAGAGAAAATCTGCACTACTGTAGTATAACAGAATGTGATAGATCCCCGAGAGTCATTAATCCATTCCTACTTCATATTTGGCAAAGGAGGAAAAAGATACATTAGAAAAATATGGTCTTTTCAGCCGGCCAGGGCAGGTGAACCTATGTGCCTCATGGTCCTGGGACGCTGCAGGACAGGACAGGCAGTGAGCACCATGAAGATCTGGACTTCGGAGTATGTCTTTGATCACTTGCAGGAAATGGTTACCATGGTTACAATGCAGAACTACCCAAACCCCATGAACCGAAGCATGATTGGCATTGACATGTTGGACAGATATGTCGGATAGACATGTTGAGCCCTCCCTCTGAAAGCTTCATAGCCAGACTCCTGAGCACAGAGTGTGGCCTGCCTTCCATTGTGAAGTCTCTTATCAGTACAGCAAGAACGAAAACGTGCAGGAGCATTTTGTGGTTGACCCGGTAATGAACACAATGGAGGTCAAGTCCACCAGCGTCTCATTTACAAATATGGGCTCAGTGGACTAGGGGTTCACCTACAAGCCACACCACCAGGACCCAGAGATAACTGTCCTCACCCAGGAAGCCATCATCTCTGTGAAAGGGGCCAGCCTCAGCAGCTACCTTCAAGAATTCATGGCAACCACCATTATCTTCCACCGCTAACAAAGGCTAGCTAAGAAGCGATGGAATGGGTCGACACATACACTGAACACCCAGAAGAAGCATAAGGACACCAACGGTGGCTGCGCCAGCATCGGTGGAAAACTAACCATGGAGACTGATGTGCAGCTACAGGGCCCCCAGGACTCTTCAAGTTGACATCATTATTTACAGCTGCTTTAGGTAGAGGTTCCTATTAATTTTACTGCGCTGTGGTAAGGCTGTCACTTTTATTCAAAAGAAAAATGGGGAGCTTCTAAATCAAAGTGATCATCTGAGGTGGAAAAGCTTGAGGGAAGTGACTGGAGAGTCTTGTGTTCACGTGAACAAGTCACGGGCTTGTTGTTATTGTTTTAAGTACTTAGAAGAAGTTGATATTGATCTCAAGTCTCCTAGGGTAGACTCTCAGAGCCTGTCAGGAACTGGAATACTGTCTGGGTGTGGACTGGCCAGAACAAAAGGCAGCTGCCCTCAAGTCCACACAGCTGCCCACTGCTGTGAACTGGAAACACTTGCCTGAGGAACTCCCTTTAAAAAGAGAAACTGCATCATTTCAAGTGACATTAATTTACTTGCCCTCTTGGAAACCAGTATTTGGATGCGGTATTTACATGATATTTATGGAGTGAAAGTTAGCACTGAGGTAATATATAACTCCAGGAAAAGGAATATTTTATTGTATTAATGTGTACTATATTAATTTGCCAAAGTTTTGTGACTTAGTAAAGGCATTCCCTTTCTTGAATTTGTACTTTGTGATTTTGCTGTACTGTGGGCTGGTTATGTTAACTAAAAAATAAAGTCATTACCTGAGTGTCATCACTCTTAAAACAGAAAAAAAAAAAAAAAGGTCTTTTTCAACAAATCATGCTTGCAAAACTAGATCCAGCAGGAGAATGAAATTAAGATCCTTAATTTTCGCATTCAAAATGGATCAAAAACCTAATTTAAAACCAGACCCTGGGGCTAGAAAGATGGCTCAGGGGTTAAGAGAAATGGTTGCTCATCCAGAGGTCCTCAGTTCAATTCCCGGCAACCACATAGTGGCTGACAACCATCTATAATGAGATCTGGTGTCCTCTTCTGGCCTGCTGGGATACATACAGGTAGAACACTGTATACATAAAAAACAAATCTTAAAAAAAATCACAGAAACCTAGAAAATATAGGGAATATCCATGAGGAAACTGGGATGGACAAGAACTTCTGAATAGAAAGACCTCCAACAGCACTGAGTCAGGGCACAGTAGCAGACCTGGGGAAATAAGTCCACAGGGTGCACAGGTCTGGGGTAGAAACCAGTATGAATGACTAGGTTGACAGATGGTTTCAACCCTGTCTTACATGTGAACCAGAACCCTTGGGGAGGGACTACAACATTAAAGATGTCCTGCATCTGAACTAGAAACCAAGACACTCCAATTACAAAATCCCTCATATGCTGAGTTGCTGGAGCTATAATAAATATTTTGAGTGAAAACAGGGTACCTTTTCCTTTGAATTCTCCTTGCATTAACGAGGGAGATGCTTGGCCCATGGGCATTGCTGGGGTTTCAGCTCATCAATAGTGATTTTTCTGATATCAGAAGTCTGGCTTCCCTGAGAAGAAAGGATGGCTACGCCTACATAGTATGGAGGCCAAGACTTAGTGCAAAGCCAGCAGTCAGCAGTAGCATAAGATTCAGTTCCACTGAGGACCTTGAAGGTACTGTCAAGAATTTTAAGATATAGCTTTCTTTAGATGTCTTAACAAGTAGGTTCCATGTTTTTTTTTTTTTGTTTGTTTTGTTTTTTTGTTTTTACGAGACAGGGTTTCTCTGTATTGTTTTGGAGACTGTTGGTACAGCCTGGCCTCGAACTCACAGAGATCCGCCTGCCTCTGCCTCCAGAGTGCTGGGATTAAAGGCATGCGCCACCACGGCCCGGCAACAAGTAGGTTCATAGTGGGAGGTGGCCGGTCCTCTCTTGGGTGAGGGCACCCAAGATGGATTACTGGGCTGATAACCTTATTGATGCCCATTGACAATTTTGGTTGCTTGGGTTGAGACCATTGTCACTGTCCGATCCTAAAACATATAGCCAGAGGCCCCATGTTTTCCCTGGCTCCCATATTTGGCCAACAATAACAGTCAAGAAACTTTTTCCTGTAGCTGACAAAATGTGTAATCGTAGCCAAGAGTATCTTTGGGTTTAACCCAGGAAGCTACTGTCTCACATCCCCATCCCCCACAGTGCATTATTCCCCTCCCCCTCACAGGGGGTGTTCTATATGAGGGGCCAGGGTAAAACAGCATATCTCTTAAAATTTTCACACTTCGTCATGTGTTGTAACCCTGTGGTGTGTGCATAATCTTCTACTAGGTCACAGAGATTTATAGTCAGAGAAGGAGTCTGGCATGAGGAGGTGGTACTGCCTAAAATCTTTCCATCAGAGATTCAGGTGAGTCTCTAGTCGTGATAGGTGGGTACATGAGCTCCTAAGCGGAGGGAGAGGAGGATCAGGAGAAAGACAAGCATTATCATGGGCCTTTTCCCTGCCTCGTTAATTGCATCTTTGTAGGTCCCAGTGGCCTTACCACCCATTCCTGGGGGACAAGCTCAGGTTTTGTCGGCTTTAGATGATTCTGCTAAATCCAGTAAGACTTGTCAGCTACTTTAGTGGCAGTAGGTGTGGTCAAGATCACCTGGAACAATCCAGTACACTTTCCTCCTAGCTGCTGGGCCACATATTTCTTGACCCAAACCCAGTCAACAGGTTGTATCTCTGGTTCATCTAGTGGGCGTCTCTTCTGGGAGTGTAGCTGGTCCTCTTTGACAGTCTCACAGACGTTGGGCAAGACTGCCTGGAGTGCCTGCAAGAATTTGAAGTTCTTGGTTAGTGACTCTTTCCAGGTGGTCTGATTATAACTCTGGAATAATGCGGAGAGGCTTTCCAGACACAGTCTCAAAGGGAGTCCATAGCACTTAACAGGGGGAATGGGAGAAGACTTACCCAGTTATCACCTGTCTCAACCATCAATTTGGGAAGAATCTCTTTTAAGGTTTCATTCATCCTCTATACCTCTCCTGAGCTTTGAGGGTGATACATACACTGAAGTTTCCAACAGACTTAAGTTCAAACTCAGTAATTTTGGTATTAGGCAATCCATCCTGTCCCAGGAAATACTTGTGAGCCTCAATATAGATCCAACCTGCCTCCTCTGAAATAAACAGGACCTTGCAAGGGTTGCTGGCAATCTTCCTGGGTGGGTTTGTGGGTAGGAAAGAAAGAGATGAGGTCCTGAGGGTTCTCAGAGAAAGAGGGTGCTGCTGAGATTCTTGTCCCGCCAGATCCCGCCACTTCAGCTCCAAATAAGCACAGGGATATTATATTAATTATAAAACTACTGGCCAATGGCTAGGGCTTCTTATTGGCTAGCTCTGCCTTAATTACTAACCTGTAACTACTAGTCTATGTATTTCTACATGGCCTCATCTTACCAGAGAACGCCTGGCACGTCCTATCCTCCCAGTCCCTCCATGGTGTCCCTTCGTGGTCTCTCTGCCTACCTTTCCCAGAATTCTCCTTGTCTCCTAGTCCTGCCTATCTTCCTGCCTCTATTGGCCAAATAGTGTTTTTTTTTTCCCCAACAACTAATAAGAGAAAAAATATATATACAGCAGGACATCCCCCATCATCAGGGTTCTGTTGTTCTCAATTTTAAAGGTAGGTGGTAGAAAAGGGAACATAAAACCATAAAAGGTTGTGGGCTTTGGGGTGCTTTCTCTTTAGCAGCCCAGAGCTGTGCAGCTGCTGGTGCCTCTTACAAGCGAGGGGGAGGGGAAAGAAAGAGAACCCCAGCGGTAGTGCAAGGAACCAGATTGGGAGGAAACATGAGATGTAGGAGCCCCAGGTAGCAGAGGTGCAGGATCCTCTTGAAGGTGGGTGGTCAGGGCCCTGGTATTATGGAGAGAATGGAATAGGAGGTTCGGCACTTTCTCAGCCATGAAAGGGGAGTTTCTAAGAGATCTGCCCAGGTATCTGATCAGGATGACTCTGTAAGCAACAGGCACTGAGTTTAAAATCCAGACCCAAATCAAAGGATCCTTGTGGAGGCCAATTTATACCAAAACTAGGCCATTCTACTTCACATAATGTTCTCAAGCATGGCCCTTTTGGATATAAACTTGTGGCCCTGGCCCTAAAGGTAGAAAAGTTTCCTAACATACATTCTAATGGGGTCAGACAAGAGCTCTGCTTCTGCCCCATATTTGAGATAGAGGAACTTAAACACACACACACACACACACACACACACACACACACACACACACACACACAGAGCGAGTCTACAAAGGCTAATTTAAAAAGGCAGATGAGTTCACAAAAGACAACAACAGACCAAGAGTACTCTGGACATCTCCAAGGACACCCAAATAGGCAGAGTATGGCTGTGTCTAGCCTGCTGTACCCCAGAAACTTAAACTCCAGAAAATTACCAGAATGCCTAAAAGGTTTGGAGGGCCAGGGCAGAGGAATATCTCTCCAGAGATCTCCCCTGACCAACTGGCTTCCATAATGTCAGAAGGTCCTAGGGTCATGTGCATTTATCTCAAGGTATAGGGAACTCAGTGGGACTTCCAAATATAAGGGACTGAATCCCGAACCAGAACCCAATTAAGGCCAGAACCCAATAAGGGAATGAACACCAGATATTAAAGCCTCAACAGTTTATTATCTGATGGCCAGGCAGCTCTTCCGCTCTCGAAAGAAATGTGTGCCATCTGCAGAGACCATAAGTCTCTTATGTAAATGTTTATATGCAAACAGGAGCAGGCAAGCAGATTAAGAGGGCCAAGGAAAAGCAGTTAGCTTGAGCTACACCACAAAACTGTTGAAAAATTAGAAATAACAGGCATGACTCCAGCTATGCCCAGACTGAGCAACTTCATATGTTACCCCGTTCCTGTGTGAGCCAGTCTGAAGGACTTTAGATGCTATCTCTTTCGCGTGATGTCACCTTCCTCACAGCACACTGAACGTAGGTAAAGAACAGTCCAACCCTTGGGTTGGTGTCCTGGCTGTTAGAGAATACACTTTTCTCGTAGGCCACACCAAAAGGAAGCCTTATTCATTACAAAAATGGAATTCAGTCGAAGATTATTAAAAAATTAAAGATATAACTAAGTGAGGCCCACCTCTTTCACACCTGGGCATATGCCCAGAGAACACTACACCTCCTATAGAGATATTTACATCTCATGCTTAATGCTGCAGTACTCATATTAGCAAAGAACTGGAATCAACCTACTTGTCTATCCCCAATGAACGGACAATGAGAATGGTACACACATAAAATGGAATACTATTAGCTTAAGAGAAAAGTGTAATAAAAACTTGCAGGAGAATGCATGGAATCAAAATGTGTGATTATAAGAGACGTCATGCAGTAGCAGAGAGAAGAGACCACATTTTTCCACATATGGAGAATCTAGTATTAAAATGTGTTTCTGGAAACAACAGACACGTGGGCACAGCAGAATATGGAGAAAAGAGAACAAGAAGGGTTAAACAATAGGAGTTGGAGGCTGGACTGAATGCAGGTAATGCACACCAGTTATGAAAAAGGATGTAAAGCTAATTGCTTTCTTAGTTCTGATTCTGTCACAGGTTTCTTGGTTTTTGATGGTAGATAAGTACATCAAAATACATTGAATACTGAAACTATAAAATCAAATGTGAGGCTACAGAGCTTCTGTTCCCAATGGCCACTCTAACTATATAAAAGCACACTGAACTATACAGTCTTTGGGTCTGGTTAATTTCAGTGTGGTTTTTCTGTTTATTTCTTCAACATTTTTCATAATAAAGTTGAAAAAATCAGAATATCAAAGACTTCTGATGTCTCAAACTATAACACTTCTACAAAAAAGGGGGAAATAGCCACTGACCTGGGACAGATTAACTGCAGAATCAGCCATTTCTTACTGTTTCTCTTCTTTGACTTCTCTTTCAGGAACAAGGAACAGATGGCTTGCGGTCCTTTCATAGTAAGGCATCAAAAAGAAAGTGCAAAAATTAATACTGAAAGCTATTAGAGAACAATATTAAACCACATGGAAACACCCAAAAAATAATAAAACCAGGTGTTCAATCCCAAAGGGGTAACACTTGATATAAGAGCAGGAACATAAAAATAGTACTGTGTAAAAAAAAAAAATCCAGGGAAAAGTAATAACTAAAAATGTGAAGAGATATCCTATGCAGCAATTATTTTTGTTAGCTATCTATTTATAGTGCAATGGACAAAACACAATAAAGGAATAGAAAGGAAGCAAATGATAATATAATTTACAAATAAGGAAATGAATTGAACACACCATGCTCAACAACAGCTGAGATGGTCAATATGTACATGTTAAAAACTTCCACATTGTAGGTCATGAGATACAGTAAATTTAATATACAGACATTCCAAATCTCCCCAGTCAGCATCCACACTCATGATGTTCCTAAACAATATGCATTTCTTTCCCTAATTTCCTGAAATGGCAATAGATAATATCCCCTAAGCAAGTGATGTAAACATACTTAGCATTCATAAAAGGGAAAAATGACAGCTGAGATTAAAACATATATTTTCTACGCAAATATACAACAAGCTGAGAAAGTAGGATTTTTTTTTTTTAATATCACCAATAAGGACAGAGGTAAAGAAGACTGATGATCACTATTAAGATAGTGACAGAAAAATCACGACAAATGCTGAAGACAAGTGGACACTCTTCACCAAGCCAAGTGGTAAAGGACTCGAAGATGAAGTCCCTGGAGGAGATCTACCTGTTCTCCCTGCCATTAAGGTTTCTGAGATTACTGACATTTTCCCCGGGCACGTCCCTAAAGGATGAGCTTGAAAGATCATGCCATGCAGAACCAGACCCGGGCTGAGCAGCAGACCAGGTTCAAGGCTTTTGCCACTACTGGGGACAGCAATGATCATGTTGGTCCTGGTGTTAAGTGCTCCATGGAGGTAGCCATTGATGTCTTAGGGTCCATCATCTTGGCCAAGCTTTCCATTGTCCCTGTATGAAGAGGCTAGTGGGGGAACAAGACTGGCAGGCCCCACACTGTTCCATGAAGGTGACAGGCTGCTGTGGCTCGGTGTTGGTGGCTCTCATCTCTGCTCCCAGAGGCACAGGCACTGTCTCTGCTCCAGGGCCAGAGAAGCTTTGGGTGATGCCTCATATTGATGACTGCTACACATCAGCCAGGGGTGGCACTGCCACCCTGGGCAAGTTTGCCAAGGCCACCTTTGAAGGCATCTCCAAGACCTACATCAACCTGGCCCCTGACCCCTGGAAAGAGACTATGTCCACTAAATCTCCTTATCAGGAACTCACTATCTATGAAAATCCACACCAGAGTCTCAGAGGTTCAGAGAAACCAGGATACAAGCTGTAGCCACCACATAAGAGTTTTTATACAAGAAAAATAAAGTGAATTAAGTCTGTTAAAAAAAAAAAAAGACTCCCACAGCTGAACTCAAGGAACCCAGTGACAGAGAGGGAGGACTGATGAGCAAAGGGGTTAAGACTGGGCTGGTTTAACCCCCAGAAACAGCTGACCTGACAAGGGTTAGCTCTTGAATCCCAGACTGATGCCTGGGAATCCAGCATGGGACCGATCAAGACCCCCTGAATGTGGGTGTTAGTGAGGAGGCTTAGGCAATCTATTGGGCCTTGGGTAGTAGATCAGTATTTATCCCTGGCATACAAATGACAGACTATGGACACCCTCATGGAGGGCCTCAATCTCCCTGGAGAAATGAGGGGATATTGGGGGGGGTGTTGGTGGGAGGGTATGGAAGGAGGGGAGGGAAAGGGAGAGGGACCTGGGATCGACACGTGAAGCAACCTTGTTTCTAATTTAAATTTAAAAATAAAAATTAAAAAAAGAGTGTTAGCAAATTAGAAGTTCTTTGATCAACATGGGTGCATGTCACAAAAGCTGGAAGACAGACAACCACAGCAGACAGAAAACAGGAGAATACATAAACATGTGAAAACTGGCACATTGCCTCATATTCTCGTCAAACACGAGAAGACAACCTAGGAGGAGGTCTGTCTAAGACACCAAGCAATTCCTATTACAATGCTATTTGCATATTTTACTGAAAGTACCAAGGAAGAGCAGAAAGAGAGAAAATATTAAGAGGATCAAACTCAGAGGTGATCTCACAGTGTGTTATAATTATAGCAGCGGAAGCCACTTGGAACTGTCCTGACCACAGACAATAGGAGATAGCCATGAGAAGACAGTGTAGACAGAATTAAGGGTCTGCAAATATACTTCAAGATTATTTCAAAACCCTGTTGGCATTATTTTCAGCAATGGAGAAGTAAGCCATAAACGGTAGAGAATGTGCTAGAACATCAAAGCTCCAAAACTGTGAAAATATACAAATCTAGGATATTGATTTTCATCATTTTACAATATATTAAAATCACAGACATGATAAACAATGAAAACAGTATGATGACGTGATCAGTGATGTGAATGAATAAGAACAGCATCACTCACATGCATAGTTAAATAAAATTTTATTTGCCTCCTAGTGTCAATTCTTCCTAAGAATCTCTTCTCAGACCTACAAGAAGATAATCCTAAGGAGACTTTTCTCAGTGCAAGTTTCCAGACTTCTTTCTAGTGAAACACAACACAATGTGGCCAAACTGATTTCCTGTCTCATTTCCACATCACTTGACCCCCTTTCCTCTCCTTCACCAACCCCTCCTCCATACCTGGATCCTTAGTTACTGTCTCCTCTCTCTTTCCAGGTCCCTTTGTTCTGCTGCACAGGCGAGCAGGTCTGGGTGATCAGTGAGCCCTGCACATGAGAAAGAGAATCTTCAGAAAACACTATGCACAGTAAAGAGAAAACGTAACACAGGATTCCCCAATTGTCAGGCAGTGTAAGAATAGTGAAAATACTTAGAAAGCACTCTCAGTTAGCATCTCTGTAATCCCACTTTTGAACACAGCTCTGTCAAATCTCAGAGGTAGATGGAACTAAACGATTGGAATGGGGATGTTATATAGTAGTGAGGTTCTGAATTAATCATGGTCCAAAACCCTAATTTTACACCTCCCAGAGGGACACAGGAAGAAGAGAGAACACTTCATGTAGGGTTTTTTTTTTTTGTTCTTCTGGGGATTTCACTTTACTCTGTGAGACTCATTCACACAAAGCTCACACACTTGCCAAGTAATTTGTCAAGAAACCCTGGGGGCAGCAAGGGAGACTATAAGCAAACCATTCTCACCCACAGAAACCAGACTGCTGCAACTCTGTAATATCCACTCTCTGTACAAAGCCCTCAGGGCAGGGTCCAGGCATTGCCCCTCCTCCTGGGAGAAGTCCACAGTCAAACACTGGCTATCAACAAATCACAAAGTAAAACACAATGGATTGAAGAGTTGTGTTGGTGCACACCTTTAATCCTAGCACTGGGGAGGCAGATGCGGGTGGAACTCTGTAAGTTCCAGTCCAGCTTGGTCTACATGGTGAATTTTGAGTAAGAAAGAGCAATGCGTGAGTTCACACCTCAAACAAAGCTAACTTAAGAATCAAAAACTATCAGTTTTGTCATTTGTCCACAGACAGAGTGGTTTTCTGGAAATAAGGAGACAAAAGACTAATTGCAGACATTTTTTTCTGATGTAAAGGAATGATGATTTTAATTAAAAAATGAATTATAATAATATCCTATACTATAATGCTATTTCATTTTTCTCTCTCTCTCTTTTGTTGTTTTAAAGACAGGATTTCTTTGTGTAGTCCCTACTGTCCTGAAACTTGCTCTTGTAGAATCTTGTAGACCAGGCTGGCATTGAACTCTGAGATCCACCTGCCTCTGCTTCCCAAAAGCCGGGATTAAAGGCCTGTGCCAACACCACCTGGCTCATAACATTTTTTTCTAACAGGACACATTGTGATATGATAGCCTCAAACAATATACTGTGCTTCACAGACTCTAGGTGCAACATTTAGAACTCAGAACAAGAAGACACGTTTCATTTTCTGTTTTAGTTTTTTTTTTTTTTTTTGAGACAGGGTCTCCCAATATAACTATGGAAGTCCTGGAACTAACTATGTACACCAGGGTGGCCTAAAACTTACTCAGATCTTCCTGCTGCTGCCTCCTGAGTGCTGGTATTCAAGGCCTGTGACACTCAGCTTGGCAAAGACACTTTTCAGAATGCTGTATACACATTACAGAATGCATATGTAGCGAATGAAAAATTAATGATGGATAAAGTGTTTACTTTTTTGTTTACAACCATTAACTGTGGACCTCGAAAACATATCGGACTCAGTCAAATCTGCAAGCATTCCTTTCATGAGTAGTATCTAAAAGGTCTCCGGAGATTGGCAATTCCCCAGGTCAATATGCCAATTCTCTTGAACAGGTAAGTGAAACGTTTAACAGGGAAGTTAACACGATGAACGTGAATTTCAAGAACTCTTTCCTATCCATCATAGCAAAGAGAAACGCGTTTGCAAATATCAAGAGATAAATTCAAATCTTCTACCACAGTATTCTTGCAAGAATATTTTGGAAATCAGAAAAATCAATGAAAAAAATCAGCATTAGTCCAGTTCATATTATCTAAAATTTCCAACAAGGGAAGACACCCACATCAGAATTTGGGAGCCGGCTTCCCGATGAAGAGCAGAGAAACCGCTCGCACACCTTGTCCCCTCCCCTCCTGGGTCCCAGCCCCGCGGCTCCTCTGACCTGGGAGGTTCCAGGGCCGCCGGGCTGCGGTTCCCGCCACTGCGCTGCTGCTGACGCTGACTTTCCCAGGCCGCCCGCCCCGCGCGGACACTGCGGCTCCGGAGTCTCCAGGGCCCCGTGGCGCCCGCCGTGTCCCCCGCACCCGGGTCTGCAGCGCGCGGTTCCCACCGCGCAGGCCCCCGGGCAATGATAGGGAACCGACACCTGTTTTGTTTCCCCCGCCCAACTAACCAAGCCTCAGTATGATACCTGCCAACTTCCGCTACATCACTTCTCTAACCCCTTCCTACTTATGCACTTCCTCCGCACCTGACCAATGGTAAACAACCTCCTCCAACCGGTGCTTCCGGTTTCGTGTCCCCGCCCCCACGGCCCCGCCCCTCCCACTCGGTCTTCACCGCCTTCCCCATGGCTGCAGCTGTCAGGCTGCCCTGGACCCGCTCTGCACAGACTCCACACACGCTTGCTGCAGCCTAGACCAGAGCTGCATCCGGGAGGACGCTGCACCCCGGGGTCTGACCCCTCTTATCCTGAGTTTTGATTAAAATTGTTGAGTCCAGTGCCTCATTTTTGGGATTCCAGTGACCTGGCCTGTAACTCTATAACCCGAAATCCTGATGTTCAGCTTCCATACCCCAAACACAAACTAAGATGAAATATCGCTGCTAGGTGCCAAGTTTTGTGAGGTAGAGGTATCACCCACACAACAAAAACCTCACATGTTCTTCTAGGTCTTGTGAGCTCTCTCTCTCTCTCTCTCTCTCTCTCTCTCTCTCTCTCTCTCTCTCTCTCTCTCTCTCTCTCTCCTCCCTCCCTCCCTCCCTCCCTCCCTCCCTCCCTCCCTCCCTCCCTCCCTCCCTCTCTCTCTCTCTCTCTCTCTCTCTCTCTCTCTCTCTCTCTCTCATGAACATACAACTAAGTCATTGTCCTGTTAGGTATACCCTCCCCTAGAGCAAGGACAACCACAGACATGCTATGCTGACCCATACAGCATTTCCTCCACTACAGACAAAGCTCCTCTGGACACATAGCTCTTAGTCTGGTTTTGCTACACTCATCTACACACACGCATCTACACACACTAATCTACACACACACTAATCTACACACACACACACACACACACACACACACTCACACACACAGAGTGAGGTGGTAGGTCTTGTTATATTTCTAACTGCTTTGCAGCCAAAGCCTTCCAAATAGGACTAGGTATCAGCTTCTCTCAAGTCTACTCATCCCTACTACCAATATTCCTCTTACACAACTAGGTATCATGTCCTCCTAGAGATCCATGGCCATACAGTTACAGTCCCACACAAAGGGCTAGGTATTACATCCCGCTAGGAACCCCCTCACCTATAGGAAAACACCCATGACACAGCACCCCATATTCATATAAGGCAAGTGACAGGTTCTGGTATTTATCTCTACCCTTTTCAACCAAGGTTCCATATACAAAAACATGGTTAGGTTTTAGGATCTGCTAAGTACCCCTTCCCCCACACCAAACACTAGGTTCTCACATATAAACAAACAAATACATGCATGCACAATGCACATATGAAAACAATCATGTGAGCAGGCAGACCTGCAGGAATCCTCACCAGGCTGTGAAGTCCCATTACTTTTTCTCTAGGCCTATGGATGGAGCTTTGGATTTAGGGGAGGGAAGGGGTACCTAGTAGGACCTGGCACCTACTTCTGGCCGCATAGCATTGCTGTAGTGAAGGGGATTCCTAGCAGGACCTGACAAGTAGCCACGGTTTGGCTGTAAGGTCGGGACTACATTGCTAACCCTGACACCTAGGACTGTGAGGAGAGCTAGGGCTGTAGAAGAGTAAGAAGTACATCAGGACCTAACTCTGTGTGTGTGTGTGTGTGTACAATCGAGAGAGAGCATGTGTGCAAGATGTTTTATCTATGTATGCTATGATACTTAGTAGGTCTTGAAACATACCCTACAGTCAAAGCATCTCATGTGCTCACTATCATGTCCTGCAGAATAGACCCTCCCTCACAGAAAAAGCCAAACCTACACAAATCTCAGAACCTGCTGGGTATATCCCTCTGTATTGAAAGGACCCCAGACATGACTAGAATATCATGTCTTCCTCAGTATCACCTTCCTTTGAACAAAACTTCAAATGCATACTCATGGCTAAGTGTTACATCGTGCTAGATACCCCGGCCCCCTACGGCCAATGCCACACATGCACACAGATGTGGTGTTAGGTCATCCTGACTGTCTGACTGTCCTCTCCGTACAATCAAACCTCACTTTTCTCTGTCTCTGTCTCTCTCACACACAAAGACTCTATTGAGAGACAGACAGACAGAGAGAGAGAGACAGATTGAGACTCTATTTTCTCCTCTACAACTATGTGTCTGTTACTTCTAGACATTCCCTACAGCAAAATACCCACACACACACACACACAGCGCTATGTTTCAACTACTGCTGGGTACAAACTCCCAAGGAGAATATGCTATCTAGCTGTGAAAGAGGAATATACATACAGCCAAACCTTGACTTATTAAGCTAGGTGTCAGGTACTATTGGTGTCCCCTCCCTGTTCCTCCAAGTTTTATACTCACTTCAGAAGTTTGAAGGCCAGAAACATCTGATGGAGAGTACAGCTGGCATTTGATTTCTTGATCTGCTTTCTCTCACACAATATAATCTTGTTCACATCCATCCGCTTACACAGAAAGATAGCTCACAAACAAAGAGGATTATTGTGCTGGGTGAAACTACGACTGTGATTCTGCAGTGGAATGCAGGTTACAGGACCCATCTCTTTACTAATGCCTGATGGGAGACATGGGGTCCACAGCAGGTGGCTCCACGCCTGCAAACTAGTCCTGAACCGTGTAAGAAAGCAACTGAGGCAGCCATGAAGAGCAGCCCAGCAAACAGCTATTGTCTGCATCTGCCAGAGCTTCTACAATAACGGCCCTAAGGATGGACTTTGAACAGGTGATAGGAGCCAAAGAAACTCTACCACATTGGGTTTTGTCTTGACGTGTCTGTCATCAATAGGAAGTATACTAGGACAGTATCCCAGGATGGGCTTCAACTTGGAATCTTCCAGCCTCCACCTACTGAGTGCTAGCTATAAATATGTAATATATGCCTATATGTCTACCAACATGTTTTTTGAAACAGGGTCTCTACTGAGTCTTTATAGAAGTTTTAAGATTAGATAGATGTCATGGGAATGACAAATGAAGACCCAGGACAACACAATTACATGGTGTGTGGTTAATTTTAATGAAGTTATTCTTAGAAAGTATCTTAAGGAGATGGATTTGTGGAATCCTGCTGAATAAGTGTTCACACACACACACACACACACACACACACACACACACACACACACACACACACTCTGGCCACATCATGGATGGTTTACCACCTAGTTCAAAGCTTTGGTGAGATATCCACTATTCTGTGTGCAACATGGTTCAGGAGGTCTGAATATATGTTACCAGCACACAAAACCATTGTAATACACATAACCTGGATCATGAGAGCAGAGGATGTACTACATTCTGAGCACTGCCCCACCACAAAGCCCACCACAGTTCCCGAAGTCTAGTTTATGAGGTCAGAAGGGACGCCTCTCCTAGCTCATCCAGCATCGCTTAGCTACCCCACCTACAAAGCAGCACCACGCGTCTCCACTCCTGAGCTCAAGTAAAACACACATGAACCAAGCGCAACCAAACGAGGACTTCCAGGGCACCAATCCAAACACTCCCTGAACACAAAGGTATCAGAAACACTTAACCAAAAAGACTAAATCCAGATGCACAAACCATATGACAAAACAGAAGAAACGTTGAAAAAAAAAACATAACTTCTCCCCAAATTACCAATCCCATATTGGTGGCCAACAGTAAGAGAGACTTTGACCAAATTCAAAGCCACATAACAAAGAAAACCCAAAGGCAGATGAAAAATAGGATAAGACTGTGTAAGAGACAAGACATTGAAAACTGTATGAACACCGGCCTACAGAAATATGTTAAAGTTTTTATTAATGCTACTTAGAGAAAACAGGCACATATCAGAGACACATGAACTGAGAAACTCCCAGGCAATGACTGATGTCTCACAGCCATCAGAGATGGGGAGAGGCCGATGTGTTGAGGGATTAGAACATCACAATGTCAATGATTCTGCACTCCTGCAAACTCACCACCTCTCAACACTAAAGCCTTGAACCTCTAAGTCGGTAGAGTCTCTGTAAAGGCTACGCTACTACAGAAATTGAGGCCTGAAGTGAAACTCCATGAAAAACCCACATACATTCAGCTGGAAGCCATTAATGTCCCTGTGTGCATTACCCTGGGAAGCTCAAAGTTTTCCCAGTCTATTATTAACTAAATATTTCTGTTACATTTGTTAACATTATTGAAGTGGCAAGGAGTCATGAAAGAGATTTGATGTGTAATGTCACCACTGTCACATAGGTTTGTATACTTGGTCCCCATCAGGCTGTGAGTTGGGGACACTGACATCCTAGCAGATAGGACCTAGCAGAAAATCTGAAGTGATTGGAGGAACAGGGGATGAAAATGCCATGTAACCAATGGCATCGCATTCCTGATGTCCACCCTACCAACTTCCCCATTATGTTGCCTTGAGCCCTTGTAAATCTGAGGTTAAAGAAGCTCCCCGCTCAGAAGTAAATCATTAAAAGCTATTTGATCACAGCCATGAGAAGAGATAGTATAGCTGTGCAGGATAGAGAGGGGAAAAGAAATACTGTGGCTTTTGCTGAGCCATGATTGGCCCATTGCATGTGACATCATAAGAAGTCATTGTGAGGTACACTAGATACCAGTCCACATAAGGCTCTCTAGGGGGCTGAGTTTTGCCCTTGTACTACAGAGGAGGAGTTGGTTGGTGGCTGAGCAGTTGGACTAAGTCATTTTTCAGAGACTCGGTCTTTCCCAAGCAGTTGGATCTTGAAAAAGTGAGTTTCCCTCATTTTTCTTTTTGATTGGCTTTTGCTGTTTGTCATTGACAGGCTGATTTATTTACAATATTCATTTTAATTTAACATTTGACTGTATTTGTATCCCTTCGTTGACTTTGCTTTTTTATTGTTTTCAACCTTATTTCTTTTTCATTGTTAGCTGTGTTCTGGTTTATCTTATTCTCTGGTGGCATGTATGTACACAATGAGGAATTTGATCCGAACCACTAAGGCTTCACCATATAAAGTTCCCCCAAATGTACCATCAACTACCCATGTGTGCCCATGTGTCCAAACGTCCGATTTGTATGAGACATTTCTAATTCAAAGTACCACAGATGTTTTATTAAATGTATGTCAGTTGTGTTGAGAACTTGGTTACTAGTGTGGGAACTTGTAGAAAACACAGATGTGGAGCTAGCTAGAGGAACTGTGTCACTGAGGATACAGAACTAATGTAATATCACCAGCCACCTAACTAGCCCATGTATAGGGAATAAGTTGCTTCCCCCGCCATGGTTTCAGTGTCTCTTGAAAGCCTGTGGGCAAATAAACCCTTCCTCCCTAGAGTTGATTCTGGTCTGAGATTTGATCACAGACCTGCGAGAAAACTATGTAGGGAACTGGTTGTGGTACAGAACCTGATAAAAGCCACTGTCACCCCACAGCTGAACATTGAACTGAACTCCTGGAACCCAGTGACAGAAAGGGAGGAATGATGAGCAGGGGGTTAAGACCGGGCTGGTGAAACCCACAGAAACTGCTGACCTGAACAAGGGGGAGCTCTTGGATTCCTGACTGATGGCTGGGAGGCCAGCATGGGACTGAACCAGGTCCCCTGAACGTGGTTGTCAGCGAGGAGGCCTGGGCAATATATGGGGCCTTGGGTATTTATCTCTGGCATAAAAATGGACTTTGGGTGCCCCTCCCACGATGAGAGATGCTCTCTCAGCCTGGACTCTTGGGGAAGAGCCTAGGCTCTGCCCTGAACAAAATGACAGACTCTGGATATCCCCATGGAGGGCCTCACCCTCCCTGGGGAATGGAATGGGGATTGGGTAGGTGGCTGGGGGCACAGGTGGACGGGATGGGGGAGGAGTGGAGGGAGAGAGAGCTGGGATTGACAGGTGAAGCAAGCTTGTTGCTAATTCAAATAAAAAATAATTTAAAAAAGCCACTGACAGATCTAATAAACCCTGGTTGGTCAATTGTTTGTGTGACATCACAAGGAACATTATGAAAAGTGCTCCCAACTAGTCCATGTTAGGCACTGTCTGAATGGGGCTCTTGTTCTTGTATCTTGGGGTAGCTTTGATTGTCTACAGAGAAGTGGAACTTAAGCTTGGCTCTGACAGACTAAGAATCTCTAATCTACTGGACCTTCCTAGAGTGAGTTTGTTTCCAGTTTGATAGTTTTGCTTCCATGGGTTAAGGCTTACTGTTTCCTGTTTATATTTATATTACTGGTTTGCAACCTAGGTTTGATTTGTGAATGTCTTATCTATTTCTTTATTATTGCCCAATTTCCTTTTTGAAAACTTTCTTTTTTAAAAAATTTTGGCTTCAATTTTCTTCTGTTAGAACATGTGTTACTGTACACTAAACCCAAAACAATTTTGTTATAGCATTCCATACATAATAAATGGATAATAAATAGGCTAGGCCAAATTCAGGTGAGAATCACACCTCTCATCCAGTGTGTGATGCTTGCTAATTCTGCTACCAAATCTGGACACACAGGCACCACACTCACACATATACAATGGTGCGTACACATACACACACACACACACACACACACACACACACACACACACACACAGACACATGCACTGAAGGTCTCTTGGCAATTGTACCCGTGAGTTTCTATGAAGTAGAGCATGACAAACAGTGTTCATTGATGCCTCAGAGACAAATCCAACGCTGCTAAACAACACTTCTCATAACACCCTAACTAGGAAATCACTCAAACACTGACCAGCTGAGTCGCTGATGGTCCAGTTCATCCCAGTCATCATGTAGTACAAGCCAAAGCACACCACAAGGTAGAGGAATCTAACACACAGATGCAGTCTAGAGAGATGGATCAGGCTGTACAAGCATGAGTCCCTGAGTGTACATCATCTCTACACACTTAAAAAGCTAGGCATGGTGGCAAGTATCTGTAGCCCTAGGACACAGAGACATGAGGACCATAGTGATCTACGGTCAGCCAGTATATCCAAATGATGGTTCAGTTTCGATAAAAGTCTCTTTGTCAAAGGTTAGGTGAGACCTCTGAAAGAAATCTTCTCCTTTCCCCAGAAGTAAGGCCAACATCCTCAACCCCAGGTGGTCCTGCACCCTGACCCAGCCTGCATTTGTCCATCCTCTCATCACCAGATCCCGGCCCACACCTTGGGCAGAAGTCTTCCACACCATCAGATACCAACCCACTCTTTTAATCCCCAGTGTCCAAAACAGCATCCTGAACCCCAGTGACTAGGCCAACTTAAAAAAAAGCACACAGAAACCTCCTACATCATAAAAACTCAGCCCAGCATGGAACACCAGAGGACACACACCCAGACTAGAGGCCATTCACATACACAGACAGAACTTAAGCTCCAAACTTAAGCACCAAACTCCTGATGGACCAGAGGCCATCCAGGTCAACCAAAGTCTAGCCTCCGACTCATGTTGAGACCCTCTACCCAACCACAGGCCAATTCTGATACTGAAGACTAGAGAAGAAACAGAGGCTAAAGACACATCCAGAAAATGGCACCTAGATTCTAAATCTAGATGCCTAAACCAAAGTGTAAGAACACAAACAACAATATCCAGGGTGATATGTCACCACCAGATCCCAGCCTTCCTGCTACAGCAGGCCAGGACAGTGGTGGCACAAGAAAATGGTCCATAATGATGATATAGGTTTTTAAAGAGGAGATTAAAAAAAAACCCTCCCTTTAACAAAGTGGGGGAAATACTACCAAAAAATGGAGGGAATCAACAGGTCCCTTAAACAATGCCAAGAAAAAAAAAAAAACAGGTGAAGAAAACTATTCAAGACATGAAACTCAAAACAGATGCAATAAAAAAAAACCCTTAAACTTAGGGAATTCAAGAAATTGAAAATCTGAGTATGCAAACAGGAACTTCACAAAACAAGCCACACCCACAGAATTCAAGAGATGACAGAGAGA
Source organism: Mesocricetus auratus (assembly GCF_017639785.1). Lineage (NCBI taxonomy): Eukaryota > Metazoa > Chordata > Mammalia > Rodentia > Cricetidae > Mesocricetus > Mesocricetus auratus. The sequence goes on along the minus strand of NW_024429215.1, from coordinate 1,996,716 downwards.
ATCTCGGGTGCTGAAGACACAATAGAAGTTATAGATTCATGGGTCAAAAAAAAGTTAGATCTTAAAAAAAAAAAGAAAAAGAAGGAAAAAGAAAAGAATCTTGAAATTTGCAGGCAAATGGATGGTACTAGAAGAAACCATCCTGAGTGAGGTAACCCAGTCACAAAAAGAGAAACATACCATGTATTCTCTTATATATGGATTTTAGACATAGATCTGGGGAGTGCCAGCCTACAATCCCATGGCCAGAGAGTCTGGGAAACAGAACCTTCATTTAGTAGCTGATGGAAGAAGAGGCAGACTCCCACAGCTAAGCACTGAGCTGAACTCAAGAAATCCAGTGACAGAGAGGGAGGACTGATGAGCAAAGGGGTTAAGACTGGGCTGGTTTAAACCCCAGAAACAGCTGACCTGACAAGGGTTAGCTCTTGAATCTGAGACTGATGCCTGGGAATCCAGCATGGGACTGATCAAGACCCCCTGAATGTGGGTGTCAGTGAGGAGGCCTAGGTAATCTATTGAGCCTTGGGTAGTAGATCAGTATTTATCCTGGGTATACAAATGGACTTTGGACTCCCATCCAACAATGAGAGATGCACTCTCACCCTGAACTATTGGGGGAGGGTCCAGGCCCTGTCCTGGATGAAATGACTATGGACACCCCCAAGGAGGGCCTCACCCTCCCTGGGGTAATGAGGGGATATTGGAGGGGTTGGTGGCAGGGCACGGGAGGAGGGGAGGGAAAGGGAGAGGGACCTGGAACTGACATGTGAAGCAACCTTGTTTCTAATTTAAATTTTAAAATAAAAATTAAAAAATAAAAAATGGATCATTCAGAGACAATTACTTATTTATTATGTATACAGTATTCTGCCTGCACGTATACCTGCACAACACAAGAGGGGACCAGATCTCATTACAGATGGTTGTGAGCCACCATGTGGTTGGTGAGAATTGAACTCAGGACCTCTGGAAGAGCAGCCAGTGCTCTTAAACCCCTGACCATCTCTCCAGGCCCTTGTAAGAGGTTATTAGCTGTAAATTAAAGAATAACCATGCTAAAACCCATAGACCCAGAGGCTAAGTAACAAGGGGCACTCCAGGGGGACATACAGGTTGCCCTGGGAAGAGGAAATCGATTTTGGATGGACTGGGGACTGGTAGTGATGAGAGCGTGAGGAATCAGTTGGAGGTGTGGTGAATGGGAAAATATTGAAGAAGCCAAATGGAAACGGGAATCATCTCAAGGTCAGGTAGAAACCTGGTACAACAAAAACTCCCAGGAATCTACAGGGATGACCCCAGCTAAGACTCCTAGCAAAAAAATAATAATAATAAAAATAAAAATAAAAATGTATAGCCTAAACCGGCCACCTCCTGTGCTAGGTAAGATTACCAGCAGAGATATTGGGACATTAACCCAAACTCTTAACCTTGGACATACAGTCTCTTAACCTATGGGATGTGCTGACATAAGGGTAACACAGAGATTGTGGGAGTGTACACCCAAAGACTGATCCAAGCTGAGACCCATGCCACCAGAGTGAGCCCACCCTGCCTGGAGTGCCAGTAATCTGAGGCTGGATGGTCCAGAGACCTAGGATAGAACCAAGCGTGACTGGAGAAAAAAAAAAGTCAATGTAATGATGCCTAATAATATTCTGCTATACTTAAAGATGGGTGCCTAGCCCAATAGTCAACAGAGAGGCTTCATCCAGCAACTGGCAGGAACCGACGCAGAAACCTGCAGTCAAATATTACACTGAGCTCGATTTGTTTATTTTATATTATCCTCCTGTTCCCGAGGGCATTTTGACTGTAAATGAGAGGGTTTTTAGTGTGTTGGTGTGATGGATATGAGGTATCAAGGACTCTCATGAGTAATTTTCACATCTATATTTATCAAGGAAAGTTTATATTTTCTCTATTCATTGTGCTTATTTGGTTGGGGGCTCAAGGTAATACTGGTACAGGGATGAGTTTGCATGAATTCCTTTGCTTTCTCCTTTATGTAGTATTTTCTATAACCTTGATGTTTGTCCTAGTTATGGTTTCTGTTGCTACAACAAAACACTAGGACCAAAAAGTAATTTGGGGAGGAAAGAGTCTATTCAGTTTACACTTCCCAAATTGCTGTTCATCTACCAAGGAAGGTGGGACAGGAACTCAAACAGGGAAGGATCCTGGAAACAGCAGCTGATGCATGGGCTTGATTCCCCTTGCTTGCTCATCCCACTTTATTATAGAGCCCATGACCACCAGGGCAAGAATAGCACCAACCACAATGGACATCCCCCCCCGTTCCCCATTGATTACTAATTGAGAAAATGCTGGACCTCATCAAGGCATTTCCTCAACTGAGGCTCCTCCCTCTCTGATGACTCTAGCTTGTGTCAAGTTGACACACAAAACTCTCCAATACAGTATTCGTTCTTTTCCAAAGTTTTGATAGATTCAGGGAATCCATGAGGCCTGGGCGCTACGTGGTTGGGAGTCATTTTGCTACCAGTTGCTTATGACTCAGGTGTTAGTGTTTTTATTTTATTTCAGTATTCAGCATGTCTAGGAATTCCTCTCTTATTTTGTATTTTCCTAGGGTTTAATAGTTGAAACATACCTGAAATATTCTCTAGATTGTAGTTTGAGTACAACATCATCTTTACTTCCTAATTTGTATCTTATCTCTTTTGATCAGTTTGGGTCAGGGTTTTGCATTTTGATGTATTCTTGAAATAAAATTCTCTAATCTCAGTCTTTTCCTTTACATGTACATGTCCCTGATTCCATCTTTGATCTTTACTACGATTTCTAGTCTAATGGTTTGAGGTTAGGTTCATCTAGTATTTCTATGTCCTTGAAGGGCATCATTAGGCTGGTTTTTGATATCTCAAATTTCGTGATAGAGAGTTCATAGTGATAAACTCTATCTTAAAATTGCATTAACTTTTATTTCTAGCATTGCTTGCCCCTAGAATTTCAAAAAAGAGAAAGTGGGTAAAATTCAGCAGAAAATCATGGCTAGCCACATGGAAGAGGACATTCTTGAGAAGAATCTCATGATCTTAACATCTCTAGGCTTTGGTGAATATGGGGAGGTAAAGCTTGCCTGTCACCTTCCTGCAGGTACATGGGTAGCTGTCAAGATCCTTGGGAAAAAACAAAACAAAACAAAAATGCTATGGTTTGCATCAGCTTTGAAGTAAACATCCTTCAGTCTTTGGAACACAGGAACATAGTTCAATTTTTCCTCATCACTGACACGTTGACAACGATTTATGCGAACATGGAGTCTGTTGCAGGAAAAGATCTTGAGATGTTCCTACGGAATATAGATTATATAAAGGAGGAGGAGGCCAGACCAATATTCCAACAGGTTGTGTCAACAGCACACTTTCTCCATCAGAGACACACTGCACACCGTGATATTAAATTGGAGAATATCCTTATTGATGGAGCTGGCAAGCTTTGTGGCTTTGGCATGGCTACTCAGCTTGCAGAGGGGCAGATGTTGGAGAAATTCTGTGGCTCCTTGCTCTACTTGGCTTCAGAGATCTTGGCAAGGAAACCCAGTTTGCATTTCGAGCTTGGGATTTGGCTTATATGTACTGGTCACAGGGTAGTTTCCATATGCAGAAACCATCCTTCCCAGGCTCATCACCACCAGAAAGTATCCCATTCCTTACCACTGGTCAAAACCCTGTCACAATATCATTGCATACATGGTCCCCATCCAGTGCAGGATAACAATATGTCAGCTCCTGGAAAGAGGATGGCTGGACCACGTTGAAGAACACGTATCACTTGCAACTAAACAAATCCTTCCCAGGGTTGTAGTGTCTGTAGTAAGGAGAAATGAGAGGTGATGTAGAGTAAGGAAGAGATTCTGGCCTGAGGAACTTCCTATCAACAAAGTGACATGACAGATGTGTGTGTTGGCCTAGGGCAGGGACCCTGGACAAGTCCTTGCACAGCAGACTGGGAGGGGGCTAGGAATAGCCAGCCATGAGAAGGACACAGCCTGCTCTGATGGTTCCTATCATGTGTGAAGATATATGAGGATGCTGCCGCCTTGGAAACAATCATCCTGTTTTTTTCCTACTGAGCTAGAGTGTGAAAGGGGAAAAGTGCAGTCCTTTGATCCAGAGAGTCCTCAGTGTTGAAAAGTCATGTTTGTCAAAGTCACTAACAGAGGCACTTTCGTGCTTCTACTTCTAAGTGAGGAAAGTGAAATGGCCTAATTGAACTACAGTTGTGTGGTATGGTGCCACAGCAGGGATCCCGGGCTGAAATCTGTGATGCTGTGGCCCCATATGTCAGGATCATATGTTCCAGCTTCCATCCTCCAGCTATAGTCTCAGCTACATCGTCCCAGTCCTTCCCCTCACTGCAAACCCCACACTGTTATTGGACATCCCTAAGGTGTAATACTTGAAAAAAAAGTACATTTTCAAATATAATAAAATCTGCAAGCATTCCTCTCATGACTAATATCTAAAAGTTTTCTGGGGTTGCTAAGTGGATGAATGTAAATTTCCAGAGCTTTGTCCTTTTCACCAGAGGGGAAAGAATCACGTCTGCAAATATCAACAAATAAATTCAAATACCAGAGAATCTTTGAAAAAAAAATAATGTTGAGTACAGTTCATATGATCTAAAATTTATGGACAAGAGTAAGACATCCACAGAATAATTTCACAGCTGGCTTCCTTATGAAGAGCAGAGAAACTGCTCACACTCCTGGTCCCCACCTTCCTGTGTCCCAGTCATGCAGCAACTCTGACCTGGGAGGTTCCAGGGCCTCCAGGCTGTGGTTCCCGCCACTGCGCTGCTGATGCTGACTTTCCAAGGACTGTACCATGATTCCCCAGCGTGCCAGTCCCTGAGCTCTGTCAAGGAATGGTCCCTTGATACTACTGGTTTTGGCTCCTCTATCCAATTTCCCTGGCCTTTGCCACAGGATGTTCCAGCTTTCTTTCACCCAACTGATCCTGGTCCCTTCCACCCTTCCACACAACTCTAGCTGTCAGGCTGTGTGGACCCATGATTGCTGCCAAGCCTCAACCAGAACAGGATCTAGGAGGATGCTGTACCCTCATATCTGACCCCCCACAGTGAGTTCTGAACCCTTCAGATGCAAGATAGGCAGCGATGGACATAGAACAGGAAGAAAGGAGGAAGAGTGGGATGGTCAATCAAAAGGATGTATGAAGAAGCCTTATGAAATCCCACTGTTTTCCAAATTAGTAGGAAATACAATTTTAAAAATTTTGAACAGAGGTATCCTGCAATCTTGCTGCCAGACACCAGGGCTATTAAATGGAACTCTCTGTACCAGTTAATGGGTATCTGCCTAGAAGGCCCTAGAAGCACCCCAAACAAAACATGTCATTGCCTGTGCTCTTGCTTGACCATTTTGTTGTTGAAGACGCTATACCAGTTGGCTGCAAGATAGAGTGCAATCTTGAACTTATCAAGAAATTTTCCCTGCTAGCTAACATTTGCAACACTGCAAGGTCCTGTGACAGGTGATATCAAAGAAAAGATGTTAATGGTCTAACTGGCCCCTGGACCCTGCATCCTACATTACCAACCTACAAGCTAGAGTGTGTACCTTTCCCTTGTCTGAATTTGAGGCTTGCTCCATAGAGGAGAATTCATGTCCTGTACTATAAAAGCATGCTAAAAGAAATGGCTTGGAGAATATATTCATGTTTTGTTAACTATCAAGTTGTTAATGTCCGATCTAAATATTAATGTCTGTAATTATCAATTTTTAATACTCAATCTTAAAAGAAGCCTCCTTTGAAGTTGGCAGACTCATAACTGTCCAAAAGATACTAAGAACAGTCAACTGTGTAAGATTGGAACAATTACCAATTCATAATGGTATCGGTGGGATGGGGGTCCCATGAGTCTCCTTTCACCTCATGAGGGTCCAGTAACTGCTAAATGGAGGTATCTGTTTTAGAGTATTTTTCTTTAGTATTTTAAAATGAGTTTCCATATGTCCTTGGGGTTTCTTTGACCAGGCTGGCCTCAAACTCAAAATTCAATCTGCCTTTGCTTCCAGACTCCTGGGATTAAAGACATGCAGCAACACAACCGTAGCCTCTTTTTTTTGGAAGCTGTACATAAGCATGTTCATGTTAGCATAGGCTATTGCTTTTACAGTTTCTCACCTTCTTGCTATTAGTGTCACAGGGCCCCGTCCTGAGGAAGACCCAAGACCTTAATGTAACTGACTCCATTAGGGAAGTACCATTCAGGCTGTAAAACTCAGCACATAAAGACACCACCACCTGTCAAAAGTTAAAGGCCCAGCCTCAAAGTTCTCATAGTTCTTCAAAAGTCTCAAAATGTACAAACCTTGCCTTTAGCTTCTATAGTTCTGTATCTGGCTAAAACTGTTTTTGTTAAATGGAGTAGGTCAACCCAGAGAAAGGTTAGTTGCTACAATGGGATCTCAAACACCTAGTAAAGTTAACAAAGACTTTCTTTGGGCTTAAACCCATGTCCAAGCAGCCTCACCTAGAGAATACCCAAAACAGCAAGGTTTGACTCTAGTAGGGAGGTTCTGAAGGTCAAAACAAGATGAGACTTTAGGAGAGCATTTTCTTGTGTTTTCTTTCATGATGAATTTACTATTATGTGGGCAATTTCAGCACTGGGGAAAGAATTTATCAAATTGAATGTATTTCAGAGGGGCAATTTCCAAAGAATAGACACACATAGAGATTATATATGATATACCTTTATATAGTTTCTCAGAACTATATATTTTGTGATGCACATCAAAATTAGTGTTTTTTGTCACATTTTTTATGTTACAACATTTTGTCCTCATATTTTGTTGTTGCTTATTGCTAGCAACTCACTTATGTAGACCAGGATGACCTCTGACTCAAGGAGATCTTCCTGGCTTTGCCTCCTGAGGGATTATATTAAAGGCTCCTGCCACCTCGCTCATCATTACTATGAATCATTACATGTTGAACAGGATAAATGTTTTCATTACAGCTTTTCCAAGGCGCTGGAGATATATGGCTTAGTGGCTAAGAGCAATGTCTACTCTTCCAGAGGACCTGGGTTCAATTCCAAACATGCATACCAGCACACAATTTTCTGTTAATCCAGATTTAGGGAAATCTGATAAGCATTTTTGGCCTCTCCAGTGCACAGAAATACTCACATACAGTGCAATCATAGAAACACACCCTCCAAAAACCTTTCCTAGTTACTTTTGCTGATGTTATTTTCATATAAATTCTGTGAAATTTAACATTTAAGGCATTCACAAGTTCCTTATCTTTGTTTCTATTGTTGTGATTTCTAAGCAGAGACCTGCAGTTAAAGCTAAAAGCTATATGGTATTAGCTGGGCGTTGGTGGTGCATACCTTTAATCCCAGCACTCAAAAGGCAGAGGCAGGCGGATCTCTGTGAGTTCGAGGCCAGGCTGGTCTACAGAGCGAGTTCCAGGACAGCCTCCAAAATACAGAGAAACCCTGTCTCAAAGAAAAAAAAAAAGCTATATCATATTATTTGCAATGGTATTTTTTCTCACCACTATGAATTTTCTGATGTCTTTTAAGATTAAATATTCGGATAAAGGACATGTCACATTCTTTGCATTTGTATGGTCTTTCTCCAGTATGAACTTTTTGATGTGTTCTAAGATATGAGTTAAGGGTAAAGGACTTGTCACATTCCATACATTTGTAAGGTCTCTCTCCAGTATGCATTTTCTGATGTTGTCTAAGAGTTGAGCACTCAGTAAAAGACTTGTCACATTCTTTACATCTGTAAATTTTCTCCCCAGAATGAACTCTCTGATGTGTTCTAAGATGTGAGTCCTCAGGAAAGGATTTGTCACATTTCCTATCTCTGTAAAGTTTCTCTCTAGTATGAATTTTCTGATGGCGTTTAAGTGCTGACAACTGAAGAAATGACTTTCCACAATCTCTGCATCTGTAAGGTCTCTCCCCGGTATGAATTCTCTGATGTATTCTAAGATACGAGTCAAGGCTAAAGGATTTGTCACATTCTCCACATTTGTAGAGTTTCTCTCCAGTATGAATTTTCTGATGATTTCTAAGATTTGATGACATATTAAAGTATTTGTCACATACCTCACATTTGTAAGGCTTCTCTCCAGTATGGATTCTGTAATGCCTTTTAAGATGTGATACTTCAAGAAAGGACTTACCACATTCTTTGCATTTGTACAATTCCTCTAGAGAATGAGTTTTCTGATGTCTTCTAAATGACGAATAGTGGGTAAAGGATCTGTCACACTCACTGCATTTGTAAGGCTTCTCTCCAGTATGGAGTCTTTGATGTGTTTTCAGACTTGAGTACTGGGTGAAGGATTTGTCACAAACGTTGCACTTGTAGGGTTTCTCTCCAGTATGAATTCTTTGATGCTTTGTAAGAGTTGACTTCACAGTAAAGCATTTGTCACAGTTCTCACATTTATAAGGTTTCTCTCCAGTATGAATTCTCTGATGTTCAGTGAGGCTTGAGGCAGTACTGAAGTATTTCCCACATTTTTCACATTGGTGTGGTTTCTCTCCAATGTGGATTGGTTGTTGCACAAGATTGTTTGTAGACACAAAATAGTTATCATATTCTCCCTGTCTGTGCTCTTTCTCTGCAGTGTAGACTCTCTGATCTTGAGTAATGTTGGAACACAAATGTAAAGATTTCTCACAATCTTTAGATTGGCAAGGTTCTTCTCCAGTGTGAATGCTTTCATGTCTGTCTGGGTTTGGTGAGTCAACAGAGGCATCCCTGTGACCACTGCATGTGTAGTTATTAGTGTTTTCTGGAGTTTCACTTGTTCTATGAAGTGCCCATGTGGAGGGGTCATGAAGCACTTTGTCAAGCTCATCACACTGACAAGACTCCTTTTCAGTCTTCACATGGTGATGGACAGGATCATATTTGTAATAGTTCTCTGAAAATGAGTACATTTTAGATTAGTAGGGCTTTTTCCAAGATTAAACATTTGATACATGACTGTTGTTAGTATTCAGGCATCTGTACTGGGGTTCTGACAGGATGTGCCCTCAGCTGCAGCCACTAAGAGACCCACCTGTGCATATTCACTATGCTCCCTTTTAAAAGGGTCCTGGCCACCTCCCATCCTTCTCTATTTCTCTCTCCCTGTCTGTTCTGCTCTCTCTCTCTCCTTCCCCCCATCTCCTGCTTATCCTGTCTCTGGAGACCAATTTCCCCTCTCCCGTTTTTATGATCCTTTACCATAATAAAAAAATCTCTGCATGAATCCTGTCTCATGGCATCTTTATCTCGCAATGCTGCTTTTCTTAAATTACAACAGTCTCCCTAAGTTCTCTCTTAAGATAAGCCACCAGCAACTATTTAGACTAGAGCTCACTGCAGTCAACTTTTTCCATCACTAATTTATGGATTCTCACAAAAAGAGTGATAGCTTTCAAGGAAGTTGAAACAGATAATTGAAGAATTAGTCGTTAGCTTTGGAATGGAGTTTACAGACTGATTATATTTACAATATATGTCTATTTGAAAATATTTTTTCTCAGAAATTGATGAAGCAGAGTTTAATCTAATCCCCCGTTCACAGTGTTTACTTACTAATGTACAGCCATGAAGATTATAGTTCAGAATATCCAATTCCTTTTAAGATTAAAGGCTTCTTGAAAAGCATCAAAGGTTTTACTTTATTTTTTTCTAAAAAGCGCACTAGATTCTTCAAAAGTAATGGATGCAAAGCCAGTATTCTGCCAGACAATAGAGGCTCTAGATCAGCAGCTCTCAACCTGTGGATCATGACTGTCTGAAAACACATTATATCTGATGGTCTTATGAAATGAGGCATCACTTAGTAGCAATGCTATAGTCAAGAACTAGCAACAAAAACCATTTTATAATTGGGAGTCACCAAAACAAGAGGAACTCTACTAAAGGGTTGTAACATTACCAAGGTTGAGAACCACTGCTCTAGATCATTTGATGCAGGGCCATCATGGGAAGCCAGTGTTTATTTCTATTCACCATTGATATTCATGCAAGGAAGGCAATTACAGAATAACCCTACTTCATGGACTCACATTAGACTTAGAATTTTGTGAAATCATTCCAATCTGTTGTCAGCATAGTAAAACAAAACTATTTTGTACTCGTATTAAGTCACTATAATTGAGGTGCAATAAAACACATCTAACAATTACAACGGGCAGGATGCATCCCCGGGCCAGGATACTATACTAAGTTCAACTAGCAGGAATCCTTTCAAGTGGGATTGAATATTGCAAAAGCATTGTCAGCTCTTTCTTATTCTTTCACTTGAAGCCATCCTGTTGTCCTGCTCATTCACTAGTCCACTCTCTCCTCTCCACATTCTACAGCAATCTCATTTGCTCCAGACAGCTGGCCATGCCTACCTTGCATACAATAACCCATGTTTTCTGTGATGTAGCCCATGACACATGCTAGAATTTTTAGAAAGAATACAGATGTCAGACATAGTACTGTGTTCAGTACAAGAAGAGAACACGCAGTAGAGGCATATAGGAATGATTTCCCAATGATATTTTTCCTGTCAGAATCTTCAGCAATATTTAGGGAGAATTTTCAGTTTGTATATTTTGATTTTCTCACAACTAAGATAATGTCAAGTGCAATGACAGACATGGAGCTTTAAGACATGAGTGGGAATATTATATGCTACTGGGTTTCTGAATGCATCTTGGAACCAAAATGAAAGGTGAACAATACCTATAAAATGAAGAGACAAAAAAAAAAAAAAAAAAGATAAAGATCTTTTCTACTAGTAAGAACTCCCTAGTCTCCTGTTGTTTCCAAGGCAGCCTAACAGAGAGTTCAGAACCTATAAAGTCAGTACAAGGCCAGAGTTAGGAATTCTCCAAGCAAAATGTTCTTACCTACATAGATCAGGTTGTTGTAATTCTCAGACATCACATCAATGTACAAAGCCCTCTGAGCAGAGTCCAGGCATTCCCACTCCTCCTGGGAGAAGTCCACTGCTATATCCCTGAATGTCAGCAGACCCTGAAACACAAAGTACAGTTTGTGTTTCTACCAGCAGAGTGCTTTCCTGGATATTAGGAGACTTAAGGAAACCAGGGAATTAGATGAGTGAAGACAATTACTCAAAAAGATGACTTTCAATATAGTCATATCCTATAATGGGTTTTCTAACTTTGTTAAAACAGGGTAACACAACAGTCTCACAACAATATGCATGAAGCAACACACATTTAAGGTCTGGACACTGTTGTGGGAATTTGATCCAACAGCCAATTGACTCGATAGGTGTGGTCTTCTCTGGGGGTATGTGACTGGATAGTAACTGAAGGTAAGGGTCACACACACTCTCTTAAGACAGTGTGGGAGCTGGTAGAGCTATGGCTTGGAGGTTCCCCTTCCCCTTTGGTAATGAGATTACAGTGCAGTGTCAGAGAGCTGGGTCCCCAGAGGGATCAACGTAGCAGGTGGTGATGCGACCCAGATACCTCCTTCCGTCTTGTGATCGTTGTGCAGATTTGATATTAATAAAAGGTAAAACAATCTCCAGGATTCCTACAATATCTGGTGCCCACAATGACTACAACACAATAATGCTATTGAGCCGATAAACACCACTTAGAGATTGGCTTTGGACTACAAAGTGCTCAGGACAATTCCAAGATGGCTAGTTGAGATGGTCCACCACTTATATCACTCTAGCCACAACTTCAGATAAGCTTTACCCATTATTCAGACCCTGGCCAAATGCTGCAGCTAGTCCTCATGAGACATAATGTTTTACTTTTACAGGGTCCCATAGAGATACTGTCACCCCTCAGATATCAGGAAGTAGAACACAATGCCCCCTTTCCTTAACAAGTGGGGTGGATGACTTTGGTTTTCCTCAGGGTTATAAATAATTGTCATCTGTAGGGGGTTGGTAATAAGATGTTACAGGGTTGTGGGCAGAACAATAGAGATTAGAGTCAGTGATCTCATTTGGAATAAAAACCAGGGGTTAAACATGATAGGATAATAATAAGGTAGATTATAAAATCTACTTGTAAACTAACAAAGCAACTATCAGTTTTAAATAATTTACATTGGTATGGATTCTTGTGTATTGATACAAGTTCACAATTATTTTTGTTATATTGTATATATATTCCTACTTCTGCTTAAAATACTTTTGTATATTTACATAAATGTTTTTTATTTACATAAATGTTAAGATTACTTTTATTGTATGTATGTATGTTTGCTTCTATTTAGGATATTTTTGCAAATTAAGGTTATTTTTGTCATATTGCATTAAATTTCTTTTTTAAAAAGATTTATTTATTTATTACATATACTGTGTTCTGCCTACATGCCTGACGAGGACACCAGATTGAATTGTAGATGGTTGTGAGCCACCATGTGGTTGCTGGGAATTGAACTCAGGACCCCTAGAAGAGCAGTCAGTGCTCTTAACCTCCGAGCCATATCTCCAGCCCCCTGCAATAAATTTCTACCATTGGTTAAGGTATTTTTGTATACTGTCACAATCTCGAGGTTATTGTTCTTATACTGTGTATCTGCTTCTATTTTCGCATGAGGTCTTCTACAGCTTGTTTATTTTTGCTCTAGACTTTAAGATATATAGGTTAATAAGAATTACGGGTTAATAGTCACCATGTTTGTCACACTTAGTCATATTGGGTCTTCTAGGTGCAGAGAGATATATTTCAAATAGGTAGGTAATCTGCAATCACTTCAAAGACCTACAGAATATAGCATTTAATGTTTTAATAACTCAGAATTCTTTTGACGTAAGACAAGTGCTTCTGGGAGCACTGACCTACCCCTGAGAGAATGGGCACCAAAGACACCTGATATGGAGTGGTGTTTCCCCCCCTTGGCAAACTGGCCAATCAGGCAAAAAAACTGCTCTTGCCTCAACTGCTGACAGTATGTATGCTGTATAATCCGTACAAGCAGGGCACAAGGAAAAGTGATTGTCAAACTTTGCTGAGACAGGGTATGACAGTCCTTCAAATTTTTCTGCTTTTGAAAATGGTCTGTCAGATATTTGAGGCCTGTAAGTCAAAGTTGGATGCCCCAGTGTTACAGAAGAACCTTGGGTGACTGTCCCGGCAGCCAACTGCTTCTGTGATTTCTCATAATTTTTTGGAAGTTGCTTGCTTTCACTTCCTGCTTGCTCGGGTAACATTGTTTTCTTCTCAGGTCTTTGATAAGGCTGAAGACTAGATAGTCACAGTTACAATCCTCATAAATCTTAGGTAAGGACATATTAGGTACAAACTTAGATTCTTTATGAAAAGACAACTATTGAAGTAATCTCTATAAAACTTGTCTTTTACTGACAGTCTGGACACCTAAGATGTATATGGTTTTATTGTAAATTGTTTTTATTATATTAGGATTAGAATCTTTTTGTTTTAGACTAAAAAGGGGGAAATGTGGAATTTTATCCGACAGCCAATTGTATTGGGGTAGCTTGGCCCTATGGGTGTGGTCTTCTTTGGGGTTATGTGACTGGAAAGAACTGAAGGCAAGGGTCCTGCTCTCTCTTGGATGGTGTGGGAGCTGGCGGAGCTACAGCTTGGAGTTTCCCCTTTGCTGTTTTGTAACAAGGTTACTGCAGTGCCAGAAAGCTGGTTCCCCAGTGGGATCAGCAGAGTAGCTGGTGATATGACCCAGATTTCTCCTTCTGTCTTGTTATCATTGTGCATAGATTTAACATTAATAAAAGGTAGAACAATCTTCCAGGATTTCCTCAATAGGACATGGCTATCAGTCTCTTATGGATGCTGTGTTATGTTGCACAGGATCGCAGAGGACATGTCTCAGAAGGATAATTTATAAGGAGGAAATACGCTTTTAGATGTTGTGCCTGAAGGACATGCTAAAATTATCCTGTTAGTGGGCCTTAAATGATTCCACTGTAACACGCTCAGTTCATATGTTTAGATTCTAGGTCCAATGTCACACCATTAAAGAACAAAGGGCTAGATAGGGGAGGCAAAATTTATGATTAACTAGATAAAGGCTGGGTTTCTTTTTTACTATAATAAAAAGGAACATAACAATACTATATACTGTCAATTTTAACTTTAATATATAAAATTAATCAAGTAGTCTATGGAATTAATTTTATGAGCATATTAGGCTACTACCAAGCAGGCAGAAAAAGTAGCATCAGCCACATATGATATACTCCAAAATTTTCTTAAAAATATGCAGAAGCTGACTTAGACAAATAATTTCAGAAGTTTTGACAATCTTACTTGCAAAATTATAAAAAAAAAGCTTGATGGAAGTCCAAAAACATATTAATATTTAAGTTACAGCTCAGCATGCACATATAAGTATAGTACATTGTGGGTACATTCAAAAGTGACAAACACTTCCTGTCAGCAAATGAATATTAAATCCTGTGAGAACTATAGCAACTTTTCAGTGCTTTGCAAATACGATACAGCTCAAACAATGGCTCAAGAGAAAATGTGCGCTACTGTGTCTGAGTTTTGTAGCTCTCAGTGTGTTCTTTTTAGTTCTTATGCTGTATTGTCTAATAGCATTATAGGTTAGTGGTGTTTATGATTGTCTTAGTTAGGGTTCCTGTTGCCATAATGAAACACCATGACCAAAAAGCAAGTCGAAGAGGAAAGGTTTATTTGGCTTCCACTTCAGCAGTGCTATTCACCACTGAAGCAAGTCAGGGCAGGATCCTGGAGGCAGGAGGTGATGCAGAGGTCGTGGAGGGGTGCTGCTTCACTGGCTAGCTCCCCTGGCCCGATCAGCCCACCTTCTTATAGAACCCAGGGTCACAAGTCCAGGGATGGCACCATCTACCATGGACTGGGCCCTCCCACACTGATCACTAAATGAGCAAATACTCTACAGCTGAATGTCAAGAAGTCATTTCCTCAGTTGAGGCCCCTTCTTCTTGCTTGTGTCAAGTTGACACACAAAACTATATAGTACAACTGACCCCTTGTCAACTATAACATACAAATACATCACTAGTAAGCCACAGCCCTTCATTTATTAATCTCCATGATCTTAAATAACTTTAAAGTCACACAGCCTTTACAAATTTAAACACATTAAAATTTGAGTTCCTTAAAAACAGGCACTTTCTTTAAAAATCTGACGTCTTTTAAAATTCAAGTCTCTCAGCTGTGGGCTCCAATAAAGTACTTTCTTATTTCAAGAGAGAAAAATTAGGGAACAGTCAATCACAGCAAAACAAAATTCCAACCATCCATTATCTGGGATCCAGTCATGATCTTCTGGAGTCCTCCACATGACTTGTTCACCTCTCTAGCTCTGCCCTCTGAAACACACACAGTCTCTCTTCTAGGTGCCCACTGGATACACTCCACTGCCGTCACTCTACTCGGTGGTCAGTCGCCCCATACTGGCATCGCCCAAGTGCTGTGGTCCCTTGCTGCAACTGGGATGCACTTTCACCAATAGCCTCTCATAAGCTCTCCTCACGGTACCAAGCCTCAGCTTCGTTGCGTGACCCCTTCAGTCCTGGGCCTTCAACTGCACCTTCATCAAAGGCCTTTCCTGAACTCTCTTAGTGCCAAGTCTCAGCTGCTCTCTATGGCCCCTTCATGCCTCCAAAACCAATATCATCTGCATGATGCTTACATGATACCAAGTCCGGCTGTCAGCATGAGGTACAATCTTGACTGCCTCTGGAACACAGTTTCTCCATGCTCTCATGAAATACTTCCCAGAAGATTTCACCTTGGTGATGCTGGTCTCTTCTTAACCACCACTAATTTCTTAGCCAATCAGCACCAAGTATCCCAACAAAAGCAAACTTTTGCTTTAGTAGTTCTGGTATCTTGTTAATCACAGCTGATTCTTCAGCCCCAGCTAACCAGAACCACGGGATCTTAATTCAAAATAACAATCAAGACCCTGATAGATTCTTTAAACTTCCCTGCGAAACTCCACAAATCAGGCCTCCATGCTCGGCATTGCTCTAAGTATTCTTATCTTCCAAGCACCTAAAGAATATCCCACAGAGCTCTTAACACCCAATGGTTCTTCTAGTCTAAAGTTCCCATGTTCTTCTACAATTCTTCCCAAAACATGGTCAGGTCTGTTGATAGCAGTATCCCACTATGTTGGTACCAATTTGTCTTAGTTAGGGTTCCTGTTGCTGTGATCAAACACCATGACCAAAAAGCAAGTCCAGGAGGAAAGGGTTTATTTGGCTTCCCTTTCAGCATTGCTATTCACCACTGAAGCAAGTCAGGACAAAAACTCCAACAGGGCAGGATCCCAGAGATAGAAAGTGATACGGAGGCCACGGAGCGGTGCTGCTTACTGGCTAGCTTCCCCTGGCCCGCTCAGCCCACCTTCTTATAGAAGCCAGGATCACAAGCCCAGGGATGGCACCATCCACCATGGGCTGGGCCACTAAATGACAAAATGCCTTACAGCTGGATTTCAAGAAGGCATCAGTTGAGGTTCCTTCCTCTCTGATGACTCTAGCTTATGTCAAATTGATACACAAAAGCAGCTGGTACAGTGATTCTTCTTTTATTTCTTTGAAAATACAAAGATGTCGTGACATATTCTGTCTGGGCCATGAGTCACGGATAGAAATGCAAACCTGCAGCTCAGAGTTCATTTCCCAAGTCTCCACTTTTAAAACACTGCAGCTTCAGGGTGGGAGAGTAGAGCCATGACTCTCATAGAAACTGACTAGAGCAAAGCCATCATGAGGAACGCTCTTTCTGCATCAAAGGTGATGGCTTCTGCACATCAATCAGTCAATACCCCAAGACACGACTACTGCTGCATTTCACATAATGTCACATAATGAATGAGTCCCAGCCAGAAAAAAAGGTCTGCACAATGAGATCCTCCAAGTAGGGGACAAAAAAGACAAATGATAAACAAAACAAAACAAACAGCTGATCTCTCCTGTTCAGGAAGTTACCACTGAGCATCCTAACCAGGTGGGTGATGTGAACAGGAATTCTTCTCAGACAAACAGATATGAAGTATCAACAAACAAACAAAAGAACGCAGTATCACTGCTGTGATATTAAGCACCAAAGAGCAATACAAGTAGATTAGAATATACACACAAGAACAACAATTCGTACATACACTTGTCATGTTCAGCACTTTATACTGTGCTTAAATCTTTAGTATTAGAAACCAAGTATTAATGAAACCGAAGATATGTCTCTTTTAATTCCACATATTCCTAAGTGATTCCAACCAGTCCATGTGTTTCAACATGCATTTTTACAACCATGATTCAAGGAAATGGGGCAAATTCCACAAATAGAGCCTACATGGCATATGAGCCCTGACTCAGCAACACAATAAGCCCATCCTCCACATCAATTGGGCATCAACATTTTTTTTTTGGTCATGTGTCAAAATGGAAATATTTTCAAAGTTACATGTGGGATACCACCTACCCAAAAAAAGTCTGGGGAGAGCAGAATAGAGATAAGTGCTATGAGATAGGGAATTACAGAATTATATTGTATAGCCATAGTGACAGAGACAGATTGGTATGGGAATAAACATAGACAGGAGGATAACAGAATAACATAGACAATCCAGAAAGAAAACCATTAATCCATTCCCACTTAATATTTGCCAAAGGGGGGAAAATACATTAGAAAAATATGGACTTTTCAACAAATGGTGCTAGCACAACTGGATCCAGCAGGAGAATTAGATGCTTAGTCTTTCACACTACACAAAAATCCAATCAAAGTGGACCAAAAACCTTATTTAAAACCATACACCCAGAAACCTAGAAAACCTAGGGAATACCCATAAGGATGTTGTGAGTTCTGGATTAGAAAGAACACCAACAGCAGCACAGGAACTAACCTCATGTATCAACAGATGGGACTACATGAAAATGAAGAGTTTCTGTTTATCAATGGAAACAATCAGCAGAACACAAAGATATCCCACCGAGTGGGAGAGAATCTGTTCCGGTGATGCTTTGGATCGGTGCTCATACCTAGAATTTACCAAAAATTACAGAAATAACATGGAAACAAAACTGCCAATCAACAAACAGGAAACAACTGAACAGACACTTTTTCAAAGACAGAAACACAAACGCCCAAGGATCCCTAAACTGCCAGGAGAGAAATGGGTACAAAAACTACTTTGAAATGCTGCTTACTCCAGGAGAGGCTGTCATCAACTAATGTCACAGCAAATGTTGGAGAGGATGAGGAAAGTGTAATGAACTGAAAACCAAGCCCAAGCCCAATGAGAGAATGGACAGCAGTAACGTCTCAAGGGTTTATTATCTGACAGCCTGGCACTTCTGCTCTGGAGAGAAATGTACTCCATCTGCAGAGAACATCGTTCTTTTACATACATTTTGTTTCTGGGCAAGCAAGGGCAAGGAGGCGGATCACTAAGGCCGAGGGAAAGCAGTTAGCTTAAGCTGCACCACAAAACTGTTGAAAATGTTGAAACAATGGACACGGCTCCAGCTATGACCCAGCTTGAGCAACTTCATATGTTACCTTGTAAAGCCAGTCTGAAGGACTTTAGATGCTATCTCTTTCGTGTGATGTCACCTTCCTCACAACACACTGAACTTAGGTAAAGAACAATTCAACCCTTGGGTTGGTTTCCTTTTTCTTTTAGAGAAGATGTATTTCTCAAAGCCAAGTCTTATTCATTGTTGGTGCGGATGGGAGGGTGGTGCACATTAACACACTCAAATGAAATCAGTTTGAAGAGTACTAGCAAACTAAAGATAGAACTAACATAAGGCCCAGGTCTTTCAGTCCTGAGCATATACTCAGAGAACTCCACACCCACTATAGAGATATTTACACCCCGTGGTTGTATGCATAATAACAAAGCATTATAATCAACCGAATAATCTATCCAAAGATGAATTGACAATGAGAATGATATACATACAAAATGGAATACTATTCAGCTGAAAAGTGTATTAAAATTTGCAGCAAAATGGATGGAGTCATAATGTGAGGTTCTACACTATCAGCAGGAAGAAATCATGTTTTCCCTCATATGAAGAATCTACTGATTAATATTTGTATATGGGATACAACATACATGTGGGTACAGTAGAACATGGAGAAAAAAGAACAAGAAAGGTTAAATATAAGTATTGATGTAAGATTTAGAGGGCATGTAATCAAAATCAGTTATGAAAAGATATAAAGCTAAGTGCATTTTATTTCTTTTCTTTTTTTTTTTTTTTCCGAGACAGGATTTCTCTGTGTCTTTGGAGGCTGTCCTGGAACTCGCTTGGTAGTCCAGGCTGGTCTCGAACTTACAGAGATCTGCCAGTCTCTGCCTCCCGAGTGCTGGGATTAAAGACGTGTGCCACCAACGCCCAGCTCAGATTTTTTGATTTCTAATGATAAACAGATCAAACTATATTGGATACTGAAACTATAAAATCCCTTGTGAGGCTCCAGAGATTCTGTTCCCAGTGACTATTCTAACTGTATAAAAATGTATTGAGTTGTACAGTATTTGGGTCCGGCAAATTTCAATGTATGACTTTTTGTTTGCAATATTTTTCATAATAAACTTTAAAAAACTCAGAAGCAGAAAATTAGAGGCTCCCAATGTCTCAACTATAACATTTCGACCAAAAAATAAAGGAACATGATCACTGACCTGGAACAGATTAATTGGAGAATCAGCCATTTCTTTCTGTTTCTCTTCTTTGAGTTTCTCTTTCAGGAACAAGGAATAGATGGCTTGCTTCCCTTTTATATTAAGGAGTCAAAAAGCAAAAGTTAGTAATGAAAGCTGTTAGAGAACAATGTCAAACCATATGAAAAGACCCAAGCAAGAGAGCACGATCAGGTGTCCCGACAATGATCCCAAATCTAGGAGAGCATGGAAAGACATTTAAAGCTTGAAGAGAAAACTACCATCAACAATATTGTTGCACAAAAAAATTTCTATCTCCAAACTGATGTAGACATAAGTGTATTTAAGGCAGTCACAAAGTAACACAGTTCATTTCACTAAAGCAGCATTGCAGATGATAAATTAGAGGCAAAATACACACAGGAGAATTAGATGAATTTTCCACGATGACGACAACGTTGTACATAACAAGTTTCAAGTGAAGAATAGATAAATGCAGGAGAACTAGGAAGTAATCATCCATGGGAAAGACAGCGAAACACTAACGATCACAAAAAGAATACTATGAGTATTTCAACCAGCAATAACACCCCCACCAAAAAAATACGAAATAAAAAAAACAGAAATCTAGCCACTCTGAAAATCAATATGGAAAATCCTGAAAAAGTTAAAGAAATATAGCACATGACCCAGCTGTACCACTCCTTGTCATATTCTCAAAAGACTCAATATCCTACTCCACAGATACTTGGTCAGCCATGTTCATTGCTGCTCTACTCACAATAGCTACAAAAGGGAAATGACTTAAATGTCCTTCCACTGAAAACTGGATAATGGAAATGCAATACACAGAACCCATGGATTTTTCTCAGGGATTAAAAAAAACTGAAATCATGAGTTTTGAGGTAAAAGGAAGGCCCTGAAAGGATTATATTGAATGGAGTAATCCAAACTAAGAAAGATAAGACCCTTCGAGCCACCATGTGGTTGCCAGGAATTGAACTCAGGACCTCTTTGAAAAGCAGCCAGTGCTCTTAACCTCTAAGCCATCTTTCCAGCCTAGAAAGACAGACATTGCACGATCTCTTTCATAGGAAGCTCTTAGCTGCAGTGACTGCTGTTTCAAGAAAAAAACAAACAAACAAACAAACAAACAACTTCCCATCTAGGCTGATAATGCTCCCACAAGACATTTTCTAACCAAACCACCCACACAAGGCAGGTCACAGCTGTGGAAGATTCTCCCCAAACATAACAGGCTATTGCTGTTGTCCATGCTTGCCTCCCAGATGTAGAAGGTGATTCCCTACTACTGAAGAAGCCAGGTACTTCAAACATAGGACCCAGAGGATGAGAGCTGGAACTGACCTTAAAGATTCTTCCCAGAAGGCAACATGAAGCTTCCAAAGGAAGGAAACAGCCAACAGTCCCATGACACCTATGAACCACAACAATGATATGCACTGAGTGACATCCTTAAGGGTCCAAGAGTGGCACACACACCTTGGTGGTAAACAACAGCTTCTAATTGGATTAAGACCCTCTCAACAAGATGGAGAGCATGCCTGGTACTGGAAACCTAGTCAGTTTCCCCAGGGCTAGCAAAGGCATGGATCCTGTAGGAGAACCTACAATCACTACTTTACTAAATAGGCATAATCGCTAACTGCATTCTAAATATTTTCCTTATTCCCACAGATAAATGTAGTAGTCCTCATCCCTCATCTATCAAACTTCCTTATGCAACACATGGAGATTATCACCAAAAAGCACAGTCAAGATGTAGACTTGTGATGCTCCGTCCCCACTGACACACAAACACCACAACTCCTTCACCTCAGCTCAGGGATCACTGAGAAAGAGGGGCAGGAATAGTGTAGGAGCCAGAGGAACAGGATGCTTGCTGAGAGATTGTGTCTCCTAGCAATGTCAGAGAAGCTACGTGCATGAAATCTTACAAACATGGCTGACTAAACATGAGCTCAACAAGGGCAACACCAAGAATCACGCTAACACAGAAGCTCACTAGGCCTCAACCCTAGTCAAAACACCAAGGAATCCTGAGAGCTGCAGAAATACTCTTCCCCAGAGAAGAGTGCATCGTATGGTTATCCAATACCAAATGTTCATCCTGAAAACATAGAGTAGGCTCTATTTTTATATTTAGGAGACAGCCATGAGAAGATACTACAGATAAAATTTAACAGTCTGTATACATACTTCCTGATTCTTATCAAAACCCTGTTGGCATAGACAGGTATACCAATGGAATCGATTGAAAACCCTAATATTAACCCATATATGTATGAACATCTGATCTTTGACAAAGAAGCTAAAAATATACAATGCAATAAAGAAAGCATCTTCAACAAATGGTGCTGGCATAACTGGAGGCTGGCATGTAGAAGAATGTGGATAGATCCATGTTTATCGCCATGCACAAAACTTAAGTCCAAATGGATCAAAGACCTCAACATAAATCCAGCCACACTGAACCTCTTAGAAGAGAAAGTGGGTGGTACCCTTAAACAAACTGGTACAAGAGACAGCTTTCTGAACATAACCCCAGTAGCACAGACAGTGAGGTAGATAATTAATAAATGGGACCTCCTGAAACTGAGAAGCTTCTGTAAGGCAAAGGACACAGTCAGCAAGACAAAAAGGCAGCCCACAGAATGGGAAAAGATATTCACTAACCCCACATCTGACAGAGGGCTGACCTCCAAAATTTACAAAGAACTCCAGAAGCAAGTCTCCAAAACACCAAAGGATCCAATTAAAAAGTGGGCTACAGAACTAAATAGAGAATTCTCAAAAGAGGAGTCTAAAATGCCTGAGAGGCACTTGAGAAAGTGCTTAACACCCCCAGCCATCTGGGAAATACAAATCAAAACAACTCTGAGATACCATCTCACTCATGTCAGAATGGCTAAAATCAAAAACACCAATGACAATTTATGCTGGAGAGGATGTGGTGAAAAGGGAACACTCCTCCACTGCTGGTGGGAGTGCCAACTCGTACAGCCACTTTGGAAATCAGTATGGAGATTCCTCAGAAAAATGGGAATAAACCTACCACAAGATCCAGCAACTCCATTCTTAGGCATATATCCAAAAGATGCCCACTCATACAACAAGGATGTCTGTTCCACTATGTTCATAGCAGCATTATTTGTAATAGCCAGAACTTGGAAGCAACCTATTTTGCCCCTCAACTGAAGAGTGGATAGAGAAAATGTGGTATATTTACACAATGGAGTACTTTTCAGCAGAAAAAGAACAATGGAATCCTGAGATTTCCAGGCAAATGGATGGCACTAGAAGAAACCATCCTGAGTGAGGTGACCCAGTCACAAAAAGAGAAACATGGCATGTACTCTCTCATATATGGATTTTAGACATAGACCTGGGGAGTGCCAGCCTACAATCCCATGGCCAGAGAGTCTGGGAAACAGAACCTTCATTCAATCAATGGCTGATGGAAGCAGAGGCAGACTCCCACAGCTAAGCACTGAGCTGAACTCAAGAAATCCAGTGACAGAGAGGGAGGACTGATGAGCAAAGGGGTTAAGACTGGGCTGGTTTAAACCCCAGAAACAGCTGACCTGACAAGGGTTAGCTCTTGAATCCCAGACTGATGCCTGGGAATCCAGCATGGGACTGATCAAGACCCCCTGAATGTGGGTGTCAGTGAGGAGGCCTAGGTAATCTATTGAGCCTTGGGTAGTAGATCAGTATTTATCCCGGGTATACAAATGGACTTTGGGCTCCCATCCAACAATGA
Organism: Mesocricetus auratus; assembly: GCF_017639785.1. NCBI lineage: Eukaryota > Metazoa > Chordata > Mammalia > Rodentia > Cricetidae > Mesocricetus > Mesocricetus auratus. The sequence continues at coordinate 1,973,266 of NW_024429215.1, read as the reverse complement.
GAGATGCACTCTCACCCTGAACTCTTGGGGGAGGGTCCAGACCCTGCCCTGGATGAAATGACAGACTATGGACACCCCCAAGGAGGGCCTCACCCTCCCTGGGGAAATGAGGGGATATTGGAGGGGTTGGTGGGAGGGCACGGGAGGAGGGGAGGGAAAGGGAGAGGGACCAGGTACTGACATGTGAAGCAACCTTGTTTCTAATTTAAATTTAAAAATAAAATATATACCCTGTTGGCATTATTTTCAGGGATGGAGACATTAACATGAAAAGGAAGAGAACATGCTAGGATACCAAAGGCTTCAAAATTCTGAAAACAATAAGCAAACCTAGAGGTCATAATTTTGATATTTTATAAGACATTAAAAGCATGGGCATCAAAACCAATTAATATGCTAAGATGACATAATCAGTGACGTAAATCAGTAAGAATCACTCACATCACAATAAGCATCACTCACATGCATAGTCAAATAAAACTTTATCTGTCTCCTAGTGTCAATTCTTCCTTAGAACCTCTTCTCCTACCTCCAATAGGATAACCCAAAGGAGCTCTATCTCAGTTGAAGTCTCCAGAGTCATTTCTATTGAGACAGAATATTGTAGATGGAGGTTTCTGCCCCGCCCAGTTCTGAGGCTGTTTATTCCCAAATGAACACACAGAGGCTAATATTAATTATAAGCTGTTTGGCTGATGGTTCAGGCTTCTTATTAGCTGGCTAGCTCTCTCTTAATTATTAACCCATTTCTATTAATCTGTGTATCTCCACGTAGTCTTGCCTAACTGGTGATGGCCAAACCTCTAGCTACCTGGCGCCTCACTCTGGCAACTACTTCCCTGCCTTTCCTCTTCCAAGAATTCTCCTAGTCAGGTAGCACCGCCTATACTTCCTGCCTGGCTACTGGCCAATCAGCATTGCTCATCAACCAGTAAGAGAAACATATTCACAGCATAAAGAAGGACCGCCACCCTCGCAATACAGCAAAACGGATTTCCTGTTCCGCTTTCACACTCACTTGATTCCCTTTCCCAAGTTCAATGCCCTCCACCACACCTGGATCCTTAGTCACTGTCTCTTCCTCCTCCATCTTCCAGGCCCCTTTGTTGAGCTCCACAGGTGAGCAGGTCTGGGTGACCAATGAGCCCTGCACATGAGAAAGAGACTCTTTAGAGGATTTCTCACACCGCACTGCGTAAAGTAGATAAAGAGAAAACAAAACACAGGGTTACACCAGTGATTCCCCAATTGTCCTGCAGTGTCAGAATACTGAAAACAACTAGAAAGCATCTTCAGTTTAGTGTAACTTGAATCACAATTGCAATCACACCTCAGTCAAAACTCGGGGATAGAAATGGGGATATCATACTAATAAGGTTCTGAATTAATCATGGACCAAAACTGATGGAAGCCTTACATCTCTCAAAGGGATACACAGGAAGGAGAGAGAATATTTCATGAAGATTTTCTTTGTTCCTCGCTTTATTCTGTGAAACTCATTCACACTTGCAGATTAGTTTGTCAAGAAACCCTGAGGGACTAGGCATTGGTGGCTCATGCCTTTAATCCCAGCACTTGGGAGGCAGAGCCAGGCGGATCTCTCTTGAGTTCTGAAGCCAGACTGGTCTACAGAGTGAGTTCCAGGACAGCCTCCAAAACAATACAGAGAAACTGTGTCTCGAAAAACAAACAAGAAGGAGGGAGGGAGGGAGGGAAGGAAGGAGGGAGGGTGGGAGGGAGAAAGGAAGGGAGGAAGGGAGGAAGGGAGGAAGGGAGGAAGGGAGGAAGGAAGGAAGGAAGGAAGGAAGGAAGGAAGGAAGGAAGGAAGGAAGGAAGGAAGGACTGAGGAGGAGCAAGGGAGATTACTGCAGGCAAACTATTCTAACCCACATAAACCAGACTGCTGCAACTCTGCAACATCCAGTCTCTGTACAAAGCCCTCAGAGGAGGGTCCAGGCATTGCTCCTCCTCCTGGGAGCCGACCACAGTCATACCACTGTCAACAGACCACAAAATAAACACCTCCATTGAATCATCCTGTTGGTGCACACCTTGAATCCTAGAAGTTGGGTGACAGCGGTGGGTGGGATTCTGACTCTTGTTAGTTCCAGTCCAGCATGGTCTACGAGGTGAGTTCTTGTAGTTCTGTTCTTGGATTGCCAGATACAGCAAAGCAAGAACAGAGAAAGCAGAAACAATAAACCAAAAAAACCAGTTTGGTTTTATGTCTATGGAAAAAGTACTTCTCTTGATCGAAGGAAGAAAAAGACAATTGCCGACATTTTTTCTGATGTACATGAGTGACTATAATTACTAAGTGTCTTTTAATATTGTCCTATACTGCAATGCTTTTTCTTCCTTCTATTTTGGTTATTTTCAAGACAGGGTTGAAGTTGTTCTGGAGACCAGGCTGGCATTGCAATCAAGAGATCCACCTACCTCTGCCTCCCTAGTGCTGGGACTAAGGGTATGTGCCACCGCCACTTGGCTTATAATTTTTTTTTAATTTTCTACCTGAAAACACTGTGATCTGAGTGCCTCAAACAGCATGCTGCACTTTCCAGACGCTAGGTGCAACATTGAAAATTCAGAACGAGAAGACACGTTTCAGTTTATGTTTGTTTTCGGTTTTTGAGACAGGGTGACACCTGTAGCTATGTTATGTCCTGGAATTCACTATGTAAACAAGGCTGGCCTCAAACTTACTGAGATCCACCTGCCTCTGCTTCCAGAGGGCTGGTATTCACCGCCTGTGCCACTGGGCCTGGCAAGGACGCTTTTCAGAATGTTGTATATCATATACTGCAGATGAAAAATTAATTAGAGGTAAAAGTTTACTTTTAAATGTTAATTTTTACAGCCATAACTATGGACCTCGAAAATATATACAAATATATACTATATACACACATGCACACACACACACACACATATATATCTGAATTTGTCAAACCTGCAATCATTCCTTTCATAACAAGTATCTAAAAGCTCTCTGGGGATGCAATTTCACAGGTCCACACTCCACCCTCTTGACCAGGTAAGTGGTTTAACAGGGTAGTGAATGTAAATTTCAAGAGCTCTTTACTAGCCACCACCGCACACAGAAATGCGTCTGTAAATATCAACAAATAAATTCAAATCTCCTACTATAGTATCCCTACATGAAAAAGAAAAAATCAGTAATAGTCCAGTTCATACGACCTAAATGTACGCGAGAGGGAAAGACACCCGCAGCAGAACTTGGAGCCGGCTTCCCGATGAGCAGCAGAGAAACCGCTCGCACCCCGTCCCCTCCCTCCCGGGTCCCAGCCCCGCGGCTCCTCTGACCTGGGAGGTTCCAGGGCCGCCGGGCTGCGGTTCCCGCCACTGCGCTGCTGCTGACGCTGACTTTCCCAGGCCGCCCCGCGCGGACACTGCGGCTCCGGAGTCTCCAGGTCCCCGCGGCGCCCGCCGTGTCCCCCGCACCCGGGTCTGCAGCGCGGTTCCCACCGTGCGGGACCCGGGGCAACAGCAGAAAACGGGTAACGGGCACCCGCGGGCTGAGGATCCCTTGCTCAGCTAACCCGGCCTCGGCAAAGCCCCTCCCCTCAGGTCACGCCTCTAGCCCCTCCCACGCACTTCCTCCGCACGTGACCAATGGTAAACAACCGCCTTCAACGTCTGCTTCCGGTTTCGTGTCCCCGCCCCACGGCCCCGCCCCTCCCACTCGGTCTCCCCAGGGCTGCAGCTGTCAGGCTGCCCTGGACCCGCTCTGCACAGACTCCACACACGCTTGCTGCAGCCTAGACCAGAGCTGCATCCGGGAGGACGCTGCACCCCGGGGTCTGACTTTCTTATCCTGAGTTTTTTGATTAAAATTGCTGAGTCCAAAGCCTCATATTTAGGGATTCCAGTGACCTGGCCTGTAACTCCATAGAGAAAACACAACAGCCCAGCAGCAGTGGAGCACATCTTCAATTCCAGCCCTCGGGAGGCAGAGGCAGGTGGATCTCTGTGAGTTCGAAGCCAGCCTGGTCTAAAAGAGCTAGTTCCAGGCCAGGCTCCAAAGCCACAGAGAAACCCTGTCTCAAGCCTCCCCCGCCAAAAAAAGAAAGGAAAAAAAAAAAAAAAGAAAAAGACAATAACCAGAAATCCTGATGTTAAGCTTCCAAACCCCAAACACAAACTAAGATGAAATATTGCTGCCATAAATTCCTATTTCCATAACTGTATCCCCTAAGGAGACCAAAGTAGATGAAATATGGGAAGCAGAACAACCCCGCCCCCCAATACACACACACACACACACACAGACTTTTTGTTTTGGGGTTTTTTTGTTTTTGTTTTCTGAGACAGCATTTCTCTGTAGCTTTGCAGGCTGTCCTGGAAATAGCTCTTGTAGATCAGGCTGGTCTCAAACTGTGCCTCCCCAGTGCTGGGATTAAAGGTGTGCTCCACCAACGCCCGGCTTTATGAGGTCAAAATACATAAGGAGGAAGCAAGCCCCTGAAGTAAATCAAAAGAGGGTGGGAACAAAGGGACTGGAGGACAAGAAAACGCAAGCAAATGGCTTGTCCTCGAAGAAAGAGTACACAACTCAGGCTATGAATGCTGAATTCAGTAAGGAGTTAGGAAATTCAAATTGAAGTCAAAGAAGCAAAAAAACACAATAGTAAATCAATGAAAAGCCTCTCCACAAGAATACAGGAAGTATGTTCTCGTGGAAGCCCCACCTCAAACCCCTCCCCTCTCCCTCTAAAACCTGGTACATTCCAGAAAGCCTGCCAAAGAATGAGCCCTCCCCTAAGGTGCTCAAGACCACTCCCACAGGGTATTTGCACTGTCCCTCATTCAGTCAACCCTCTCAACACTGTAAGCATCCCACTACACAAGCTCCTATCATTCCTCTTTATTTTATTTTACTTTATTTATCTTAGCCAATTACAAATGGAATGTCAAAAACATCACATGGAAACAAGATTCTGGCTACTGTTGGGCTAGGGTTGAGGATGGAATCACAAATTCATTTTATGCAATACAGGTGTTGTACCTGAAGTTTCATGCTCAGGGCTCATGCTCTGATCTAGTAGCACCATGGTTTGCATCCTACACTGGCACCGGGAAAAGATGCAACACACCCACAAGGCCAGGCTCTCCACCAGGCCCAACCCTGAGGCCAGAGAACTACCAGAGTATTGGACTCGCTTGCACCCACCGAAAGGGAACTCCTAACCACCAGACCAGTAAGGGGCTCTTTCTGCATACACTAGAAGAAGCGATGGGAAAGAGACAATACAAAAACACACTCAGCAACAGAAAAACAAATTCTAGAGACTCCACACCAACAAGACTCCAATGTTCCAATGCAAATGAAGCAGAAGAGAATGACCTTAAAAACATCTTCATGAAAATGATAGAGACCCTAAAAGAGGATATAGGAAAATCCCTCAAAGAAATGGAAGAAAAAGCAAACCAAAAAATGTAAGAAAGGAAGAAAAACAAACCAAAAAATTTTTAAAAATGCAATAAATGGATGAAAAGACAAAGCAAAAATTGTAAAAAATAATTCAAACAGTACAAGGGCTGAAAACTGAAATACAGACAATAAAAAAAACAAAATCTGAAGGAAGACTGGAAATAGAAAAGCTGGACAAATGGTCAGGTACTACAGATGCAAGCATAACCAACAGAATACAAGACATGGAAGAGAGAATCTCAGGTGTTGAAGATACACTAGGCGAAACTGATTCATTGAACAAAGAAAATCTGAAGGCCAACAAATCCCTAACACACAACATCCAGGAAATATGGGACACCATGAAAAGACCAAACCTAAGAATAATAGGTATAGAAGAAGGTGAAGGGACCAAGCCACCAGGAACCTTCAGAGAGAGCTGGGCCACTTCTGCCCACACTCAGGGCAGAGGTCAGAGGTGAGCACCGGATCCCCATCTTACACTCGATTTCCTCCTGCACTCCCTCTCTCTCGGATCCCCCGGCTTGGGGACAGCAGCCAGGTCGACTCCCTCCTGAAGGACTACCAACTGACCAGGAGCCTGCAGAGAGACAAACCCAGGACAAAGGGCAGAGAGCAGAGGCCAGAGATTATTGGATTTGCTTGCATCCACCGAAAGGGAACCCTCATCGACTACCCACCAGGAGAGGAAGAGACTCTTTCTAAACCCACTGGAAGAAGTGATGGGGAAAAGGCAGTATAAGAACACACCTAGCAAAAGAAAAACAAATATATGACACCACCAGAGTCTAGAGATTCTACACTAGTAAGACCTGAACACTCCAATGCAGACGAAGTGGAATGGAATGACCTTAAAAACACCTTCATGAAAATGATAGAGGCCCTCAAAAGGATGTAAGAAAATCCCTTAAAGAAATGGAAGAAAAAACAAAAAAATCCAAAAAATGCAAGAAAGGGAGGAAAACACGATGCAAAAATTAAAAGAAACAATTCAAACAATGCAAGGATTGAAAGCTGACATGGAGACAATAAAAAAACACAGTCTGAAGGAATGCTGGAAATAAAAAAACTGGGGAAACGGGCACGTATTACAGATGGAAGCATAACTAACAGAATACAAGAGATGGAAGAGAGACTCTCAGGTGTTGAAGACACACTAGGAGAAATGGATTCATCAACCAAAGAAAATCTGAAGTCCAACAAATCCCTAACACAAAATATCCAGGAAAAATGGGACACCGTGAAAAGACCAAACCTAAGAAAAATAGGTATAGAAGAAGGAGAAGAAAACCACCTCAAAGGGGCAGAAAACATATTCAACAAAATCATAGAAGAAAAATTTCCCAAACTAAAGAAAAACTTGCCAATGAAGGTACAAGAAGCTTATAGAACACCAAATAGAGTGGATCACAAAAAAAAGTCCCCTCGCCACAAAATAAAGAATACTTAGAGCAGCTAATGAAAAAAGTCAAGTAACATAAAAAGGCAAACCTATCAGAATTACACCTGACTTCTTCATGGAAACTCTGAAAGCCAGAAGGTCCTGGATAGAAAATCTACCAACACTAAGAGACCATGGATGCCAGCCTAGACTACTATACTCAGCAAAGCTTTCAATCACTATAGATGGAGAAAACAACATATTCCATGACAAAACTACATTCAAGCAATATGTATCCACTAACCCAGCCCTACAGAAAGTTCTGGAAGGAAAACTCCAACCCAGGAAGTTAACTACAACCAGGAAATCATAGGCATTAGATAAACCCACCTTACCAACAGCCAAAAGAAAAAGGGGGGGATTCCACACATAATTCCACCACCACCACCCATCCCAAATCAAAGAAGAATGAGCAAACAATGGTCACTAATATCCCTCAATATATTAATGGCCTTAACTCGCCCATAAAAAGATACAGACTAACAATGGATTCGAAGACAGAACTCATCCTTCTGCTGCATACAAGAAACACACCTCAGCCTCAAAGACAGACATTACCTCAGAGTTAAAGGTTGGGAAAAGATTTTCCAATCAAATTGCCCCAAGAAACTAGCAGGGGTAGCAATCCTAATATCTAACAATTTAGACTTTAAAATGAAATCAATCAAAAGAGATGAAGGAGGACATTACATACTCATCACAGGAGAAATCCACCAAGATGAAGTTTCAATTCTGACATTACTAAAACTCAAGTCACGTATAAAGCCCCACACACTTATAGTGGGAGATTTCAACAGCCCACTCTCACCACTAGACATGAATACCAGACAGAAACTAACGAAGAAACAAACTGTGGGGGAGCCCAGAGTGCAGTATGGTAGGACTCAAGTCCTTCCTGCCTGGGTTGGTCCATTCCATGTCATGCATCATACACAATCCCCCAGTGAAGCAGAAAGAGGCAAGAACCCCTGAACAAATGGGGGGTAGGGGTGTACGGGGGAGAGACATAGAAGAAAGAAGAGGGGGAGAAGAGGAGAGGAGGAGAGCATGAGGGATCAGGAACATTGAAGAGGAGAGCAAGAAAAGAGACACATCAATAGAGGCAGCCACTATGGGTTTAGTAAGAAATTGGCACTAGGGAATTATAAAGAGATCCAAAAGGATGACCTCAACTAGGACCCTAAGCTATAGTGGAGTGGCTACCTTAAATGCCCGTCCCCTATAATGAGAATGATGACGACCTTAAATGTCATCCTAGAGCCTTCATCCAGCCTCAGTGACACACCTCCAACAAAGGCACCATGTTCCCTTTTAAAAGGACCCTGCCCAGCTCCCATCCTCCTCCTCCTTTTCCTCCTCCTTCCTCTTTCACTCTCTGTCTCTCTGTCTCTGTCTCTCTGTCTCTGTCTCTGTCTCTCTCTGTTTCCCCCTCTGTGGCCTCTCTCTTGCTGTCCCTCTTTCCTTTCTCATGTTACTCTTGTCCCCAAATGGCAGTCTCCTCCCTCCCTGCTCCCCTTTCCCCTTTCTGTGATCCCTTTGCCTAATAAAAAATAAAACCCTCTGCTTGAACCCTATCACAGAGCATCTTTCCTTTGTGGGCTGCTTAAATTACAATAATAGCCCCTTGTTCCAGTAACCCTCACCTACTCTTCAGCTATTCCCTGGACATTTAATAAGGCTTAAGGTGAGACATAAGCTGTTTGCTTTGTCAGATTTTATCTGTTTTTTTTTTGACCCTGAAATATGCATGCCTGGTATACTTTCTATTGCCAGAGAATTGCTAATTGTGTCTGCTTGGGTATATAAACTAGAAACATTGTGGGATAAGGGATAACTTTTGGAGAGAGCATTTGAAGAGATCTTTTGAAGTATAAGGAGACACTATGAGAATGAAATGCATATGAACTAATTCTCTTGCCCTCATATCCTGATTCCCACTAGCTGTTTAGCTTCTGGCCTGAACCCTGAGAGAACACTAGGCTGAAAATTGCAGGTTCTCGATACAGTTACATTACAAGATAATTTTACAATAAAAAAGAATATGCTTTCTCTGGACTGACCTAAATAGTAAAAACTATTACATAAAAAGTACTGAGTTTCTCACTGCCTGTCTTGTGAGACTGTGAGGCATGGAAGATTTGATTGGATTTGAGTACTATAGAAGTAGAAATCTGAGTAATATAATTAGTTACTCTATTTGGGACAGTGATTGTATGGATTGCAACTGAAATAAAAAAAAGCTGTGCCTGAGAGGCTGGTACTGAGGACACATTATGGCCATGAGATTGTCCCCAACTGAATTGTGTTTCTGATGGATATATTTGTGTCAGTTCCCTTGTGTTTATACCTACTCATCTATGGCAAATATTTTCAAAGATAATACACAATAATTAATGGAACAACAAATGCCCTTACTTCTAACATATCTATTCTTAGAGGTTTTTGGTTTCTTTTAATGTTTGCAGATATCTATTATATATATTTTATTTAAATTAAAAACAATCTTATTTGACTTATCAATTCCAGTTCCCTCTCCAACCCATTCTCCCATAACCCTCATGGCGCTGCCATCCACTACCCAGGGAGGGTGAGGGAATCATGAAAGTCTGTCAAGTTATTTGGGGCAGAACGTAGGCCCTCTCTTCAGTATCTAGGCTAAGAGAGTATCCCTCCATGGGAAATGGTCAAGAGAGTATCCCTCCATGGGAAATGGTCTCCCGAAGTCTGCCGTGCACTAGGGATACATCCTGGCTCCACTTCCAGAGGACCCATAGAATGCCCAGTGCTCCTAACGGACACCTATGTTCAGGGGACATGGATCATGCCTATGTCATGACTAGCTGGCAGACTGGGGTCCATGAGTTTCCACTTGCTCAGATCGGTGTTTCTGTGGGTTTTCCCAGCATGGTCTTGATCCCTTTGTTCATCACTCCTCCCTCTCTGAAACTGGATTCCAGGAGTTTGGTTCAGGGCTTGGCTGTGGATCTCTGCTTCTGCTTCCATAAGCTACAGGATGAAGGCTCTAGGATGGCATTTAAGGTAGTCCTCATTCTCATTATAGGGGATGGACATTTAAGGCAGCCTCTCCACTATTGCTTAGTGCCCTAGTTAGGGTCATCCTTGTGGATCTCTGTATAATTCCCTAGTGCCAGATTTCTCTTTAAACCTATAGTGGCTTCCTCTATTGGTTTGTCTCTTTTCTTGCTCTCCTCTATTCCTCTCCCCACTCAATCTTCCCGATCCCTCATGTTCTCCTCCCCCCTCCTCTTCTCCCCTCCTGTTTCTCCTACCTCCCTCCCGCTCCCCCATACACCCCATTTCTTCATAGGCTCTTGTCCCTTTCTACTCCAATGGGGGACTGTGTATGTCTCTCTTATGGTCCTCCTTGTTTCCTAGCTTCTCTGGAGGTGTGGATTGTAGGCTGGTTGTTGTCTTTTTCACTATGTCTGGAATCCATATATGAGTGAGTACATGTCATGTTTGTATTTCTGTGACTGAGTTAGCTCACTTAGGATGGTTTCTTCTAGTTCCATCCATTTGCCTGCAAATTTCAAGATTCCATTGTTTATTCTGCTGGGTAGTATGCCATTGGGTAAACGTACAACTTTTTCTCTATCCATTCTTCTGTTGAGGGGCATCTAGGTTGCTTCCAGGTTCCGACTATTACAAATAATGCTGCTATGAACATGAATGAACAGATGTCCTTGTTGTATGAATGTGTATCCTTTGGGTATATGCCTAACAATGGAATTGCTGGATCTTGAGGTAGACGGGTTCCCATTTTTCAGAAAAACCATCATACTGATTTCCAAAGTGGTTGTAAAAGTTTGCAATCCCACCACAATGGAGAAGTGTTCCCCTTTCTCCACATCCTCTCCAGCGTACACTATCATTGGTGGTTTTGACTTTAGCCATTCTGACAGGTGTAAGAGATATCTCAGAGTTGTTTTGATTAACATTTCCCTGATGGCTAAGGAATTTGAGCACTTGGTTAAGTGTCTTTCAGCAATTTTAGATTCCTCTACTGAAGACATTGTTTCCCACATACTGTTTCAGGTCACAACACTTTTTTTTCTCAAGGATGCATAGACAGTCATGTTACACAGTTTTTCTGTTGCTATAACACAAGGTCTGATTAAACCTTCCTCTATGTGCTTCAGCCTCACAAGCAAGATTGTGAGGGGTACACTATTTTATTTTTTACTAGAAACCTTTCCTATTAAAACCTGTAGGTAGAATACTTTTTGGTTATCATAATCTCTGATAATGAATCTCATTTTATAAAACAAAACTGTGTATTGAAAGACACTTTCTGGAGGTCATATATGAGAAATACACTCTGAATGAATGTTTCCTATCTGGAGCACCTACTCCCTGACACCGCATCTGCTTCCAAATAACCACACAAAGGCTTAATATTACTAATAAATGCTCAACCAAAAATTCAGACTTATTATTAACTAGCTCTTTCATTTTAAGCTAACACATATTCTTTATTTATGCTCAGCCATGTGATGTTATCTTTTCTCAGTATGGAATGCTCATCTTGCTCTCTCTATGTCTTACAGGCATTTTCTGACTCTACCCTTCCTATTCCCAGCATTCCTAGTCTGATTGTCCTGCCTAAACTTCTTGCCTGGCTACTGGCCAATCAGGGTTTCATCAAACCAACTCAAGTGACAGATTTTTACAGTGTACAAGAGGATTATTCCACAGCAACACACCTCATCTCTTCTACCTTATCCTCCTTGTCTCATGGCTTCCCAATCTTTTAATTCAAGGAAAAACATGTTAGCACAAACCCACTTAATCCTCTTTTTGAGAATAGCTGTACTAGGGGAAAAGCTAAAGAGACATGGCATCCTTTTCTCCAAAGCATAGGATTCTATGGAGGTAGGCACACATGTGTCTCTTTTTCATCATAACTCCTCCACTGTATGAGTATGTTCTTCCTGGGCATGAAGAAGAACCCTTGCATCATATCTTACCACACCAAGCCGGTGTGCATATGCAACTTTTAGGGACTGTGGTATAACCCCTTGATTATCAGCAAATTGGGAGTATCCCTGACAAAAAGCACCTCATTCCACACATGTTGGAGGAAGACATGAGCCCTGGATTTGATCTAATGGTGGTCCACTCTAAAATTTCTAGCCCTGGTTACATAGTTGATCACTTAGTGCATACAACTGTCACTGTATTTGGTAGGTATGCTATTTCATGTAACTCAGGAGCAGGTAGTTATAGTAAGAATGACACAGTGAATACTAGCCTCACAGCAAGACCAGCATCACTGTCAAGTATTATGCATCATAGGTGCTATGCACCTGCTTCCACACAATTTACATTTCATTCTCAAAATACATGTTATGATACCACTGTATTATGTGATTATTTTCTAGGGATTCCTGAAAGACTTCTATTCAACATAGACACAGAACTGAAGAAATGTAACAAATCATTCCACCATATTCTAGATTCTTAAATCCATGAGCTTCCAGTAGCTGCATTGAAAACCACAGGTGTATATTATCTTCCCTCATTGCTATTGTCACTTGCAGGGCACTCCTTTAGAGCATGATGTTTCCTATGTGGACAATTTTTTTGCAAAAAAATGTACCTTAATTGTAAATACAAACCATAAAGGATTAACATTGATAATTATAGTCAGGTGTGTTAAATTCCAATGTCACTGCAAATAGCAACATTGCTATTTATAATTAAATGTTTCCTTTATATTATATGGAAGAATTCTACTCACTGAAATGAGGAATGAAAAACTATACTTGACTTTAAAATAGCTCAGAAAACCAGGATATATCATGAAATATACAAAGTTCAATGGTATGTCCCAAACAGATCTCCTTTTCATACACACTGCACCCAGTTTACTTTCATGGAACAAAGCAGAGGACAGTTTTTAACAGAGTCTATAATTTTTCATTAAGCAATGATAGCAAGAAACTTTTTATTGTTTTTGAATACTGATCCCATGGGAAGCACTACTCAGAAAACCTCTTGGCACCACTTCCCTGTGAGCCCATTGCTACTGCAGGTGAAAAGGTAATTGCAGGTGTGACAGGAGGTGAGGTCACAGAATCAATACCCATATCTCAGGCACTGGCTTCCTCCCCATAGCTCACCTCCTGGTCACAGAGATCGTGGCACTGAGATCAGCATTCTGTCAAGTAGAAGAACATTAGGATTGCTTCCAACTGCAGACCTTGAAACAGAGTTCAGTGTTCATGGACATCACAACATTCAAGGCACGTGACCACTACAAAAATCGAGTCATGTTGTAACTTGTGGAATGAAAATAACTTTTTTATTCTTTATACTAAGTTTGATTATGGTAATATTGATATTCATTTGAATGCAGTAAAAATAATGAATGATAAAACTTGGTATATCAGTTGTTTTCATAAATATGGAAGCTCAAATAAATTATTGTTTTTCTTCTTTAAAAATGCAGTGCTTTAAAAAAGGCTGCTGCTGGGTACTTAGTTCCAAAACAGTGGGCACATGTATTCTGTCTTATAGAACTGCTTAAGGAATCTAAGGGAACCCTCCATATCTGAATAAATCATCGTGTCTAGTGCTTGAGTGCTGAGTTCTCAGCACACAGGGACACAGGATTTCTATCTACAATGAAAGATTTGCCTTCTGAGCTCATTTTGAGGCTGATTCCATCTCAAGATAACTTCGTGTTAAAGTAAGCATTGGTATAATGCACTCTCAACATCATCTTTACTTGTGGGTAAACATCTCCTTCTTAGCTGTTTAATGAGTTGTCTCCCTTTTGTCATGAAAACATCCATCTGTTATTCAGTTAGAGGATGCTTGAGTCCAGGGGCACATTTGAGTTTCTCTTTATGCTGCACAGTAAAGCCATGAATCTAAAACAATTATAGAAAGTTAACCTTGGTTTTATATACAGAGATTAACTACTTCAGTTTTATAATAGCAAAATACTTCTTGCCAACACAGTGCATTATGCACATGTGACTACCACAGAAGTGCTATTTACAAATCAAACTGCATTGCCAAAACAACAACAAAAACAAGGTACCTGTTCTGCTATCAATCAGCACTTCAGAGTTTCATCCAATTAATGGCAATGTTGTGCATACTTCCCATGTTTAATATCGGGTTGTTTCTTCTTTGTGGTAATTCAGCACTATTACTTAATTTGCATTGCTTTAAGTTTTATATTACTTGTGATTGTAACATAATAAGTAAGTCATTAGGTGCCCATGTTCTATTTGGACAATTTTTAAGTAATACCAATCACCTGTCATGCGGCAGGTTCCAGCTCAGTCTTCTTCATTATGGTAAGATACATTTATATTTGATAAATACAAATTTTACATTCAAATATGAACATTCTTATTATTGAAATTGTTCATCACTGTGTTACAGCCATGTAATTGTATAAAAATTAATCACAATGATATGCTCTTTGCTTTTAAAACAGATCTGAAGTGTTTTACAGATATTGGTTTATTACTATAACTTCAGCACCTTCATTCAGTTGGTATAAAATCATAACTTCACCATTAATTAAGTAGAAATTTACAAATATTTGATGGATATGGATTTGATTCTTTCCCTTCCCTTTTTTATACAGTCAACAGTGCTTGTCTTCACATTGAACCTAGAGGTAAAGATGCATGCAGCTTTCACAGCAGTCTCTAAAGTTGTGAAACAGTGTTTGAACCAAAATCTTATCCTAAGTTATAGAAGAACCCTAAGTGACTAACTATAGATTGGAAGATTGGATTCACGCAGTTCATGCAGCCTGTGCCTAATCTTTCCATGCGCGTCTCCTCATGCTCAACAAACAACAACCAACAGCATGGCAGCTGGTGAAGTGACCATAGGAGTGATCATTTTATCAGAGACTCTGGTTGGTGTCCTGGGCAACTCCCTCTTAGTCTACCATCATCTGCCATTTTACTTCATGGTGAGCAGGATAAGGTTCACAGAATGGATTCCACAGCATTTGATTGTAGCCAACTTCTTAACACTCATGTGTAAAGGAGTTCCTGAAACAATGTCAGCTTTTGGATTGAAAGACTTCCTTGATGATTTTGGGTGCAAGCTTCTTTTCTGTCTTCACAGAGTAGGGAGGGGTGTGACCATCAGCAGCACCAGCTTCCTGGGCGTCTATCAGGCCATCACCATTAGCCCTAAGTGTCTCAGATGGACAAAGGTTAAAGTCAAGTCCCCAAGTTTCATTGCTTCTTGTGTGTACCTGAGCTGGGTCCTGTCCTTCATAGCAAATATTGTTTTTCCTATGAACATGACTGCAAGTTGGAGTCAAAGAAACACGACACGTCTAAAAGAGTTTGGATATTGCTCTGCTGTTTACCTTGACAAAACTAGTGACATCCTCTATGGAGTGTTACTCGCAGGTCCTGATGTCTTGTTCATGGGCCTGATGCTGTGGTCCAGCAGTTCCATGGTTTACATCCTCTACAGACATAAGCAGAGAACGAGATATATTCATAGGAGCCAATTTTCCCTCAGATCCTCCCCCGAGACCAAAGCCACAAGGACCATTCTGCTCTTGGTGAGCACCTTTGTCTGCTTTTACACAATTTCTTCCCTCTTGCAGACTAGATTGGCTCTTTATGATCCAGACTGGCTCCTGGTGAAAATGGCTACAATTGTCTCTGGATGTTTCCCAACTGTGAGTCCCTTTCTCCTGATGAACCATGACTCCAATGAAAACCCATTCTGCTTTGCTTGTGCATGGAGTAAACAGTAGCCATGTGAGCAACAAGTAAATTGTTTCTAATTAATGTTCAATTGTGTCTAATCTCTGGAATACATGCAGCGTATACAGTGATAAAACTCACACCATAAAAGCCAGGAGCAGATACACAAACATCTTTACTGTTGTATTGCATGCGATTTTGTGATATTTTACCAAGAGTGACTATTAATTCTTTGAGATAAGTTCTAGATTTATCATTCTGTCTAAACAATGATAATCTGACTTGTATAGAAAAATGTACTTGATATTTATTTTTGTTGATAAAGCAGTTAAAATTTCACCAATTCTGTATGTATTTACGAATTTACCTACTTTCCTATTGCTGGAAAGAAATTAAGTAAATCAATGGGAATATGTTTGATTTCCCCTTTGCTCATGAACAGAGAGTGTTTATAAAGTTGCTAGTATTTGCCTTCTAAAGAAGAGTCACTTGTGTTAAAAAATAATGGAAATATATTAAGAACAATTAGCCATTGAGTAGTTACTCATATTAATACAATAATGGACCTAATAAGAAAAAATTTGAAGAGATTCATGTTCTTGTAGTCCCCTGTTTTATTATATGCTTAATTCTGTGTTCAATTCATCTATAGGACTAATTTTGATAATACTACATTTTATCTGTGTTATGTGGTGGTATATATTTCATAATTCTTAAATTTCAACTTTGAAATTTTAGAGTAATTTTGAAAAGTAAACACACTTGAACTTTTTACACTTTTGTAAAGAAATTATCCATCAGTCTTGACAAGTAAAGGACAGGATGCTCAAATATTTACCATCCTTGAGTGACTGTAATATTTAATGGGTGTGTTTTTCAAAAAGTTCAAGTAGAGAACTTATTGAGATTTCCAACTCTGTGCACAAATCTCCAAACACTGATGGCCGAAGTGACACTGAACACTGCCACCCTCACACAGATGCTTTTTCACATCCCATGTCACAGGGCTGTGTGTGCAGGCACAGCATGTTCATCTTGATACTTTCCAAGCTACACCTAATCAACTACTCATGAATGAATAAGGCATAGAAGAAGTAAGAGACCCTCCTCCTCCTGCTTTTATAAATAAGTACAATTTCTAATTTCATTCTCAATACTTATACCCACACATACACATTGCTCTCATTCCTTCATCAAACGACCTTCTCATTGAAGTAGATGGGAACCATTGAAGAATCTCATGGTTGGTTGAGGAATAGAAAACAGCTGATCATGGGATACAATTACCCAATTAAAGTAGGTGCAACCCAAGGCCCACACCAAAGACTCAGGAATATCACAGACAAAGGGATAGACTGATAAAAGCTAGGAAAACAGGATGTCTGCTGTGAGACAATAATATGCATGTATGTATATATACACATATGCGTGTATGTGTGTGTACCCCCACATATATATATATATATATATATATATATATATATGTACACACACACAAGATTGGCTGCCTTTGAGAGAGAGGGAAAGGAAAGCTGGCAACTGAAAAGGCAGAGTGACTTATACAGAGGTGCTAAGTGGCAGAATTTTCCTAGGGAGAATTTTTTCTGCTCAGGCATTGGTTAGTTTTCCTGCTCAGGAATTGGTTGATTTAATTAGCCAGGGGCAAAGTTGGCTCTGGTTTCAGCGCCAACCTGTGTTTCTTTCACTGGTATTTTTCACCTTTTTTTTGCTGTATTTTCAGGGCTGAGGTGTGTTTCTTTCACTGGCTCTGATTCTATGGCCAAAATGTGTTTCTTTGGCTCTGGTTTCAGATTCAGAGTGTTTCTTTGGTTCTGGCTTCAGAGCTAAAGTAGTTCTTTCACTGGCTTGGGTTTCAGTTCCAGGGTGAATTTCTTTGGCTGACCCTTTTACCCAGCAAAAAACATACAGATCAGGACAGCCTGCCTGTGATGCCCATCAGGTCAGTGTTGACATCCAGGCCCATGCTGTTGTCATATCTGAGTCAGTGTACTCACTACAGACAGGGTCTGTGTTGAGGTCTGTGGCTCCCGTTACCATCAGACACTGTGCAACTGCCTAAGGTATGAACTGCCACCTGGGACTGTGTTGGAGACCAGGAACCACGCTGCTGCTGGACCCAGGCTGATCTGAGAGGCTTGTGCTCCCACCCAAGGCCATGGTGACATCTGGACCCAACCTACTGCTGAGTCCCTTGTCTGAGTCCATGGTCTTGAGGAAGCTTGGGCCTCCTTTGATATCTGTAGTCTGCATTACCTCAGGTGCCCAGCAAGCATTTAACAAATGTTTTGAAACATTTGATAAAGTAGGAGAGCCATAATAGACAGGTCCCATCCCTCACTGTGCTGGGGACAGTTGTCCCTCACTGGAGAGTTGTCCCTGCCCCTCACCAGCCCTGAGAAAATGGAACCCTATGACACCAATATGAGAATACTGCCTCACCGTCAATATGAGTGTAGTAGTGCTCGTTCAACCCCTAACCTGAAGTGATGATCCCAGTGGCCCACTCAGAACAATTCAGCTATTACACAGACACACATCTAGGGCTTTGAGTGGACAGTCTCCAACATCTACCATATCTGTGACCTGCTGTAGTGCATGAAGGATCTGGTCCTATGGAACAACAGCCACAGGACCTCCATGACTGGGGGCAACTGCAGGATATCCAAGAAGAGTTCAATGAGAGTCCAGTATCTGTGGTTTACTGGAGTCCAGAGACCTTGAACCTGATCAACAACACATCATACAATGTAATGAACATTTGCAAGTAAGGTTGAGTGGACAGAAGTCTATACTGAGTGATATACAGCCACTCCCACTGCCACTAAGACGAATGTAGAGGCAAAGGAAAAGTGGGAAAGAGAGGAGGGAAGGGAAGGTTTTTTTTTATTTGTTTGTTTGATTTTATTGTTTGCTTGGGATTGTTTATTGTTTTTTGTTTATTTGTTTGCTACATGTATGCATATTTTCAGGGTTGATCATTTTTATTGGTGTGCTCTTCTCTGAGGGAAAAATTGCCCCATTCTTAATATTTTACGTTGTCTGTAGTTCTTTGTAGAGTTCAGACTTCATGGGCTTGCATATTATTATGTCTATTGATGTCATCCTCATTCAGCTCCTGTTTGGTCATTCATGTTGGTGAGACTTTATAAGCCTAGCTTCTGTCATTATGAAGAGATAATCTCACAGGCAGATCCCTGATCCTCTAGCTCTTAAATTTTTTTCTGCCTCTTCACAAATAGTTTTACTCAATTCAGTTATTTATCAGCACTCAGTTATGCCATGTGAAACTGATAATATATTGGCCCTAGCCTACAGACGGTGGCACTTGGTTCTTCTGAAATTTCAACACAACATGTGATTGCTGAATAATACAGTCAATAGAAGAAACACAACTTATGTCTCTACTGTGAGGTGTAATAGGTCATCATATGGGCATTCCATGAGTGTAAACACATAGAATGTTCATGGGGCAAACTCATTATTTATTTTATGCCACACAATAATCTTACTTCCCTTTATACATCTGATTATCCAATCATTATTGATAATGAAATACAATAATTATTTGTAAGCTAATGCTAATTAGAGTGCAAAATTTGGGAAATGGGAAGGATTTGGCAAGCAATGACAATATATACAGTCTAAATGTGCAACTGATTCATTTAAGGAACTCACAGGACCAGCTGTGCAGAAAGCTGGTGCATGAATATCCTTTGTCAACCATCACCCAGTTTCAGGTGCCCAATTGTCCTTGCACTGAACAGGAATTCCAAAGTATGTAACCCCTATCTGCCGAATAGAGTGCACACAAAGAAGATGTTAGAGTAAAGCCGGACTTAGAGATTGTTAGCAATGAATTGTGCTTCCTCTGTAGCAGAGTTTACATCAGACGTTTCTTATAAACTTATAATTTCTAGAAGCCAGTAAAGATGCTTGAAAATATTCCAAGTTGCTCTATTGTGGATAGGAAAATACTGAATTTCATTTGATTTGATACCTGAAATCCCTGACTTATGACAACAGGAACTGACAGCTTGGCAGCCAGTAAGATGTGAATGAACTTCTTATTAACAGATAGCAGTTGGAATCTTAGGCAATAACCCTATCCTCTGTGATTTTCCCCAGCCTTGTTGTATAAGGTTCAGGCTTAAAACCACTCATCTGACACAGTGCACTTGAACACAGACAACATCTTAACTGTCCGGTGTATGGGAGTGCCCCCAAGACAATGGCAACATTGGGATGGAAACAGAATGTCACCAATTTTGTATGTAAACTCCTTTTCTAACCACACAGAATGGGCAGGGTTGTGCCTGTTGGCAGTATCTGCCTGCTGAGTAACTTCTAGGTCATCAGCTTCAAACCTAGTTAATGTCTGGTCAGTATATACACACCTAAATAAATAAATAGATAAATAAATAAAGCCATAGTTCACAGGGACATTGGCACCTCCATAAATGGAATGTGGATCCTGTACCTACTTTTAAACTGTTTGCCTTGTGGATTTTATGAGTAATAGAATTAATAAAAATATGACAGACCTCTTGGTTTATACAGAAATAGTAAACCATTGCATACAGTATTCCTTTCAGTACGTTATTTCATATATAATGGTCTTGGCCAGCATCTCCGTGGTTTTCATCATACTCAGGCACAAGCAGAGGATGCAACACATTCCCAGTTCCAGTATCTTCCCCAGATCCTCCCTTTGTACAGAGCCTCCTTATGAACACCTGTGTCTACTTGACCATCTGTTTCATTCTTTTCATTCACCCCAGCTGGTTTCTAGTGGCTGTGTCTGAATGTTCTCCACCTGACAGGCCTTTCCTCTTCATGAGCTGTGAGGCTAGTGAATCCAGCTTCTGCCCTCTCTGCATAAGAACTGGGGAAAAAGCCCAATCTCATGACCAACGTGTGTGTTAAAACTTCTGATTCCATAGCCAAACCTATACAATTGTATGTGTAGTATAACTGGCTGTATCTTACAGAAATGAGTGGCATTAAAAGAAACTGTATATTGTTAATATGTGAGTGTTTTGTTTATGTAAATGATTATGTGAGCATGTATTTACTAGTTACCACTTGCTATCCACCTGACAAAGTATGTGACGTTGTATAGACCATAGGTAAACTTGCAAAAATGATTATAATTCAGTTGAAAAAGCCTATTTTATATTTTAAAATATTGTGAATTACATAAATGGCAAAACGCTTGAATGTCAGTTTTATTTACTTTACATTTTGACATTTCAATGTATTATTAATGTATAAAGTAAAATATTTTATTTATATTTGTTTAAATTGTATTTCTTTTTAAAATTTCACTTCTTTATTGATTCTTTGGGAATTTCATATCATGCACCACAATTCTGCTCATCTCCTAGTCCCCCCATATCTCTCCTCATGCCTGTAGCACCCTCCTAAAACAGAACAAAACCAAACAAAGCAAGCAAGCAAACAAACAAAAATAAGACCAAGACGAACCCAACTAGCATGGAGTATATACGAGTATTTTAACAAAAGGTTTTTATGTGAATGAGCACATGACTTTCATGGTTCAAATTCCCTCTACTCAATCTCCTATCCTATAGGTTCCCTTTTTGCCCTAAGCAATATTCTCATTTCTTCATGGTCTGTGTGTGTTTCTCTGTGTGTTCCTCTGTCTCCCTTCTCCCTTTCTTTCTGCATGATTTTATATAAATATATGGACTTCATGAATTCAACACAAGAGGATACCTATAAAATGTGTCTGTGGAATTCACTTAATTTTGTAAATTTTGTCTTCATTTGCATTCACTTTCCTGCGTATTATATAATGTTGTTTTCATTTATTTATGAGAATAACTTATGCTATGAGTGAATTAACACCAATCATTCCTCTCTTGATGTTCATCTAATTTGGTTCCTTCAATTGGGTATTATGAAAATATTTAATAAAAAATGGACATACAAGCAGCTCAGTGGTATATGGACTTAGAGTATTTGATAGGAAGGTAAAACTTGGTCATGTGCTAGGTATGTTGTTTGCTTGTGAGTATCAGTCACATTTATTTCCACAATGGATTGGATATTTGTTACATCCTCCAGCAGGGTGTAAGTTTCCTTTCTGCCACTTTTTTCCTGCCTTAGTTGCCATTTGTCCCCTTAGCTATGTATGTTTCTACTTGGGACGAGATGAAATATAAATTTTAATTTTAATTACTCTGGTGGATTGTAAAGTCGAATTATTTTTCATATGTTCATTAGACATTGTAAGGTCATCTATTGGGAACTGTTTGTATATTTCATTATTATATTTACTGTTTGGGTTTCTTGATCTAATATATTGTAGACATTAACACTCTTAGATGTAGCTAACAGATATTTGCTGAATTCCTACAATTCATCTCTTTACTGTGGCGCATATTTTCCTTTATTTGAAAGATACTGTTTATTATTATGTTAGTAATTTTGCAATTACATGCATGTACATAGTCGCCAACCCTTTTAACTCCCTCTCACCTTCATTAACATCCTCATTCACATCTGTGTTTTTCTCAGGATTGTGACTTTTGGTTTTGTCCTGTGACTCATTTATATTAACCATGGCTGTTAATATAACCATATGATTGGGATTGTCAACAATTTTTATACATCTGATGACACTGTCTCAACTCTTTCCAAATAAATTAGTAGTAAATATTTTAGTAGTGAAGCATAGTCCTCTTGAGTTCTTCATTTTACCTTGCCTGAGATGTTGGTGTAGGCTTATGTAGACCAAATGCAGCTATCAATAGGATTTTAAGATTTACAAATTTAATGTTACATATTGCCTGGAAAATTACATAGTACAGCTCTTATCCCTATTGTCCGTTAATTTCTGAATTTTATGTTCTTCCTTCCACCTCCTCTAGACTGTTTTCTAAGATTTTGATGGAATGGTATAAATGTCTTGTTCAGGGATGAACACCAGCTCTTACCTATTCTCAGCCCTTTATGAAGCCATTTTAGCTTCGTTTCATTTCACTGGAAAGAGATATTTCTCTGACTGTATCTTAGCTTTTTTAATTATCTTTGAAATGAATACATATATTTACAAAGTGGTTCTATGGTGTGTCATTTTGGCTAACCAACAGAATTAACCCCCACTCGTGTCCTATGACTTCTGTAGGAGTTCACATAGGCACTGTGGCCACGGGTACACATTATCTCATGCTATCACATCCTACATTCTGGTCTCCTGTAGTTTTAAATATGAATTATTCATTAATTATCTCCTTGTTTTATCACTGAATATTGAAGTTAAAAAGAACTAAAATATTCTTGCAAAATTGCTCAGCAGATAAAGGTGCTTTTTGTCAAGCATGGTTTCTTTAGATCTATCCCAAGGATCAACCTGGTAGCAGAATAGATACTACTCTATTAATCTGTCCTCTGACTTCAAGTATGTCCTGACTTCTTTCCAAGAAAGACTATAAATTGTTAGCTGAAATAAACCCCTCCTCCCTAGTTTTCTTTTGGTGTTTCATCATAGCAAGCAAAAGAAATTTTTAATGGCAGGCTATTATGCACTTTTGATTGGGTGTTAAATGTACTATACTAAAAATCATACTTCAATATGTCTTTTAGTCCGTCAGATATTTTATTGGAATTCATGTACTCCAGTGGTAGATCCAATTTGTTATCCTACACCTCATATATATATAATTTTTAAATTTAAATTTAATATAGAAACAATGTTGCTTCACATGTCAATTCCAAATCCCTCTCTGTTTCCTTCCCCTCCTTCCATGCCCTCCTACCAAACTCCCCAATATCCACTCATTTCCCCAGGGAGGGTGAGGCCCTCCATGGGGGTGTACATAGTCTGTCATTTCATCCAGGGCAGGGCCTAGACCATCCCCCCAAGAGTTCAGGATGAGGGTGCATCTCTCATTGTTGGATGGGAGTCAAAAGTCCATTTGTATACTGGGATGAATACTGATCTACTACCCAATGCTCAATAGATTACCTAGGCCTCCTCACTGACACCCACATTCAGGGGGTCTTGATCAGTCCCATGCTGGATTCCCAGGCATCAGTCTGGGATTCAAGAGCTAACCCTTGTCAGGTTAGCTGTTTCTGGGGGTTAAACCAGCCCAGTCTTAACCCCTTTGGTCATCAGTCCTCCCTCTCTGTCACTGGATTTCTTGAGTTCAGGTCAGTGCTTAGCCGTGGGAGTCTGCCTCTTCTTCCACCAGCCACTGAATGAAGGTTCTGTTTCCCAGACTCTCTGGCCATGGGATTGTAGGCTGGCACTCCCCAGATCTATGTCTAAAATCCATATATGAGAGAGTACATGCCATGTTTCTCTTTTTGTGACTGTATTACCTCACTCAGGATGGTTTCTTCTAGTGCATTCCATTTGCCTGCAAATTTCAGGATTCCATTGTTTTTTTCTGCTGAATAGTACTCCTTTGAGTAAATGTGTCCACATTTTCTCTATCCACTCTTTGGTTGAGGGACATCTAGGTTGCTTCCAAGTTCTGGCTATTACAAATAATGCTGCTATGAACATAGTGGAACAGACATCCTTGCTGTATGAATGGGCATCTCTTGGATATATGCCCAAGAGTGGAGTTGCTGGGTACTGTGGTAGGTTTATTTCCATTTTTCTGAGGAATATACATACTGATTTCCAAAGTGGCTGTACAAGTTGACACTCCCACCAGTAGTGGAAGAGTGTTCCCCTTTGACCACATCCTCTCCAGCATAAATTGTCGTTGGTGTTTTTGATTTTAGCCATTCTGACAGGAGTGAGATGGTATCTCAGAGTTGTTTTGATTTGCATTTCCCGGATGGCTAAGGATGTTGAGCACTTTTTCAAGTGCCTCTCAGGCATTTTAGAATCCTCTATTTAAAATTCTCTGTTTATTTCTGTAGCCCACTTTTTAATTGGATCCTTTGGTGTTTTGGAGAATTGCTTCTTGAGTTCTTTGTAAATTTTGGAGATCAGCCCTCTGTCAGATGTGGGATTTGTGAATATCTTTTCCCATTCTGTGGGCTACCCTTTTGTCTTGCTGACTGTGTCCTTTGCCTTACAGAAGCTTCTCAGTTTCAGGAGGTCCCATTTATTAATTTTTGATCTCACTGTCTGTGCTACTAGTGTTATGTTCAGGAAGCTGTCTTCTGTACCAATTCGATCAAGTGTACCACCCACTTTCTCTTCTAAGATGTTCAGTGTGGCTGGATTTATGTTGAGGTCTTTGATCCATTTGGACTTAAGTTTTGTGCATGACAATAGACATGGATTGATCTGCATTCTTTTGCATGCCAGCATCCAGTTATGCGAGCACCCTTTGTTGAAGATGTTTTCTTTTTTTCCATTGTATAGTTTTAGCTTCTTTGTCAAAGATCAGATGTTCATACATGTGTGGCTTAATATCAGGGCTTTCAGTTAGATTCCATTGGTCTACCTGTCTATTTTTGTGACAATACCAAGCTGTTTTCAGGACTATAGCTCTATAATAGGGCTTGAATTCAGGAATGGTGATGCCTCCGGACATTGCCTTGTTGAACAGGGTTGTTTTGGCTATCCTGGGTCTTTTGTTTTTCCATTCAAAATTGATTATTGTTCTTTCAGGTCTGTGAAGAATTGTTCTGGTATTTCAGTGTGGATTGCATTGAATTTGTAGATTGCTTTTGGCAGGATTGCCATTTTTACTACATTGATCCTACCTATCCAAGAGCATGGGAGTTCTTTCCATTTTCTGGGGGCTTCTTTGATTTCTTTCTTTAAAGACTCAAAGTTCTTGTGATACAGATCTTTCACTTGTTTGGTTAGCGTTATCCCAAGGTATTTTATATTGTTTGTGGCAATTGTAGAGGGTGGTGTTTCTTTGATACCTTTCTCAGCCCTTTTATCATCTGTATATAGTAGGGCTACTAATTTTCTTGATTTGATCTTGTAGCCTGCCACTTTGCTGAAGTTGTTAATCAGCTGTAAGTGTTCCCTGGTAGAGTTCTTTGGATCACTTGTGGAAACTAACATGTCATCTGCAAATAGTGAAAGTTTCATCTCTTCCTTTCCAATTTATATCCCTTTGATCTCCTTTTGTTGTCATATGGCTCTGGCTAGAACTTCAAGTACAATGTTGCAAATGTATGGAGAGAGTGGACAGCCTTGTCTTGTTCCTGATTTTAGTGGAATTGCATTGAATTTCTGTCCATTTAGTTTGATGTTGGCTGTTGGTTTGCTGTAGATAGCTTTTATTATGTTTAGGTATGTTCCTGTTATCCCAGACCTCTCCAAGACCTTTATCATGAAGGGGTGTTAGATTTTGTCAAAGGCTTTTTCAGCATCTAGTGAGATGATCATGTGATTTTTTTCAGCTTATTTATATGGTGGATTGCATTGATGGATTTTCGTATGTTGAACCATCCCTGCATCCCTGGGATAAAACATACTTGATCATGATGGATGAATGTTTTGATGTGTTCTTTG
Organism: Mesocricetus auratus; assembly: GCF_017639785.1. Lineage (NCBI taxonomy): Eukaryota > Metazoa > Chordata > Mammalia > Rodentia > Cricetidae > Mesocricetus > Mesocricetus auratus. The sequence continues at coordinate 1,947,167 of NW_024429215.1, read as the reverse complement.
ATATGATTTGACAGTATTTTATTGAGTATTTTTGCATCAATGTTCATGAGGGATATTGGTCTGAAGTTCTCTTTTTTACTTGTGTCTTTGTGTGGCTTGGGGATCAAGGTTATTGAAGCCTCATAGAAAGAGTTTGGCAAAGACCCTTCTGCTTCTATTTTGTGGAATACTTTGAGGAGAATTCGTATAAGCTGTTCTTTGAATTTCTGGTAGAATACTGCACTGAGGCCATCTGGACATGGGCTTTTTTTGGTTGGGAGACTTTTGATGACTGCTTCTTATTTCCTTAGGTGTTATAGGTATATTTAAATTGTTTATCTGTTCTTGATTTAATTTTGGCGAGTGATAGCTATCCAGGAAGTCATCCATTTCCTTTAAATTTTTGAATTTTGTGGAGTACAGGTTTTCAAATTATGACCTGATGATTCTCTGGATTTCCTCAGAGTCCCTTGTTATGTCCCCCTTTTCATTTCTGATTTTGTTAATTTGCATGTTCACTCTCTGCTGTTTGGTAAGTTTGGACAAAAGTTTGTCTATCTTGTTGATTTTCTCAAAGAATCAACTCTTCGTTGCATTGATTCTTTGTATTTTTTCCTAGTTTATGCTTTATTGATTTCAGCCCTTAATTTCATTATTTCCTGGCGTCTACTCTTCCCGGGGGAGTTTGCTTCTTTGTGTTCTAGAGCCTTCAGCTGTGCTGTTAACTTTCTAGTGTAACTATTCTCCAGTTTCTTCATGTGGGCACTTAGTGCTATGAACTTCCCCCATAGCACTGCTTTCAAAGTGTGGCATAGGCTTGGATATGTTGTGTCTTCATTCTCATTGAATTCTAGGAAGGCTTAACGGCTGGTGGGACTATAAAGAGATAATGCTAAGTCATCCTACTATTTCAATTTGGATTCCTAGATCAAAGCTAGGTTCAATTGATAAGAAAGAAACTAAGGATGGAATTCAAGATATACAAACATTTAGTGTTCAGGAGAGAACACAAGATTTATACCAACCACATTTTTGGCCTGGACTTTGATGCTATTGGTACCTAGATCCACTTGTCATCAGAGAGGCTTCTTCCAGCAACAGATGGAAACAGACACCAAGACCCACTGAGTTTGGGAAAGTTTTCTGAAGAAAGGGAAAAAGGATCTTAGGAGCCAGAGGGGCCAAGGACATCAAGAAAACTCACAGAATTGTCTAACCTGGCTCATAGGGGCTCACAGATTCTGAACCAACAACCAGTTGGCCAGCTTTTTTCATGCTGAAGGCTGATACATGCCTGACTATGATTCATTCCCAGGAGAGCTTCCAACAGAAGTCACTGCACAAGTTCAACATCAGGGATCACTGTCAGGTGATCTGCTTGAACACTGGAGAGTCTAAAGAATGCCAAGGGTGACTTCAAGTAAACCTGTTTGTAAGGCCAGGAAAAGTTGCCAAATCTAAAAAAAAAGCATTTCAGTGAAGAGCCAACCTGTGCCTGGAAATGTCATCCCTGACTCTTCTTCCTTCTGCTTATCTCCAATCTTCTTTTCATGTGAGGTCCTTTTTGAGAATTGAGGCTGAGTGCTGAACTAACGATCTTTTTCCTACTCAACAAATGGTGCTAGCAAAACTGTACATTCAGAACAATGAAGCTAGATTCATATCTGTTACCCTGTGCAAAAATAAACACAAAAACCTTAATTAAAAACCCCAAAGGCTGAAACTGTTAGAGGAAAACACAGGAAATGCTGGTGAAGATATGGATGTGGACTGGAACTTCCTGAAGAGAACTACAGCAGCTCAGGAATGAGCAATAAAATCAACAATTTAAGAAAAAAGAAGCAGAAATATTTCTTCCTAGCAAAAGTGACCATGAGCATATCAAGCAGGCAGCCCTCAGAATGGTGAGAAATCTTTTCCAACTATATTTCAGTCAGGCAGCAAATGTCCACTTTACATAGAATTGCAAAATTTACTCAACTAAAACCTACATAGATCCACAAAACTGATAAATGAACAAATGGGCAACTGAAAGGAAGAAACAGTTTTCAAATTACGAAGCAATAATGGCCAATAAATATTTTTAAAATGCCAACATTCATTGGGGCAATACAAATGAAAGCAACTATGAGAAACCACTTGAATAGTTATCTGCTAGAAATTTGAGGGGTACCCAAGCATATTTCAAAAATATAGGAATCCTTACTCTTTGTAGGTTGGCTAAACTAGTACAGTCATTATAGAAATCAGAGTGTAGTTCTTAGAAAAATTAAAAATAGAACTATCAGATGAAACAGCAAGTCCATTGATGTTCAATACACCTAATGACTTTATATTCTCCCAGGAAGATAATTGCACAGCGTTCATTGTTGCTTTATTCAGGTTAGTAAGAGAATAGAACCTGATGAGATGTCCATCAACAGGTAGTAGATAACATGGACATAGTTGAATTTCATAGTTGTAAGGAAAGATAAAATTATGTAAGTAGCAGAACACTGGGAACTCTAGAAATAGCACAATAGTAGTTCAAGTCCAGATGGATGGAAACTTCATCTCTCTCATATGTGGATCATAGCTTATTGTTCCTTTTTCTGCTCTATAGCTGTGATAAGACCCTGCAACCAAGGCAGCTTATAAATGAAGAATTTGACCTGGAGGTGGTGGTGCAAGCCTTTAATTCCAGAACTTCGGAGGCAGAGATATGTGGATCTCTGTAAGTTTGTTTCCAGCTTGGTCTACAGAGTTCCAGGATATCAAGGATTGTTTCACAGAGAAACCCTGTCATGTATCTCTTCTCTACCACCCCCACAGCCCTCCCTGTATGCACAAAAGTAAATGAGGAGTTTGTCTGGGATTTGCTTGCACAAGTTCCATACTGTTGGAATCCATAGCCATTATGGCTGGGAGCATGGCCTCAGGTAGGCAGGCAGAGCACTGTAGTTGTGACTGAGAGCTCACATCTTGAGATACAGCCACAAGACAGAGATGACTGGAAATGATGAGGGCTTTAGAATCCTCAGTGCCCAACCCCAGTGACACACATCCCCCCAGCAAGGCCATGCCCACACAATATTACTAACTGGTTGTCAAGGATATGGTGGGCCATTCTCATTCAACCTACCGCGGAAGCCAAGTTCCTTGTGAGGCTTCTGGAACCAGGAATCCTGTGCTTTAAGACAAAACCCGAAGCACACTGTTTTGAAGATAACTCTGCAGCTTACCTCACTTCAGAATGTGAAACAATTTACACATGTAGATCTGAGGAATATAACTTGGACTGACACAGAGTAGCAGGGGTTAAGTTACAGAATAGCTTGGCACCCCACCACCAAGGAGGAAGCATGCAGGGAGCCAGAGCAATACAGGCAGGTGACTTGCTCAGAGCCTTGGCCTCTCTAGAGTTTTACTGGATTCTTACAGGCCCATGGTTCCTTGTGTGCTGCAGCATTAATTGTTTCCCTGTTGTTGTTGATTTTGAGGCTTTTTCTCCTTAGGCTGTCCTTAATGAAAAACAAATTTAACAAGCACAGTTTGTCTTGATACAGTGGAACCCCTGTTATCCATGGTTTGGGCCATCTTTTCTAAAGCTAGGTAAGTGCCTTGGAGATTACAGAAAGAGCCTGGGGTTGCCACCTTGTGGCGATTGCTGGGATTGCAGACTTGAACTTTCTATATGCTGCAGGATAATTGCACATGTTGAAATCTATTTACTAACATGTTGCCTAGTATTAATCGAGATCTTTCCTATGACTCAAAGATTAAAGTAATCCTTGAGCAATTAAGGTCCGCAGAGGCTTGCGAGATATTATAGAGACAATCTGATAACAGAGTAGAGCACATAATAGATCCATTATAGAATATGAATAGTTTCTATAGGAACATGCTGAAAAGAGGATTTGCACGAAGGCAACCATTTGTGTACATAAACTAACAGCCTCTTTCCTTGCAGGTATATCTTTCTCATTCCCTGAGGCACTTCCAGATCTGAAATCCACTGCTTGTATAAGATGGAAAGGTCTTAAAAGCAGGAATAAGCAATGAGTGCCAAGTATCATGGTTGGGTCTGAATTTCTCTGGAAATTTTATCCTCCAGCACAATCAAGGCTACTAAGACATTATTGGAGATACAATATAACTTATGGCTACCATCCACTTAATCCTTGAATGGAGGACTTGGCATCTGCTGTCAAATGTTTATATGAAGTGTTCTCAGACCTTTGATATTTCAGAATATGTTGAAGAATTTGAAGATTTATTGACTGTAAATGGAGTTCTTAATTGGTCTATATAATAAAATGCTGGAGTCAGATATAGAATAAAATGCTGAGAGATCAGAGACAAGGAGCAAGCCACAGCACACCTTACCTCCTCAGAGGCTCCACAGACAAGAGACTGATTTCCTGTTTCTGTCTGCTCATGTACTGTTTCTGTCCACAGACAAGAGAGTGATTTCCTGTTTCTGTCTGCTCATGTACTGTTTCTGTCCAGCTACTTCACTTCCTCTCTGTCTGCACTGACCTCCAGACCTCTATGGCTAGCTAGTGGCAAGCTTCATTCTCTGACACGAAGACAGGCTTTATTTGTGCAAGAAAGATATCACCACAATTGACTTAGTAGGACTTTATGATTATGGCATGTTTACTTGTTGGAGATCAAAGGCAAACTTTTTTTTGAGCTGTCATTAGTCCTCTTTCTAGGTATTACCAATAACCTCTGTGACTGAGTCAGCATCTTATTGTCTTTCAGGCTAAATCTCTGAAATGCAGTTGCTTAGGAGATCACTAGATCCCAGCAAGATCTAACTTAAAATGTTATCAAATAGCATTTGAAGCCTGTAGCAGGTTTTTTCCCTTTATTGATTCTTCGGGGATTTCACATAATTCATTCCAATCCTTGTTATCACCCTGCTCCTCACATCTGCTCACTGTCCTTGCAGCCTCCCCTGAAATCAAAACCAAATTTAGAAAATTCCAAAACAAAACAAAGAATAACAAAACAACAAAAACAGAAAAAGAAGAAGAATCTTGTTGTGGAACGTGTGTGGCCCAATGAGTCATCCAGTTTACAGATTAGTACACTCATCTCTACTTGCAAGTGTTCATTGCCATGAGGCATTGGTCTAGGTTGAGGACTCTGCTTACAACTATACTACTGATAATGGGCTCTCCCTGAGGCTCCTCTTGGATATCCTGTTGTCCTGTGTCTTGGAGATCCTGTTGATTGGATCTGGAGGCTCATCCCCTTCATATGTTCCAGCAGTTTGTAGATGAGGTGGATGTTGGGGTGAGGTAACTGATAGCCCTGGTTCTGGGCCTGTTTGGTAGCTGGGTTGGTCAGCTTGCTAACTTTCCCTTATCATCACTGCCAGACAAGCTCTCCTGTACAGCCTCAGTTAGCTCATTCCAAGCAACCTACAGCAGGGAGCCAGACCGGTTCTCTTACTCTTAGACACTCGGATACACAGGTCTTCCTCACTCATATTGCCAGGGGCAACTCTACTGGTTTGCCCAGGCAAAGCACTGTGCCCTTTCTCCTGATTGCCACAAGTGGCATACAAGTTAGTGTCAGGGTCAGCTTTCCAGCTCTCATACTTTCAGGGCTGGCTCACCTGCACCCCCCAACAACAGAATCAGCTCTAGTGTGCTGTCCAGGCAGTGTGCAGGGTCCTGTCTCCTGCATGCTACAGCTAGTGCGGCAAGGCTAGTGCTCTCCCTCTCTTGCCTGCAGTAGGCAGAGTGAGAAGCAGAGGGGGGCAGGCATCTTTCCCTCACCCATGCCACCCCATGGCAGATGAGGGGGGCAGTGGCTCAGTCAGGTCTCCTGCTCTCCTGCCCTCATTCCTTCATGGTTTGCTCCACTGTGTCTGCAACCACAGGGTCAGCTGTAGTGTGATTCCCAGGTAAGGTCAATGCCTATGGTAAGCGGTTTGATCATTTTTCTTTATCGTAAGGTAGAACGATCTCCTGGTGGGTAGGGCAAGCTTGCTGGCTGTAGTTTCCAGTGAGGGGCAGGACCAACCATGTCAGGGCTAGTGAAGGGCAGGGATGACTCAGTACAACATGGTTCCAATGACTGCTGCACTAACATGGGCCACAGACATCACCATAGACTCCAGCTGCAGTAGGACTGTGGACCCAGTCATGACCCTTAGTAGCCTCTTGGGGCCAGGCACTACCTGTTGGTAGCACATGCCACCCGATCAGCATGGCCCTAGTGGCAGCTTGGCCCTCAGACAACTACAGAGCCCTCAGTTACAACTGGAGAGAAATGGTCACTACCCAAGACTCTGGCCTCCCCGTGTGGCCAGGGACCCTTATGTGGCCCAAGGCAGTAGCCCATACTCAAATACATCCATAGTTTCAAATGGCAGCACCTGCCACCCTGAGCAACTTGACTCCAGGTGTGGCATTGTCTATTCATACAAACAGGGCTTAAAGTGGCTGACCAGAGCAGATATTTTTGGCTTTGCTAAAATGTTAATCTAATGCCCCCAAAATATATATGAAAAATACAGGTGGTGCATTCTAAATGGAAATGTTTTATCCTAGCTCACTTTGTTGCTGTGACAAATATCATCATCAAAAGGAACATGAGGAGGGAAGGTTTTATTTCAGTGTATTGCTTATAGCTGGACAGAAACATGGCTAGGCACCTGAAGAAAGGAATTGAATCAGAGACCATAGCAGAAGTCTGCTTACTGGCTTTTTCTTCCTGGCTTCCTCAACCTGCATCCTTCTAGAACCCAGGATGTTCCCAGGGTCATCAATGCTCACAGTGAGCTGTATTTTCCTACATCAATAATCCCCTAAGAAAACGGGTCACTGACATGCCTACCAGCCAGTATGATGGAGGCAATTACTCAATCAAGGCTTGCTTTTTTCCTGATGATTCTAGCTTGTGTCAATTAAACAACAATAGTATCAATAACAATTAACACCCACCACCAACAACTAAGCAGCACACTATTCTATTTGCAAGCCTGAGACAGAATGAATTGGGTGAAGTAGAAAGAGGGAAAACTATAATCTAGATATATTGTATGATAAAAATGATCTTCAATTAAAGGAAAAAAGGAAGATTGTTCTTTCTAAATTTCAAGACTAACTGTACCATTCTCAAAGCATTTGTAAAGCAAGACAGCTGGCAGATGTGCAAATTCAGGATGGAATTGTGCATGGGCTACTGCTTCGGGCCATGTACCTATGGGTTCTTGATTTCTTGGCGGGGGTTTTTTGGTTTGTCTTTTCTTCTGAATTTTTGTTTTTTCTTCCATTTCTTTAAGGGATTTTCTCATATCCTCTATGAGGGCCATTATCATCTTCATAAAGTTGCTTTTAATGTCATTTTAAGGTCATTCTCTTCTGCTTCATCTGTGTTGGGATGTTCAGGTCTTGCTGGTGTAGAATCCCTAGACTCTGGTGGTGTCATATAAGTCTTTATCTTGTTGATTGTGTTCTTATACTGTTATCTTCCCTTCCCTTCTTCCAGTGGGTACAGATGGGATCTCTCCCTCTCCTGGTGGGTATGGGTCCAAGGCTCTCTCCTCTCCCAGGGGTGCAGGTCCAAGATAGGAATGGTGGTAGATGCTGGATGCTTTGGTCTGCCTCCAGGTCTCTCTAGGAGATTCTGTGGTGGGAGGTGTCTGGGGCCCACAGGTCAGGGGACTGCAACAGAGAAAGGTGGGGCAGGAGGAGCCTGGTACTCAACTCTCCCAGTGGGTGTGTGTCCAAGCGAATTTCACTTTTCTTGGTGAAAGATGTTCACGGTGTCATGTTCCCTTTGCTCCCTGCTGAAGGTTTGAAGGAGGTGCTTCTGTGACTCCACTGTGGCAGTTCCAGATTCAGGTCTTCAGGAGTGAATTCTCACCTTAATTCCAGCTCATGAGCCCAATGATCCAGCACAGCTTGAAGAGAGGCAACCCAGGTGTGTCTCAGTAAAAAAAAAAAGGTGAAATCTGCAATTGTGTAGAGCAGTTTGTAGCCTCAGTTTCCTGTGTCTGTGCTAACACACCCACAACTAAAACATTAATTCACATTTCTTTCTAACCATTACATGTAACTTTCATATATCTCATCAGTACTTCTATGACTGTGTATGTGATGCTGCAGAAATAAATGAATATAATCACCTGACGTAAGTGGTAGCTGGAATATAGTTTGATATATTTGTGTTAAGTGCTACAACCTAGAATTAGTGGTGATATGAAGTCAAGGATTCTAATGAGAGGCGTCAAGTGTTGAGTGAACTCTGTAACCTGGAGCCACAGCATCAGATTGTGAGAATTCTCTTGTCTACAGGAAGACATATCACTACTGCTTTACACTGCACATTCTTGTGAGTATCCTCTTCTTGTCAAGGCTTTTGATCCTATGACTAATACCAATTGTGTGGTGCTGTGACATGGGTATGGTTGACAGGTAAAAATAGATAGAAAAAGCAAGAGACTAGAAACTCAGCTTAGAGTATGAGGGATGGCAATCTGAGTGAGTCAATGACAGGTTTCAGGAATAAGATAGACACTATACTTTCCTAATATACTGGATTGTAAAATTTCATCTAAGGAAAGGATTCAGTTGCTAATGACAGATGCAAGGTATTAACTGTGAGCATTATTCATATATATATTTGTGTATAACATATTTTTTATTTTAATTAAAATATAACTATAAATTACCCCAATCTCTTTCTTTCTACAATGCATTCCCTTTACTACTGACTTGATCCCTCTCAAATTCATGTTCTGTTTTTCTTTATTATTACACCCCACATGCTTTTATAAAAAGTAAAACTTATTTAGTCAATTTAATGTTACTTGTATGTATGTCATTTCAAGGCTTACAAACAGCTATTATAAAATCAGTTAGGGATTCCCTCCTGGGAAAGCCTATTTCTCTCTCTCTCTCTTGGTAGTTGGGAGGGAACTTTAGGAAAACTAGGCAGAGGTAATATAATGCAAATGTATTTGTAACCAATCAAAATTTAGGAATGATAGATTTTGCTGAAACAGAATAGCATTTACTGAGTAGGGACTGTGAAAATAATTTGTGGAAAGTGTTCATATATATGTGGAAGCTAAGACAAAAATACTTGTGAACCATCAAGTATGAGCATTCATTTTTCACATAGAAAGTGTTTACTTAGCTATCCCCAGAACATTTTGGAAAACCAAAATGTCAGGTCCCATACCCAGTACTTTGTGTTGAAAAATAAGCATATTGATTTAGCCTTTCTTTCTCTCCAGAAACAATAGCACAATCCTGGGTAATCCATGAGCAAAGGAAAATTATTTATATCAAAGGTCCCTAACGTAGACCAAGATGCTGGTGAATCTGCATAGTTATACTGAGTTGCAATCACTGTCATTGTGAAAGTGGTTCAGAAGAACCCATGTGGAAGGACAGAGCCGGAACATGTTATGTTTCCTCCAGTGTAACCTCATCCTAGAGGGGACAAAGGCTCCAACATGTGGTGTCTGGTGAGACCAAAAAATGGGTCTAAAGCACAGTGCATGTGGACCAAAGAAGCAAAGTTCTTTTGAGATTTATTTTTATTGTCATTAAATTTTGTACGCATGTGTGCAGTGCCTGGGGATTCCAGAAGAGGACATGACATCCCTGGATCTGGAGTTGCATTGATCTAGTGGCTGGAGACTTTTAACTCTAGGCTCTGTGAGAGTAGTTGCTGATTCATTTCTCCAGCACTGAAGAGAGCAGATTCAATGTTGATTCTTTAATATTAAAAGAGGTGATTTCTATTACCCATGTGCAAAAATCTGTAAGTAAATAAATCAAGCACAAGAAGTAGTAAATGTCAAATATACATGTCATTCACACAGAAACACATCCTGTATGTGAAATGAAAATGGGTTCAGAAGCTCTTAGACGAGAAAGTGGGAGGTACCTTTGAATGAACTGGTACAGGAGACTGTTTCCTGAACATAACACCAGTAGCACAGACACGGAGATTGACAATTAATAAATGGAACCTCCTGAAAATGAGAAGCTTCTGTAAGGCAAAGCACACAGTCAATAAGATAAAATGGCAGCCCACAGAATGAGAAAGATCTTCACCAACCCTACGTCTGACAGAGGACAGATCTCCAAAATAAAAGAACTCAAGAAGCTAGTCACCAAATACCAATTAATCCAATTAAAAGTGGGGTACAGAAACAAATAGAGAATTCTTTTTTTTATCATTTTTTATTTTAATTTTAAATAGCTTGTTTTACATGTCAATCCCAGTTCCCTCTCCCTCCCCTCCTCCCGCACTACCCTTCCCCCCCACCCTCCCACCCTATTGCCAAATCCTTCCACATAGGGGATATCTAGAGTCTGTCATTTTACTCTGGGTAGGGTCCAGGCACTCCCCTAAGAGTCCAGGCTGAGAGAGCATCCCTCTTTGTGCTATAGGCACACGAAGACAGTTTGTATACCAGGGATAGACACTGATCCACAGCTCAGGGCCCCATAGGTTGCCCAGGCCTTCTCGCTGACACTCACATTTGGGGGGTCCAGATCAGTCCCATGCTGGCCTCCCCACTGTCAGTCTGGGGTCCAAGAGCTCTCCCCTGTTCAGATCAGCTGTCTCTGCTGGTTTTGCCAGCCCATTCTTTGCCAATTTGCTCATCACTCCTCTCTCTCTGTCACTGGGTTCCTTGGGTTCAGTTCAGTGATTAATTGTGTGTTTGCCTCTGCTTCCATCAGTCACAGGATGAAGGCTCCCAGATGGTTATAGACATCAAGTTCATTATCAGGAATGGGCATTCGAGGTGGTCTCTCCACTATTGCTTAGCTTGCCAATTGGTGTTATCCCTTTAGATCACTTGAGGTCGCTCTGTTGCCTGATCTGTATTTGATCCTATGATTCCCTCTTCCCCCTATTCTACCCCCACCCCTCAACTTCCTGTTCCCCCATGACAACTCTCTTCCTCTTCACCCCCTCTCTTCTTCCCAGGTCCCACTCCCCCCCACCCCTCGCCGTGTTCCCCGTCCATTCAGGGGATCTTGTTTCCATCCTCTTCTCTTGGGTACTATGCATATATGCACATCTTTTAGGTTCTTTCCTGTTTCCCAGAATGCCTGATAGACAGGTAAGAAAGTGTTCAACATTCTTAGCTATCAGGGAAATCCATATCAAAACAACTCTAAGATACAATCTAACACCTGTCAGAATGACTAAAATCAAAAACACCAATGACAGTTTATGCTGGAGAGGATGTCGAGAAAGGGGAACACTCCTCCATTGTTGCTGGGAGTGCAAACTTGTACAGCCACTTTGGAAATCAGTTTGGTGGGTTCTCAGGGAAATGGGAATCAGTCTGTCTCAAGATCCAGCAATTTCACTCTTTTTTATTTTTCTTTCTTTCTTTTTTATTTTAATTTTAAATAGATTGTTTTACATAGGTAACCCAGTCACAAAAAGACAAACATGGTATGTACTCACTCATATATGGATTTTAAACATGGATCAGGAGAGTGCCAGTCTGCACTTCCACTGACAGAGAGTCTGGGAAACAGGAAAGAACCTAAAAGATATACATGGTACCCAAGAGAAGAGAAATGAGGCAAGATCCTCTGAACAAATGAGGAACACGGCGAGGAGTGGGGGGGAGGGGGAGCTGGGAAATAGAGAAGGGGAGAAGAGGAAGAGAGAGTAGGTCATGGGGGAACAGGAAGGTTGACTGGAGGGGGGTAGGATAGGGGGAAGAGGGAATCATAGGTTAGAAGACAGATCAGGCACCATTGTGACCCCTAGTGATCTAAAGGGATGACACCAATTGGCAAGCTAAGCAATAGTGTAGAGACCACACCGAATGTCCATTCCTGATAATGAACTTGATATCTATAACCATCCTGGAGCCTTCATCCAGTGACTAATGGAAGCAGAGGCAAACACAGTTAAACACTGAACTGAACCCAAGGAACCCAGAGGCAGAGAGAGAGGAGCTATGAGCAAGCATATACCAAAAGATGTGCATTCGTACGACAAGGACAACTGTTCCACTATGTTCATGGCAGCATTATTTGTAAGAGCCAGAACCTGGAAGCAACCTAGATGCCCCTCAACAGTGGATAGAGAAAATGTGGTACATTTACACAATGGAGTACTACTCAGCAGAAAAAAAACATTGAAATCTTGAAATTTGCTGGCAAATGGATAGAACTAGAATAAACCATATTTAGTGAGGTAACCCAGACACAGAAAGACAAACATGAGCCTTCACCCAATAGCTGATGTTGGCAGAACCAGGGACCCACAGCTAAACACTGAGCCGAACTCCTGGAATCCAGTTGTAGAGATGGAGGACTGATGAACAAAGGGGTCAAGACCGTGTTGGAGAAACCCATGGAAACAGCTGATGGGAGCAAGTGGGAGCTCACAGACCCCAATCTGACAGTTGGGGAACCAGCATAGGACCAAACTATGCCCCCGAATATGGGGCCTCTTGGCAGTGGAACAAGTATTTATCCCTAGCGTACGAATGGATTTTGGGAGCCCATTACCTATGGAGGGATACTCTCTCAGCCTAGATACACAGTGGAAAGCCTAGGCACTATCCCAAATGATGATCTTTTGATGATCTGCCATGGGAGGCCTCAACCTCCCTCAGGAGTGGATGGAGTGTAGGATGGGGGCTGATGAGGAGCATGGGAGAACAGGAGGGAGAAGGAACTGGGATTGGTATGTAAAATAAGATTGTTTTTAATTTAAAGAAAAATTTATAAAAAAGAAAATGGTTCAGGGTGTCTGTGCATTGATTTTCCCTTTTCTCCCAATTACGAGTGATTCAGGAGGGGACTCAAGAGGCAGACTTGAGCCTAATTACATTAGTTTCCATTTGGGCAATGAATGCAGAGCTGTATTCAGAGTGGAAAATTTTTTTTGAGCCTTGGGTGGCCACTTGTACATTCAAAAGTGTTAAAGGTACCCTGTGGATGTGATAAGGGAGGCAAGATAAAATGTCACAGTCACAAGGGGAACAGTAAATGCAGGGTGAATCTTTACCTTCCACTTTACAACTATGAAGAGCAGCATAGAATGCAGCAGAGCCGGGAAAATAGTTGGATTGTTTTATTTCAGGGTCAACTACTTCAAATCCAGAAAGCACAGCGCAAAAAGAATATTGTGCTGTTTTAAAATTACTTTAATCTGTAACCTAACGTTTACCTAATTTTCAATATCCTTTGCAATTAAACTATGTCACACCATTATCTAAATATATACCTTGATGCATAATGAACAAAATGATGTGTGTGTGTGTGTTTGCACTCATGCGTGTGCATACACAAGGCATGAACACACCTACATTCACAGAGATAGGAAGTTTCATCAATTATATCAGAATGACTCAGTAACGGAGTAAGAAATGGACAGCAGCTTTCAGTTCAGCTCTTGATTAGATGCTTTAGGGAAATGTCTACTCATTTTCAAGGACAGGCAGTGGCTGGATACCTGACAGTCACGGCTCATCAAGAGAAAAGGACAAACAGTGGGGAAAAACAGAGAGGCCATTGCAGTCATATGCAGCACTGACCAGCTTGGTTTATTCATAATAGCTCCAAAGAGTTGACATAGGGAAGAGATTGTATAGAAGGAGACAAAAGTACTGACCAGGAGAAGGATGGTTTTAGTGGCTCTGGACTCAGGGGAGGATCTGGAGGAGATATTAGTCTTGGACATGTGTTGCATCCTTTGCTTGTGCCTGTAGAGGGTGAGAACCATGGAGCCACTGGCCCATAGCATGAGCTCCAGAAAAAGAATGTCAGGAGCTGACAGCAATGCTGCATACAGGATGTCACTGGTTTGGTCATGACGGACAGAATAGCAGTAGAGATACGATTTCAGGTTTGCTGTGCTTTCATTTCCATATTTTGCCCTCATGTGCACAAGATTTACAGAGCTTATAAGGAAATGGATTACCCAGTTTATGTACAGAACATAACAGCTGTACTTGTGTGTTTTTATTTTCAGCTCTGAATACCTGGAGTCCCAGGGACTGATGATGATGGCCTGGAAGACACTAAGGGAGGAGGTGCAGCCAATACACAAACCCCGACCTAATCTGTGAAAGGCGAAAATCAATTTGCATCCAGTGTCATCGAGGAAGTCCCTCAGTCCAAAAACTGCCATTGTGTGAGGCACTCCTTTACATAGCACAGTTAAGATGCTGGCTGCAACCAAGTGCGTCAGAAACCAGTCTGTAGACTTTAGTCTTTTCCTAGTTAGGTAAAGAAACAGGTAGTGGTAGAGGAGCAAGAAATTCCCCAGTAGTCCAATCACAGTCAGAGACAAGAAGATCACTCCTATAGACAGCTCACTGGCTGTCATGCTCTCAGGTTCTGCTCTCAAACTGAGGACCCTGCATGAAAAGATGAGGCTGGAGCCACATGCACTGTGTCACAGGGTGCATGATGCTGATATTTCCTATCCTGAATCAGTCCACAAGCTATATCCACTTCAACGTGAATCGCACATGTGAGGGCAATTGAACGGGGGCACAAAGTGCCCCAATATTTGTAGGTTCATATTCTGCAGAATGAGCAAAACATCCACAGCATCTCCTTAACAAGACAGGCGCAATGTATCTCCAATGATCTGGCTCATGTCTGAAACATGGCCATGACCCATCTAAGCAGCTGGCCATCACTCAAATGGCATGCATTTCTCTTTGGAAAATAAACATGAATCCATGTAAAATATGGTAAGATGACATCAAAATTATTAATTTAATATCACACAAATGAAGTGATTTGGGGACTAGAGGCATAAAAGTTTTATAAATGAGGCCTGTAAATGTTACATGCAATGTGAAATGTGACAACTTCAAACATTGACATAGGTGAAAGTGTAATTAATATGTTAATAAACAATAATGTTGTGAACAGTTTACGTTCAGAGAGAATATAGGAGTGATTGCCTGATATTTCATAGAACCCATCCATGTAGTCAATCTTCCCACTTTCAATGTCTTATGCAAGCATAATTAACTCTATATTTGATGGTAATGTTTTCAAACATGTGAAAAAATAATCTCATTGTTTGAGGGCATAAAGAAATAATACTTATAACTGCTTTCATTTAAATGCCTCTTGTTACATCCACAGGAAAAACACTGGTAATTTTTAAATTTCGGTTCTTTCAAATAGTTATGAATACTGTTTCCATTTATTGCACACCCCACTCTGGGGCAGGGAAAATTTTTGTGAATGACCTTCATTTACACACATTTCCAGGTAGGATTACATTATTCTGTGGAATGTATTTCTCTCCTTATTACATGCATGAGTATAAGTAGATATATCCTTAGAAATCCTAAAAATATATTCTACTTATTAAATGGAACAAAATTTATTATTTTTGTCAATTAATGTAATGAGGACTCATCTTAACCTGTTTTACTTTATGAAAGTTACTTACAAACATTTCATAGCCAAATCTGTACATATCCACATGTGCAATGTTCAGATCTTCCACACAAATACCCTGTGAAGGAATCATCCATGCAGAGCTTGTTACCAAGTCTGTCACTGCCCATAGTAACCACTGTGAATAAAAGCTAAAAAATACCTGAATGTCCTATTTATACATTTCTCATAAAGCTATTAAGAGTCATTGACCACAAAGTACTTTCTTTATCAGGTGCCCTAGAGAAATCTCCTCATAAAACAGACTCTATTTCCTTTCAGAGAGCCATCAGGTGATCCTGTAAGCACCCGACTTCTTTCCCAGTGTGACAGACCATAGCAGACACTGACAGAGAGGAATGGGTTGTTAGAGTTGGGATGCAGTGCATGTGGGACCCACCTTTCTGTTCTCTCTGAGTTGTTCCTGAAGATTTTCTCTTTATCCTCTGTGGCTTTGTCATCCTTCCAGGTTCAGTCTTGTGTTCTCATCACTCCTATGATCACTTACCAAGTCTTCTCATCTCTGCTGTCAGGCTTCAGTCTATTACACTCTCAGCATCCCTTCTTTCTCTGGGATGCTGATCTAGGTGACATATCCACAAACATCAAGAGGAGATCAGCTGGAGGGAGGCAGCCAGTGCCTGATATCGGTGTCTGTGGTGTGTGACCTCACCTCCCCTCAGACCTGCAATTATTATTTCTGTTGTAGCAGTGGGTGTTGCAGGCTTGAACATCCACTTTTCCGTGAACTAAGTCTCCCCTGGTGACCATTAGCAAAGAAACATTACAAGTTTCTGATGTCACTTTTTAAGGAAATAGTGTGGAGTTCAGAGAAGTTGTTATCTGCTCTGTTTGCTAGAGGTCAGGGGTTCTCACTTTTAGAATGGGGATATAATATGGTCTATCTGCTGTCTATAATCGAGCTATGTATGTCAATTCACTTTTTGACATGCATGTAATTGCAAAATTACTAACATAATAATAAGCAGTACTTTTAAAGGAAAATATATGCCACAGTAAAGAGATGAATTGTAGGAATTCAGCAAATATCTGTTAGCTACATCTAAGAGTGTTAATGTCTACAAATATATTAGATCAAGAAACCCAAACAGTAAATATAATAATGAAATATACAAACAGTTCCCAATAGATGACCTTACAATGGCTAATGAACATATGAAAAATAATTCGATTTTACAATCCACTAGAGTAATTAAAATTAAAATTATATTTAATCTCCTCCCAAGTTGAAATGTACATAGCTAAGGGGACAAACGGCAACTAAGGCAGGAAAAAAGTGGCAGAAAGGAAACTTACACCCTGCTGGAGGATGTAACAAATATCCAGTCCATTGTGGAAATAAATGTGACTGATACTCAAAAGCAAACAACATACCTAGCACATGACCAAGTTTTACCTTCCTGCGTAAAATACTCTAAGTCCATATACCACTGAGCTGCTTGTATGTCCACTTTTTATTGAATATTTTCATAATACCCAATTGAAGAAACCAAATTAGATGAACATCAAGAGAGGAATGATTGATGTTAATTCACTCACAGCATAAGTTATTCTCATAAATAAATGAAAACAACATTATATCATACTCAGAAAAGTGAATGCAAATGAAGACAATATTTACAAAATTAAGTGAATTCCACAGACACATTTTATAGGTATCCCCTTGTGTTTAATTCATGAAATCCATATATTTATATAAAATCATGCAGAAAGAAAGGGAGAAGGGAGACAGAGGAACACACAGAGAAACACACACAGACCATGAAGAAATGAGAATATTGCTTAGGGCAAAAAGGGAACCTATAGGATAGGAGATTGAGTAGAGGGAATTTGAACCATGAAAGTCATGTGCTCATTCACATAAATACCTTTTGTTAAAATACTCGTATATACTCCATGCTAGTTGGGTTCGTCTTGGTCTTATTTTTGTTTGTTTGCTTGCTTGCTTTGTTTGGTTTTGTTCTGTTTTAGGAGGGTGCTACAGGCATGAAGAGAGATATGGGGGGACTAGGAGATGAGCAGAATTGTGGTGCATGATATGAAATTCCCAAAGAATAAAGAAGTGAAATTTTAAAAAGAAATACAATTTAAACAAATATAAATAAAATATTTTACTTTATACATTAATAATACATTGAAATGTCAAAATGTAAAGTAAATAAAACTGACATTCAAGCGTTTTGCCATTTATGTAATTCACAATATTTTAAAATATAAAATAGGCTTTTTCAACTGAATTATAATCATTTTTGCAAGTTTACCTATGGTCTATACAACTTCACATACTTTGTCAGGTGGATAACAAGTGGTAATTAGTAAACACATGCTCACATAATCATTTACATAAACAACACATCCACATATTTACAATATACAGTTTCTTTTAATGCCACTCATTTCTGTAAGATACAGCCAGTTATACTACACATACAATTGTATAGGTTTGGCTATGGAATCAGAAGTTTTAACACACACGTTGGTCATGAGATTGGGCTTTTTCCCCAGTTCTTATGCAGAGAGGGCAGAAGCTGGATTCACTAGCCTCACAGCTCATGAAGAGGAAAGGCCTGTCAGGTGGAGAACATTCAGACACAGCCACTAGAAACCAGCTGGGGTGAATGAAAAGAATGAAACAGATGGTCAAGTAGACACAGGTGTTCATAAGGAGTCTCTGTACAAAGGGAGGATCTGGGGAAGATACTGGAACTGGGAATGTGTTGCATCCTCTGCTTGTGCCTGAGTATGATGAAAACCACGGAGATGCTGGCCAAGACCATGATATATGAAATCACATACTGAAAGGAATACTGTATGCAATGGTTTACTATTTCTGTATAAACCAAGAGGTCTGTCATATTTTTATTAATTCTATTACTCATAAAATCCACAAGGCAAACAGTTTAAAAGTAGGTACAGGATCCACATTCCATTTATGGAGGTGCCAATGTCCCTGTGAACTATGGCTTTATTTATTTATTTATGTATTTATTTATTTAGGTATGTATCTACTGACCAGGCAATAACTGGGTTTGAAGCTGATGATTTAGAAGTTACTCAGGAGGCAGATACTGCTAACAGGCACAACCCTGCCCATTCTGTGTAGTTAGCAAGTGAGTTTCCATATAAAATTGGTGACATTCTCTTTCCATACCTATGCTCCCATTGTCTTGGGGACACTCCTATACACCGGACAGTTAAGATGTTGTCTATGTTCAAGTGCTCTGTGCCAGATGAGTGGTTTTAAGCCTGAACCTCATACAACAAGGCTGGGGAAAATGACAGAGGATAGAGTTATTGCCTAAGACTCCAATTGCTATCTGTTAATAAGAAGTTCATTCACACCTTACTGGCTGCCAAGCTGTCAGTTCCTGTTGTCATAAGTCTGGGATTTCAGGTATCAAATCAAATGAAATTCAGTATTTTTCTATCCACAATAGAGCAACTTGGAATATTTTCAAGCATCTTTACTGGCTTCTAGAAATTATAAGTTTATAAGAAACGTCTGATATAAACTCTGCTACATCATTGCTAACAATCTCTAAGTCTGGCTTTACTCTTCTTTGTGTGCACTCTATTCAGCAGATAGAGGTTACATATCTGTTCGGTGCAAGGACAATTGGGCACCTGAAACTGGGTGATGGCTGACAAAGGATATTCATGCACCAGCTTTCTGCATAGCTGGTCCTGTGAGTTCCTCAAAAGAATCGGTTGCATATTTAGACTGTGTATATTGTCATTGCTTGCCAAACAAATCCTTCCCATTTTCCAAATTTTCACTCAGAAATTAGAATTAGCTTACAAATAATTGTTGCATTTCATTATCAATAATGATTGGATAATCAGATGTATAAAGAGAAGTAAGATTATTGTGTGGCATAAAATAAATAATGAGTTTGCCACATGAACATTCTATGTGTTTACACTTATAGGATGCCCGTGTGATGACCTATTACACCTCACCGTAGAGACATAAGTTATGTTTCTTCTATTGCCTGTATTATTCAGCAATCACATGTTGTGTTGAAATTTCAGAAGAAACAGTTGCCACCATCTGTAGGCTACGGCTAATATATTATCGGTTTCACATGTCATACCTGAGTGCTGACAAACAACTGAATTGAGTAAAACTTTTTGTGAAGAGGCAGAAAAAAATTTAAGAGCTAGAGGATCAGGGATCTGGCTGTGAGATTATCTCTTCATAATGACAGAAGCTACACTAATAAAGTATCACCAACATGAATGACCAAACAGGAGCTGAATGAGGATGACAACAATAGACATAATAATATGCGAGCCCATGAAATCTGAACTCTACAAAGAACTACAGACAACTAAGAAATATTAAGAATGGGGCAATTTTTTTCCCTCAGAGAAGAGCACACCAATAAAAATGATCAACCCTGAAAATATGCATACATGTAGCAAACAAATAAACAAAAAACAATAAACAATCCCAAGCAAACAATAAAATCAGACAAACAAACAAAAAACCCTTCCCTTCGCTCCTCTCTTTCCCACTTTTCCTTTGCGTCTTCATTCGTCTTGGTGGCAGTGGGAGCGGCTGTATGTCACTCAGTATACACTTCTGTCCACTCAGCCTTACTTGCAAATGTTCATTACATTGTATGATGTGTTGTTGATCAGGTTCAAGGTCTCTGGACTCCAGTAAACCACAGATACTGGATCCTCACTGAACTCTTCTTGGATATCTTGCAGTTGCCCCCAGTCATGGAGGTCCTGTGGCTATTGTTCCATAGGACCAGATCCTTCATGCACTACAGCAGGTCACAGATATGGTAGATGTTGGAGACTGTCCACTCAAAGCCCTAGATGTGTGTCTGTGTAATAGCTGAATTGTTCTGAGTGGGCCACTGGGATCATCACTTCAGGTTAGGGGTTGAACGAGCACTACTACACTCATGTTGAGCGTGAGGCAGTCTTCTTATATTGGTGTCATTGGGTTCCATTTTCTCAGGGCTGGTGAGGGGCAGGGACAACTCTCCAGTGAGGGACAGCTGTCCCCAGCACAGTGAGGGATGGGACCTGCCTATTATGGCTCTCCTACTTTATCAAATGTTTCAAAACATTTGTTAAATGCTTGCACGGGCACCTGAGGTAATGCAGACTACAGATATCAAAGGAGGCCCAAGCTTCCTCAGAACCATGGACTCAGACATGGGCCTCAGCAGTAGGTTGGGTCCAGATGTCACCATGGCCTTGGGTGGGAGCACAAGCCTCTCAGATCAGCCTGGGTCCAGCAGCAGTGTGGTTCCTGGTCTCCAACACAGTCCCAGGTGGCAGTTCATACCTTAGGCAGTTGCACAGTGTCTGATGGTAACAGGAGCCACAGACCTCAACACAGACCCTGTCTGTAGTGAGTACACTGACTCAGATATGACAACAGCATGGGCCTGGATGTCAACACTGATCTGATGAGCATCACAGGCAGGCTGTCGTGATCTGTACGTTTTTTGCTGGGTAAAAGGGTCAGCCAAAGACATTCACCCTGGAACTGAAACCCAAGCCAGTGAAAGAACTACTTTAGCTCTGAAGCCAGAACCAAAGAAACACTCTGAATCTGAAACCAGAGACAAATAAACACATTTTGGCCATAGAACCAGAGCCAGTGAAAAAAACACACCTCAGCCCTGAAAATACAGCAAAAAAAGGTGAAAAACACCAGTGAAAGCAACACAGGTTGGCGCTGAAACCAGAGCCAACTTTGCCCCTGGCTAATTAAATCAACCAATTCCTGAGCAGGAAAACTAATCAATGCCTGAGCAGAAAAAATTCTCCCTAGGAAAATTCTGCCACTTAGCACCTCTGTATAAGTCACTCTGCCTTTTCAGTTGCCAGCTTTTCGTTCCCACTCTCTCAAAGGCAGCAAATCCTGTGTGTGTGTATGTATATATATGTATATATATCTATGTATATACATATGTACCTATATGTATATACATATGTATATATATATGGGGGGTACACACACATACACACATATGTGTATATATACATACATGTATATTATTGTCTCACAGCAAACATCCTGTTTTCCTAGCTTTTATCAGTCTATCCCTTTGTCTGTGATATTCCTGAGTCTTTGGTGTGGGCCTGGGGTGCACCTACTTTAATTGGGTAATTGTATCCCATGATCAGCTGTTTTCTATTCCTCAACCAACCATGAGATTCTTCAGTGGTTCCTATCTACTTCAATGAGAAGGTCATTTGATGAAGGGATGAGAGCAATGTATATGTGTGGGTATAAGTATTGAGAATGAAAATAGAAATTGTGCTTGTTTATAAAAGCAGAAGGAGGAGGGTCTCTTACTTCTTCTATGCCTTATTCATTCATGAGTAGTTGACTAGTTGTAGCTTGGAAAGTATCAAGATGAACATGCTGTGCCTGCACACACAGCCCTGTGACGTGAGATGTGAAAAAGCATCTGTGTGAGGGTGGCAGTGTTCAGTGTCACTTCTGCCATCAGTGTTTGGAGATTTGTGCACAGAGTTGGAAATCTCAGTAAGTTCTGTACTTGAACTTTTTGAAAAACACACCCATTAAATATTACAGTCACTCAAGGATGGTAAATATTTGAGCATCCTGTCCTTTACTTGTCAAGACTGATGGATAATTTTTTTACAAAAGTGTAAAAAGTTTAAGTGTGTTTACTTTTCAAAATTACTCCAAACTTTCAAAGTTGAAATTTAAGAATTATGTAATATATACCACAACATAACACAGATAAAATATAGTATTATCAAAATTACTTCTATAGATGAATTGAACACAGAAGTAATCGTATGATAAAACAGGGGACTACAAGAACATGAATCTCTTGAAATTTTATTCTTATTAGGTCGATTATTGTATTAATATGAGTAACTACTCATTGGCTAATTGTTCTTAATATATTTCCATTATTTTTTAACACAAGTGACTCTTCTTTAGAAGGCAAATACTAGCAACCTTATAAGCACTCTCTGTTCATGAGCAGAGGGGAAATCAAAATATTCCCATTGATTTACTTAATTTCTTTCCAGCAGTAGGAAAGTAGGTAAATAAGTAAATACATACAGAATTGGTGAATTTTTAACTGCTTTATCAACAAAAATAAATATCAAGTACATTTTTCTATACAAGTCAGATTATCATTGTTTAGACAGAATGATAAATCTAGAACTTATCTCAAAGAATTAATAGTCATTCTTGGTAAAATATCATGAAATATGCAAATTGCATGCAATACAACAGTAAAGATGTTTGTGTATCTGCTCCTGGCTTTTATGGTGTAAGTTTTTCACTGTATACACTGCATGTATTCCAGAGATTAGACACAATTGAACATTAATTAGAAACAATGTACTTGTTGCTCACATGGCTACTGTTTATTCCTTGCACAAGCAAAGCAGAATGGGTTTTCATTGGAGTCATGGTTCATCAGGAGAAAGGGACTCACAGTTGGGAAACATCCAGAGACAATTGTAGCCATTTTCACCAGGAGCCAGTCTGGATCATAAAGAGCCAATCTAGTCTGCAAGAGGGAAGAAATTGTGTAAAAGCAGACAAAGGTGCTCACCAAGAGCAGAATGGTCCTTGTGGCTTTGGTCTCGGGGGAGGATCTGAGGGAAAATTGGCTCCTATGAATATATCTCGTTCTCTGCTTATGTCTGTAGAGGATGTAAACCATGGAACTGCTGGACCACAGCATCAGGCCCATGAACAAGACATCAGGACCTGCGAGTAACACTCCATAGAGGATGTCACTAGTTTTGTCAACATAAATAGCAGAGCAATATCCATACTCTTTTAGACGTGTCATGTTTCTTTGACTCCATCTTGCAGTCATGTTCATAGGAATACCAATGTTTGCTATGAAGGACAGGATCCAGCTCAGGTACACACAAGAAGCAATGAAACTTGGGGACTTGACTTTAACCTTTGTCCATCTGAGACACTTAGGGCTGATGGTGATGGCCTGAAACATGCCCAGGAAGCTGGTGCTGCTGATGGACACACCCCTCCCTATTCTGTGAAGATAGAAAAGAAGCTTGCACCCAAAATCATCAAGGAAGTCTTTCAAACCAAAAGCTGACAGTGTTTCAGGAACTCCTTTACACATGAGTGTTAAGAAGTTGGCTACAATCAAATGCTGTAGAATCCATTCTGTGAACCTTATCCTGCTCACCATGAAGTAAAATGGCAGATGATGGTAGACTAAGAGGGAGTTGCCCAGGACACCAACCAGAATCTCTGATAAAACGATCACTCCTATGGTCACTTCACCAACTCCCATGCTGTTGGTTGTTGTTTATTGATCATGAGGGAAAGGTTAGGTACAGGCTGCATGAACTGCGTGAATCCAATCTTCCAATCTATAGTTAGTCACTTAGGGTTCTTCTATAACTTAGGATAAGATTTTGGTTCAAACACTGTTTCACAACTTTAGAGACTGCTGTGAAAGCTGCATGCATCTTTACCTCTAGGTTCAATGTGAAGACAAGCACTGTTGACTGTATAAAAAAGGGAAGGGAAAGAATCAAATCCATATCCATCAAATATTTGTAAATTTCTACTTAATTAATGGTGAAGTTATGACTTTTTACCAACTGAATGAAGGTGCTGAAATTATAGTAATAAACCAATATCTGTAAAACACTTCAGATCTGTTTTAAAAGCAAAGAGCATATCATTGTGATTAATTTTTATACAATTATACACATGGTTGTAACACAGTGATGAACAATTTCAATAATAAGAATGTTCATATTTGAATGTAAAATTTATATTTATCAAATATAAGTGTATCTTACCAGAATGAAGAAGACTGAGCTGGAACCTGCCGCATGACACGTAATTGGTATTAATTAAAAATTGTCCAAATAGAACATGGGCACCTAATGACTTACTTATTATGTTGCAATCACAAGTAATATAAAACTTAAAGCAATGCAAATTAAGTAATAGTGCTGAATTACCACAAAGAAGAAACAACCCGATATTAAACATGGGAAGTATGCACAACATTGCCATTAATTGGATGAAACTCTGAAGTGCTGATTGATAGCAGAACAGGTACCTTGTTTTTGTTGTTGTTGTTTTGGCAATGCAGTTTGATTTGTAAATAGCACTTCTGTGGTAGTCACATGTGCATAATGCACTGTGTTGGCAAGAAGTATTTTGCTATTATAAAACTGAAGTAGTTAATCTCTGTATATAAAACCAAGGTTAACTTTCTATAATTGTTTTAGATTCATGGCTTTACTGTGCAGCATAAAGAGAAACTCAAATGTGCCCCTGGACTCAAGCATCCTCTAACTGAATAACAGATGGATGTTTTCATGACAAAAGGGAGACAACTCATTAAACAGCTAAGAAGGAGATGTTTACCCACAAGTAAAGATGATGTTGAGAGTGCATTATACCAATGCTTACTTTAACATGAAGATATCTTAAGACGGAATCAGCCTCAAAATGAGCTCAGAAGGCAGGTCTTTCATTGTAGATAGAAATCCTGTGTCCCTGTGTGCTGAGAACTCAGCACTCAAGCACTAGACACGATGATTTATTCAGATATGGAGCGTTCCCTTAGATTCCTTAAACAGTTCTGTAGGACAGAATACATGTGCCCACTGCTTTGGAACTAAGTAACCAGCAGCAGCCTTTTTTTAAAGCACTGCATTTTTAAAGAAGAAAAACAATAATGTATTTGAGCTTTCATATCTATGAAAACAACTGATATACCAAGTTTTATCATTCATTATTTTTACTGTATTCAAATGAATATCAATAGTACCATAATCAAACTTAGTATAAAGAATAAAAAGTTATTTTCATTCCACAAGTTACAAACTGACTCGGTTTTTGTAGTGGTCACGTGCCTTGAATGTTGTGATGTCCATGTACTCTGAACTCTGTTTCAAGGACTGCAGTTGGAAGCAATCCTAATGTTCTTCTACTTGACAGAATGCTGATCTCAGTGCCACGATCTCTGTGACCAGGAGGTGAGCTATGGGGAGGAAGCCAGTGCCTGAGATATGGGTATTGATTCTGTGACCTCACCTCCTGTCACACCTGCAATTACCTTTTCACCTGCAGTAGCAATGGGCTCACAGGGAAGTGGTGCCAAGAGGTTTTCTGAGTAGTGCTTCCCATGGGATCAGTATTCAAAAACAATAAAAAGTTTCTTGCTATCATTGCTAAATGAAAAATTATAGACTCTGTTAAAAACTGTCCTCTGCTTTGTTCCATGAAGGTAAACTGGGTGCAGTGTGTATGAAAAGGAGATCTGGGCGCTGGAGAGATGGCTCAGCGGTTAAGAGCACTGCTTGCTCTTCTGAAGGTCCTGAGTTCAAATTCCAGCAACCACATGGTGGCTCACAACCATCTATAATGGTTCCCTCTTCTGGCAGGCAGACATACATGCAAGCAGAATACTGTGTATGTAATAAATAAATAAAAAAAGAAAAGGAGATCTGTTTGGGACATACCATTGAACTTTGTATATTTCATGATATATCCTGGTTTTCTGAGCTATTTTAAAGTCAAGTATAGTTTTTCATTCCTCATTTCAGTGAGTAGAATTCTTCCATACAATATAAAGGAAACACTCAAATATAAATAGCAATGTTGCTATTTGCAGTGACATTGGAATTTATCACACCTGACTATAATTATCAATGTTAATCCTTTATGGTTTGTATTTACAATTAAAGGTATATTTTTTTGCAAAAAAATTGTCCACACAGGAAACATAATGCTCTAAAGGAGTGCCCTGCAAGTGACAGTAGCAATGAGAGAAGATAACATACACCTGTGGTTTTCAATGCAGCTACAGGAAGCTCATGGATTTAAGAATCTAGAATATGGTGTAATTATTTCTGTTACATTTCTTCAGTTCTGTCTCTATGTTGAATAGAAGTTTTTCAGGAATCCCTAGAAAATAATCACATAATACAATGGTGTCATAACATGGATTTTGAGAATGAAATGTAAATTGTGTGGAAGCAGGTGCATAGCACCTATGATGGATAATACTTGACAGGGATGCTGGTCTTGCTGTAAGGCTAGTATTCACTATGTTAGTCTTACTATAACTACATGAGCCTGAGTTACATGAAATAGTATACCTACTAAATACAGTGACAATTGTATGCACTAAGTGATCAACTATGTAACCAGGGATAGAAATTTTAGAGTGGACCATTATTAGATCAAATCCAGGGTTCTTGTCTTCCTCCAACATGTGTGGAATGAGGTGCTTTTTTGTCAGGGATACTCCCAATTTGCTGATAATCAAGGGGTTATACCATAGTCCCTAAAAGTTGCATATGCACACTGGCTGGGTGTGGTAAGATATGACGCAAGGGTTCTTCTTCATGCCCAGGAAGGACAGACTCATACAGTGGAAAAGTTATAATGAGAAAGAGACACATGTGTGCCTACCTCCATAGAATCCTATGCTTTGGAGAAAAGGATGCCATGTCTCTTTAGCTTTTCCCCTCGTACAGCTATTCTCAAAAAGAGGATTAAGTAGGTTTGTGCTAACATGTTTTTCCTTGAATTAAAAGATTGGGAAGCCATGAGACAAGGAGAATAAGGTAGAAGAGATGAGGTGTGTTGCTGTGGAATAATCCTCTTGTACACTGTAAAAATCTGTCACTTGAGTTGGTTTGATGAAACCCTGATTGGCCAGTAGCCAGGCAAGAAGTTTAGGCAGGACAATCAGACTAGGAATGCTGGGAATAGGAAGGGTGGAGTCAGAAAATGCCTGTAAGACATAGAGAGAGCAAGATGAGCATTCCATACTGAGAATGGACTCACATGACTGAGCATAAAGAATATGTGTTAGCTTAAAATGAAAGAGCTAGTTAATAATAAGTCTGAATTTTTGGTTGAGCATTTATAAGTAATATTAAGCCTCTGTGTGGTTATTTGGAAGCAGATTCAGTGTCAGGGAGTAGGTGCTCCAGATAGGAAACATTCATTCAGAGTGTATTTCTCATCTATGACCTCCAGAAAGTGTCTTTCAATACACAGTTTTGTTTTATAAAATGAGATTCATTATCAGAGATTATGATAACCAAAAAGTACTCTACCTACAGGTTTTAATAGGAAAGCTTTCTAATAAAAAATAAAATAGTGTACCCCTCACAATCTTGCTTGTGAGGCTGAAGGACATAGAGGAAGTTTTAATCAGACCTTGTGTTATAGCAACAGAAAAACTGTGTAACATGACTGTCTATGCATCCTTGAGAAAAAAAGTGTTGTGACCTGAAACAGTATGTGGGAAATAATATCTTCAGTAGAGGAATCTAAAATTGCTGAAAGACACTTAACCAAGTGCTCAAATTCCTTAGCCATCAGGGAAATGCTAATCAAAACAACTCTGAGATATCTCTTACACCTGTCAGAATGGCTAAAGTCAAAACCACCAATGATAGTGTATACTGGAGAGGATGTGGAGAAAGGGGAACACTTCTCCATTGTGGTGGGATTGCAAACTTTTACAACCACTTTGGAAATCAGTATGATGGTTTTTCTGAAAAATGGGAACCCGTCTACCTCAAGATCCAGCAATTCCACTGTTAGGCATACACCCAAAGGATACACATTCATACAACAAGGACATCTGCTCATTCATGTTCATAGAAGCATTATTTGTAATAGTCGGAACCCGGAAGCAACCTAGATGCCCCTCAACAGAAGAATGGATAGAGAAAAAGTTGTACGTTTACCCAATGGCATACTACCCAGCAGAATAAACAATGGAATCTTGAAATTTGCAGGCAAATGGATGGAACTAGAAGAAACCATCCTAAGTGAGCTAACTCAGTCACAGAAATACAAACATGACATGTGCTCACTCATATATGGATTCCAGACATAGTGAAAAAGATAACAACCAGCCTACAATCCACACCTCCAGAGAAGCTAGGAAGCAAGGAGGACCATAAGAGAGACATACACAGTCCTCCAGTGAAGTATAAATGGACAATATCCCATGAATAAATGGGGTATGTGGGGGGAGTGGGAAGGAGGGAGGAGAAACTGGAGGGGAGAAGAGGAGTGGGGAGGAGAACATGAGGGATCAGGAAGATTGCGTGGGGAGAGGAATAGAGGAGAGCAAGAAAAGAGACAGACCAATAGAGGAAGCCACTATAGGTTTAAAGAGAAACCTGGCACTAGGGAATTATACAGAGATCCACAAGAATAACCTCAACTAGGACACTAAGCAATAGTGGAGAGGCTGCCTTAAATGTCTATCCCCTATAATGAGAATGATGACTACCTTAAATGCCATCCTAGAGCCTTCATCCTGTAGCTTATGGAAGCAGAAGCAGAGATCCACAGCCAAGCCCTGAACCAAACTCCTGGAATCCAGTTTCAGAGAGGGAGGAGTGATGAACAAAGGGATCAAGACCATGCTGGGAAAACCCACAGAAACACCTGACCTGAGCAAGTGGAAACTCATGGAGCCTGGTCAGACATAGGCATGATCAAGGTCCCCTGAACATAGGTGTCCGTTAGGAGCATTGGGCACTCTATGGGTCCTCTGGAAGTGGAGCTAGGATGTATCCCTAGTGCACGGCAGACTTCAGAAGACCATTTCCCATGGAGGGATACTCTCTTAGCCTAGATACTGAAGGGAGGGCCTAGGCTCTGCCCCAAATAACTTGACAGACTTTAATGATTCCCTCACCCTCCCTGGGTAGTGGATGGCGGCGCCATGGGGGTTATGGGAGAATGGGTTGGAGAGGGAACTGGAATTGATGTGTCACATAAGATTGTTTTTAATTTAAATAATATATATATATAATAGATATCTGCAAACATTAAAAGAAACCAAAAACCTCTAAGAATAAATATGTTAGAAGTAAGGGCATTTGCTGTTCCATTAATTATTGTGTATTATCTTTGAAAATATTTCCCATAGGTGAGTAGGTATAAACACAAGGGAACTGACACAAATATATCCATCAGAAACACAATTCGGTTGGGGACAATCTCATGGCCATAATGTGTCCCCAGTACCAGCCTCTCAGGCACAGCTTTTTTTTTTATTTCAGTTGCAATCTATACAATCACTGTCCCAAATAGAGTAACTAATTATATTACTCAGATTTCTACTTCTATAGTATTCAAATCCAATCAAATCTTCCATGCCTCACAGTCTCACAAGACAGGCAGTGAGAAGTTCAGTACTTTTTATGTAATAGTTTTTACTATTTAGGTCAGTCCAGAGAAAGCATATTCTTTTTTATTGTAAAATTATCTTGTAATGTAACTGTATCGAGAACCTGCAATTTTCAGCCTAGTGTTCTCTCAGGGTTCAGGCCAGAAGCTAAACAGCTAGTGGGAATCAGGATATGAGGGCAAGAGATTTAGTTCATATGCATGTCACTCTCATAGTGTCTCCTTATACTTCAAAAGATCTCTTCAAATGCTCTCTCTAAAAGTTATCCCTTATCCCACAATGTTTCTAGTTTATATACCCAAGCAGACACAATTAGCAATTCTCTGGCAATAGAAAGTATACCAGGCATGCATATTTCAGGGTCAAGAAAACAGATAAAATCTGACAAAGCAAACAGCTTAAGCCTCACCTTAAGCCTTGTAAAATGTCCAGGGAATAGCTGAAGAGTAGGTGAGGGTTACTGGAACAAGGGGCTATTCTTGTAATTTAAGAAAAGCAGCCCACGAAGGAGAGATGCTCTGTGACAGGGTTCAAGCAGAGGGTTTTATTTTTTTATTAGGCAAAGGGATTACAGAAAGGGGAAAGGATGCAGGGAGGGAGGAGACTGCCATTTGGGGACAAGAGCAACATGAGAAAGGAAAGAGGGACAGCAAGAGAGAGGCACAGAGGGGGAAACAGAGAGAGAGAGACAGAGACAGAGAGACAGAGACAGAGACAGAGAGTGAAAGAGGAAGGAGGAGGAAAAGGAGGAGGAGGAAGGGAGCTGGGCAGGGTCCTTTTAAAAGGGAACATAGTGCCTTTGTTGGAGGTGTGTCACTGAGGCTGGATGAAGGCTCTACGATGGCATTTAAGGTCGTCATCATGCTCATTATAGGGGACGGGCATTTAAGGTAGCCACTCCACTATAGCTTAGGGTCCTAGTTGAGGTCATCCTTTTGGATCTCTGTATAATTCCCTAGTGCCAATTTCTTTTTAAACCGATAGTGGCTGCCTCTATTGATGTGTCTCTTTTCTTGCTCTCCTCTTCAATGTTCCTGATCCCTCATGCTCTCCTCCTCTCCTCTTCTCCCCCTCTTCTTTCTTCTATGTCTCTCCCCCCTACACCCCTACCCCCCATTTGTTCAGGGGTTCTTGCCTCTTTCTGCTTCACTGGGGGATTGTGTATGATGCATGACATGGAATGGACCAACCCAGACAGGAAGGACTTGAGTCCTACCATACTGCACTCTGGGCTCCCCCACAGTTTGCTTCTTCGTTAGTTTCTGTCTGGTATTCATGTCTAGTTGTGAGAGTGGGCTGTTGAAATCTCCCACTATAAGTGTGTGGGGCTTTATACGTGACTTGAGTTTTAGTAATGTCAGAATTGAAACTTCATCTTGGTGGATTTCTTCTGTGATGAGTATGTAATGACCTCCTTCATCTCTTTTGATTGATTTTATTTTAAAGTCTAAATTGTTAGATATTAGGATTGCTACCCCTGCTTGTTTCTTGGGGCAATTTGATTGGAAAATCTTTTCCCAACCTTTAACTCTGAGGTAATGTCTGTCTTTGAGGCTGAGGTGTGTTTCTTGTATGCAGCAGAAGGATGAGTTCTGTCTTCGAATCCATTCTGGTAGTCTGTATCTTTTTATGGGTGAATTAAGGCCATTAATATATGGAGGGATATTAGTGACCATTGTTTGCTCATTCTTCTTTGATTTGGGATGGGTGGTGGTGGTGGAATTATGTGTGGAATCCCCCCTATTTCTTTTGGCTCTTGGTAAGGTGTGTTTATCTAATGCCTATGATTTCCTGGTTGTAGTTAACTTCCTGGGTTGGAGTTTTCCTTCCAGAACTTTCTGTAGGGCTGGGTTAGTGGATATGTATTGCTTGAATCTAGTTTTGTCATGGAATATGTAAGCTTTGCTGAGTACAGTAGTCTAGGCTGGCATCCATGGTCTCTTAGTGTTGGTAGATTATCTATCCAGGACCTTCTGGCTTTCAGAGTTTCCATGAAGAAGTCAGGTGTAATTCTGATAAGTTTGCCTTTATATGTTACTTGACCTTTTTTCATTAGCTGCTCTTAATATTCTTTCTTTATTCTATATATTTGGGATCTTGATTATTATGTGGCGAGGGATTTTTTTTTTGTGATCCACTTTATTTGATGTTCTGTACGCTTCTTGTACCTTCATTGGCATGTCTTTCTTTAGGTTGTGAAAGTTTTCTTCTATGGTTTTGTTGAATATATTTTCTGCCCCCTTGAAGTGGTTTTCTTCACCTTATTCCTTTTTTTTAATGTATGTATTTTAATTAAATTAGAAAATACATGCATCAATGTCTATCCCGGCTCACCTCTTCTCCCTCCACCAGCCCTACCCCAACCCCAGCCCAATCCCCATATCATTCCCCACGGAGGGTAAGGTCTTCCTTGGAGGGATCTCCAGAGTCTTTCATTTCATCCAGGGTAGAACCTAGGCCCTTCTCCATGTGTCCAGGCTGAGAGAGCATCGCTCCATGTGGAATGGGCTCCCAAAGTTCATTTGTATGATATGGTGAACACTAGTATACTACCCAAAGCCCCAGAGATTTCTGAGGCCTCCTCACTGACCCTACATTTATGGAGTCTGGGTCAGTCCCATGTTGGCCTCTTAGTCATCAGTCTGGGGATTAAGAGCTCCCCCCTTGTCCAGTCAGTTGTCTTTGTGGATTTCACCAGCACGGTCTTGACCGCCTTGCTAATCACTCCTCCAACTCTGTTACTGGGTTGCAGGGGGTCAGTTCAGCGTTTGGTTGTGAGTATCTGTCTCTGCTTCCATCAGTCACAGGATGAAGGTTCTAGGGTGTCACATAAGGTAGTCACCAACCTTATTATCAGGTAGGGGCTATTAATGTAGTCTCACCACTATTACATAGTTTTCCAGTTGGTGTTATCCTTGTACATCTCTGGGAATCTCAGTAGTGTCAGCTCTCTCCTCAAAGCTATAATGACTCCAACTATTATAGTATCTCTCATCCTGGTCTCCTCTATTCTTACTTCGACTCAGCCTTCCTGCTCCCCCATGTCTTCATCTCCCCTCCTCTTATGCCCCTCTCTTTTTCCTGGATCCCTCTCTTCTCGCCCCATGTTCCCAATCTGCTCAGGAGACCTTGCCTCTTGCATATCTCTTGGGAACCTCTCTGTTTCCCAGACTCACTGTCCCTGGGATTGTAGGCTGACACTCCCCTGATCCATGTCTAAAATCCATATATGAGTGAGTACAAATCATGTTTGTCTTTTTGTGACTGGGTTACCTCACTCGGAATGGTTTCTTCTAGTGCCATCCATTTGTCTGCAAATCTCAAGATTCCGTTGTGTGGTAGACTGATTCCCATTTTCCTGAGGAGTCTCCATACTGATTTCCAAAGTGGCTGTACAAGTTTGCACTCCCACCAGCAATGGGTGAGTGTTCCCCTTTCTTCACATCCTCTCCAGCATAAGCTGTCATTGGTGGTTTTTATTTTAGACATTCTGACAGGAGTAAGATGATATCTCAGTGTTGTTTTGATTTGCATTTCCCTGATAGCTAAGGATGTTGAGCACTTTCTCAAGTGTCTCTCAGCCATTTTAGTCTCCTCTATTGTGAATTCTCTGTTTAGTTCAGTCCCCCACTTTTAATTGGGTCCTTTGGTGTTTTGGAGAATAGCTTCTTGAGTTCTTTTTAAATTTTGGAGATCAGCCCTCTGTCAGATGCAGGGTTAGTGAATAGCTTTTCCCAATCTGTGGGTTGCCTTTTTATCTTGCTGACTGTGTCCTTTGCCTTACAAAAGCTACTCAGTTTCAGGAGGGCCCATTTATTAATTGTCAATCTCAGTGTTTGTGCTGCTGGTGTTATGTTCAGGAAGCAGTCTTCTGTACCAATTTGTTCAAGGGTACCTCCCAATTTCTCTTCTAACAGGTTCAGTGTGGCTGGATTTATATTGAGGTCTTTGATCCATTTGGACTTAAGTTTTGTACATGGCGATAGACATGGATCTATCTGCAGTCTTCTACATGCCAGCATCCAGTTATGCCAGTACCTTTTGTTGAAGATGCTATCTTTTTTCCATTGTATAATTTATCTTCTTTGTCGAAAATCAGCTGTTAGGTTTGTGGATTAATCTCAGAATGTTCAATTTGATTCCACTGGTCTACCTGTATATTTCTGTGACAATACCAAGCTGTTTTCAGGACTATAGCTATATAATAGAGCTTGAAGTCAGGAATGGTGATGCTTCTAGATGTTGCTTTGTTGAGCAGTGTTGTCTTGGCTATCCTGGGTCTTTTGTTTTGTCATATAAAGTTGAGAAATGTTCTTTCAAGGTCTGTGACAAATTGTGCTGGGATTTTGATGGGGATTGCACTGAGTCTGTAGATTGCTTTGGCAGAATTGCCATTTTTACTACATTGATCCTACTTATCCAAGAGCATGGGAGATCTTTCCATTTTCTGGTGTATTCATTAGTTTCTTTCTTTAAAGACTTAAAGTTCTTGCCATACAGGTCTTTCACTTGTTTGGTTAGCATTACCCCAAGGTATTTTATGTTGTTTGTGGCAATTGTAAAGGGTGATGTTTCTCTGATTTCTTTCTCAGCCCTTTTATCATCTGTATATAGTAGTGCTACTAATTTTCTTGAGTTGATCTTGTAGCCTGCCACTTTGCTGAAGGTGTTAATCAGCTGTAAGAGTTCCCTGGTAGAGTTCTTTGGGTCACTTATATATACTATCTTATCATCTGCAAATAATGAAAGTTTAACCTCTTCCTTTCCATTTTGTATCCCCTTGATCTCCTTTTATTGTCTCATTGCTCTAGCTAGAACTTCGAGTACAATATTGAAGAGGTATGGGGAGAGGGTACAGCCTTGTCTTGTTCCTGATTTTAATGGAATTACACTTCTGTCCACTCAGCCTTACTTGCAAATGTTCATTACATTGTATGATGTGTTGTTGATCAGGTTCAAGGCCTCTGGACTCTAGTAAACCACCGATACTGGACCCTCACTGAACTCTTCTTGGATATCTTGCAGTTGCCCCGAGTCATGGAGGTCCTGTGGCTATTGTTCCATAGGACCAGATCCTTCATGCACTACAGCAGGTCACAGATATGGTAGATGTTGGAGACTGTCCACTCAAAGCCCTAGATGTGTGTCTGCGTAATAGCTGAATTGTTCTGAGTGGGCCACTGGGATCATCACTTCAGGTTAGGGGTTGAACGAGCACTACTACACTCATGTTGAGCGTGAGGCGGTCTTCTCATATTGGTGTCATTGGGTTCCATTTTCTCAGGGCTGGTGAGGGGCAGGGACAACTCTCCAGTGAGGGGCAACTGTCCCCAGGACAGTGAGGGATGGGACCTGCCTATTATGGCTCTCCTGCTTTATCAAATGTTTCAAAACATCTGTTAAATGCTTGCATGGGCACCTGAGGTAATGCAGACTACAGATAATCAAAGGAGGCCCAAGCTTCCTCAGAACCATGGACTCAGACATGGGCCTCAGCAGTAAGTTGGGTCCAGATGTCACCATGGCCTTGGGTGGGAGCACAAGCCTCTCAGATCAGCCTGGGTCCAGCAGCAGTGTGGTTCCTGGTCTCCAACACAGTCCCAGGTGGCAGTTCATACCTTAGGCAGTTGCACAGTGTCTGATGGTAACAGGAGCCACAGACCTCAACACAGACCCTGTCTGTAGTGAGTACACTGACTCAGATATGACAACAGCATGGGCCTGGATGTTAACACTGATCTGATGGGCATCACAGGCAGGCTGTCCTGATCTGTATGGTTTTTGCTTGGTAAAGGAGTCAGCCAAAAAATTCACCCTGGAACTGAAACCCAAGACAGTGAAAGAACTACTTTAGCTCTGAAGCCAGAACCAAAGAAACACTCTGAATCTGAAACCAGAGCCAAAGAAACACATTTTGGCCATAGAACCAGAGCCAGTGAAAAAAACACACCTCAGCCCTGAAAATACAGCAAAAAAGGGGAAAAGGGACAGTGAAAGAAACAGGTTGGCGCTGAAACCAGAGCCAACTTTGCCCCTGGCCAATTAAATCAACCAATTCCTGAGCAGGAAAACTAACCAATGCCTGAGCAGAAAAAATTCTCCCCAGGAAAATCCTGCCCCTTTGCACCTCTGTATAAGACACTCTGCCTTTTCAGTTGCCAGCTTTCCTTTCCCACTCTCTCAGAAGCAGCTAATCATATATATATATACATATATATATATATGCATATATATGTATGGTATTCTACCAAAATTTTATTTCATAGTTAAAGATGCAACATACTGAGAAAGAAGTATTTCTTAATGTCATACATACAGACAGCTGTAAAGACAAGTAAGTGGTGTTCATAACCAAAATAGTGACAGAAAAATCATGACAAAAGTATTAAAATAAAAAGTAGGGAGTATTAGCAAATGAGAAAATAGTTCAATAGATAGAAAGTCCGTGATCAACAAGAATGGAAGTCACAAAACCTGGTACACAGACATTCCCAGCAGACAGAAAACAGGAGAATACATAAAACCTGTGAATAACAGCACATGGCTTCATGTTCTTTTTAAACACAAGAAGACAACCTAGAAGCAAGTCTGTCTTCTCTAAGACTCTAAGCAATTTCTACCACAATCCTATTGCATGCTTTACAGAAAGTAATCCTGAAAGCGCCAAGGAACAGCAAAAAGACAGAAAATACTGAGAGGATCAAACAGTGGTGATGTCCTATTACAATTACAGATGTGGAAGCCACTTGGAATTGTCAGGAACACAGAGACATTGTCTGCATAGACAGTTTAACACTCTAGACATATTTCCTGATTCTTATCAAAATTCTGTTGTGTAATTTTTAGCAACACTAAAAGGTAGGGAATGTGCTAGAATAGCAAAGGCTCCAAAAATCTGAACATAATAAATAAGCCCAGAGGTATTAATTTTCATCATTTTATAGTATTAAAATTATTGACATGAAAACCAATTACTATTGGCCTGAAGACATGATCGGTGATGTGAATGAATAAGGAAAACATCATTCAGATGCGTAGTCAAATACGTCTTTACTTTCCTCCAATATCAATTTTTCTGTAGAACCACTTATCACACCTACAACAGGGTAATTGTGAGATTTTTCTCAATGCCAGTCTGCAGAAACATTTCTAGTGAAAGGGATTGTGTCCACACCGATTTCCTGTTCCACTTCTGCATCACTCGACCCCTTCTCACCCCTCCCCCAGCCCCTCCCCCACACTTGTCACTTGCATCCTCAGCCACTGTCTCCTCTCTCCTTCCAGGCCCCTTTGTTCCCCTCCACAGGTGAGCAGGTCTGGGTGATCAGTGAACCCTGCACATGACTAGAGATTCTTCAGAGAGCATCTTGGTTTCTGACACAGTGCTCAGTGGATTAGTGAGAAATCTACAAATTATTCCCCAATTATCCTGCAGTGTCAGAATACTGAAAACAACTAGAAAGCATTTTTAGTTAGCGTGTCCTGAATCCCACTTCCAATCGCAGCTCAGTCAAAACTCAGGATCTGAGCATGTAATGTCAGATGAGAAATTAATGATGGATAAGGAGTTTACTCTTAAATGTTTATGTTTACAGCCACACACGTGGAGCTTGAATCTGGAAATATTTATTCCAGATTCTATCAAATCCGCAAGCTTTTTCAGGATTGATATCTAAAAGCTCTCCTGAGACGTCGCTTCCCCAGGTCCATTTGCCACTCTTGAGCAGTTAAGTGGCTTTAACATGAGAGTTAGCGTGGATGAATGCGAATTACAAGAGCTACGGGCTATCCATCACAGCCAAGGAAAACGCGTTTGCAAAATTCAGCAAATAAATTCAAATATTGTAATACAATATTCTTGTAAGAAAAGTTTGCCATCTAGAAGATTAATTTCCAAAAACCAGGATTGGACCATATTATCTAAAATTTACCGACAAGGGAAAGACGCCCACAGCAGAATCTCCTATCCGGCTTCCCGATGAAGAGCAGAGAAAGGGCTCGCACCTCCCCCCCCTTCCTCTCCCTCCCGAGTCCCCGCCCCGTGGCTCCTCTGACCTGGGAGGTTCCAGGGCTGCTGGGCTGCGGTTCCCGCCACTGCGCTGCTGATGCTGACTTTCCCAGGCCGCCCAGGTCTGCAGTACGCGATTACCCAGCATGCAGAACCCGGAGCAACTACAGGGAAATGTCCCTTAGCACTTCCGGCTTTGGCTCCTTAGTGCCACATCCGAGGGACAATTCATGCAGGGCAGTGTCCCAGCGTCTGGTTAGGCCACTCCTCTAACCCCTCCCACTGCCCTGCCTTCCTCTATCTACCTCTTTCCAGGGTGCCACTGCTGTCTAACCTCTGTTTCCGATCAAATGTCCCCGACATGCTGAGACCTATCCTTCCACTTTATCTTAGACTGCCTTCCGCTTAGCTCCAGCTGTCAGGCTGCCCTGGACCCGCTCTGCACAGACTCCACACACGCTTGCTGCAGCCTAGAACAGAGCTGCATTCGGGAGGACACTGCACCCCGGTGTCTGACCCTCTTATCCTGAGTTTTGATTAAAATTGTTTAGTCCAATGCCTCATTTTTAGGATTCCAGTCACCTGGCCTGTAACTCCATATAGAAGACAGCAATCACCTGAAATCCTGATGTTCAGATTCCATATCCCAAACACAAACCAAGATGAAAAATTGCTGCCCTGCAATCGCCATTTCCATAATTGTGGAAATTGTAGGTGAAGTATGAGAAACAAACCCTCCCCCTCCGCACACACACCTCCCCCACAGAAATAATTTCAATGAGGTCAAAGTACATAAAGCAGAAGAAACATCCTGAAGTCAATCAAATGACCAAATGACTAAAGGACAAGAAATCACAAGTAAATGGCTTGTCCTTGAAAACAGAGGTCAATTCAGGCTATGAATACTGAATTCAGTAAGGAGCTAGGAAATTCAAATTGAAGTGAAAGAAGAGGAAAAAACTAAATAAGAATAACAAGTAAATGAATGAAAATCCTCACCAACAGAACAGATCAAGTAGGAGACAGATCAGGACTTGTAGACAAGGAAAGACAATCTGTATCACTCAGTCAAATAAGGTGATAAATTAAAAAAAAAAAGTCAGACACTGGAAATTCCAGCTGCATCATCTAAGGTGATGGAAAACATTCTAATGCTTGATGCAGTGACTGTCCCTCCCCATGGAGAGCCTTCCTGGGAAGCTGGATAACCATTTCCTTCATGATGCAAATGAGGTAACACCAAAAAGGACATCTTTATGCTGTCCTCACAGTTCTCCACTATTAGCTGGCATTCCATGACAGGCAACATCATCAAATTTGGGTGGGCAGGACGTTTCAGGAACTCTGGGTTTCCAAAGGAAATAGGCGCCTCTGTAAGTTGCTGGTCTAAATACTACTGACAGGCAAGCCTTGAACTCATACTGTGTGCTGTACTGCTTTTTCCACTAGATGAAGATCATATCATTTTGCTGACCCAGGGACAAGTTTGCTTCCAGGGACTCCTGTCATAGGTGCTTTTAGAGTAAAGCACCGAACATTCCCTTTGAAACTGCAGGGGTGAATGCAGAGCCTCTTGCTGTCCCAGATGCAGAAAATAAGCAAGCTATCCGGTCCCAGGTCTAAAGAAGTCAGTTACACCATCCATCTATGTCTAGGAACATCAAGGAAGAGGCGATGGGAAGGAAATAACAAGAGAAAGGGGGAAGGGCTAAGATTGTGGAAACCTAATTTTGGGGTGCTTCTGTCAAGTCATGCTGTCTAGTCTGTCCTGTCCATGCTTGGAAGGAGTGTGGACTGAGGAAAGGAATAAGACAAGAGACAAGACTTACATTCAGGAGAGCATTCAGTGACTACTGGAAAAGTCTTTGTATATTTTGCAGACCCTTTACCAGGAATCATTGAACAGGCATGTGTAATCAAGTTCTCAATTAACAAAGCATCAAGTAACTATTGTTATGATAAATCTTGAGGAATCTTGCAGATTGCATGGTGGATGAGGATGACCAAGGCTGAGAGACAAACATGTCCAGCAGACAGAGCTTAAGTGAGAAGTTTTATTAGAAAGGGGAGCAAGGGAGGAAAGAGAAAAGAGGTAAAGACTCACAGAGCCACAGAGGCAGAGAGAGAAGAGGAAACAGGAAAAGTGCTGTCTGGCCAAGGCAACAGCAGGTAAGAGCTGCATAAAAGGGCATAAGTGGGCAGGGGTCTTTCTTTCAAAGGGGTCCTTTGCACCTGAGGGCAGACTAGGACTCACGGGACCCTGGGCTGACCAGAATACTGCCTGAGTGCATTCTACCAGGTGAGAGTGGCAGGCCAGCATGCAGGATGTGGTTTGGGTAGTCCAAAAATGAATGTCTCCACATGGAATAATAGCGAATCTGATAGTTTTCATCCCATGAGGCTGGATGCATCCTCAGTCCCAATCTGGCAGTGGAGTGTTGGGAGATTTCTAGAGAGGAGCTAATCTCCAGTCTACATTGGCATCCCAAAGTTTATCACAATACCATTTAGGGAATGCCTCAGCAACAGGATGAGAGTGAGGGCAAGCAAATCAATCACTCCACTTCCTGGGTACACCATCAGTAGGTGTGGCCCAGATTTTGGATGGCTCTCTTTGCTTCCAGTAATCTGGCTAAGAAAACTCCTGATGCCTGTGGCCACAATACTTGAAATGTGCTTGTTCTCATCTGAGTTTGAAGACTGCCCAGCAGCTTGGGTTTCATTTGATTCTTGATTGTCGTCACGCCACTGGTGAACAACGCCATTCTTGGGAAGATGAAACCATAGAAACCATAGATAGAGAGGCAATGACATTCCAAATTCAGGATCTTACCCAAGTCTCCTTGATGAAACACTGAGTTGCTTTTTTTCTATTTAAACCTTTTCATTTTACTGATTAGGTGTATAGGTGTTTTGCGTGCATATATGTCTGGTCATCATGTATGTTCCTGGTGCCTACAGACACAAGAAGTGGGCATTGGACACCATATAATTGGAGTTGTAGACATCTGTGAACAGCCATGTGGGTGAAGAGATTCTAAACCTGGTCTTCTGGAGAAGTACCCACTGCTAGCTGTGTCTTGAGCTTCAGGCAGCTGAACAGGTTCAAAACTGATGTCCTCTGCTTTCTCCAGGAAGCTCACTGGGTTCTGCCTCTTCCAGGCATCATGGGTGCTCCTAGTATCCTCTAGGCAGTTCTGATTGTCTGACAATGCCAGCAGTCCTTACAGCTTGTCAATCTGATAACTTTCAGTAACTCCCTGGATCTCTTGTGGCCAAAATCTGAACCCCAAAATCACCAAGATGCCCGTTTCAATGCAAAAGGAAAGAGTCTTTTATTGTAGATGTTTAATGAGCTAACCCCATTAGCTCAGGCACTTAACCCTGCCACCATGGCGAATGGCTGGAGAAAGACACCAAGCAAACTCGAGGCAGGGATCTTAAAGGGCACCATAAGGGGAGCGTCTGGGATATGAAACAGTCTCAGGATTGGTCGGCCTCCAGGCTTGGATGACCTGCCCTGTGTTGATTGTTCAACTGGTTGTTATGGCCCATAGGTCCTCCCAGGGCAGTTGCTTTGTTCTGCAGGTCACTGTTGTGTACTGTCCATAAAGCACACCCAGAGCCATAAAGCACAGCCCTGCCAGCTAACTTCTGATTGGTTCCTTTCCACGAGGAGGGCATCTGACATTAGTGACCAGGACAGGAGCGGCAAGGTCATGCAAGCACATGTTAGTCTATAATGGCTGCTAAAATGGGGGGATGGTCACTATATTCCCCCCTTCTCCATGTATCTGTTACAGGACTCAATTCTGAGTCCTGCCTGTTGCAGGCTCAAAGGTTGTTAACAGACCTTGTCATTACCCAACAGCTTTTTCTGTGGGAATGACATTTGTATCTTATCATACTGTTCCCTATGTAAGGGAGTTTTCTTTTGACTTAGCATCTCAACCAGGGAAAAGGGGGCAACATATTCTTTTCCATGCTACTTCCTGCTGACCTTGGGATGCTGTTAGGAGACCGAAATAGGCTGAAATGCTTGTCAAAAGCAAAAAGGAATTCAGGCAATGGGGTATCTATCCAGGAGCAGCTGATTGGCAGAGTATGTTGAAGAGACAGGGAGTGTCCACATTAGCTGAACTGGTTCACATCCACAGCAAGTCTAGGGCTCACAGTCTTTAGGAGCAGGCTGTGGTCAGCAACTGATATTCAGATGCATCTGCCAGAAGTAGAAACCTGTTTAACACATGTGTAAAACTTGGAACAGAAGTTAAAAGTTATGTATTTGA
The DNA here is from genome assembly GCF_017639785.1 of Mesocricetus auratus. NCBI lineage: Eukaryota > Metazoa > Chordata > Mammalia > Rodentia > Cricetidae > Mesocricetus > Mesocricetus auratus. The sequence goes on along the minus strand of NW_024429215.1, from coordinate 1,905,271 downwards.
CTGGAACTCTTTAGACCCACAGATTTAGTGATCAGGAATATCAGGAATCCCACAACCAGGAGAGAAAATCTCATTCTCAGGAATAGGCAGGTGGGATAACATAGGCTGTACTTATTTGGATTCCTTTTGACCTGTGAAGTGGATCCAAGCTGTATGACTTTTGATCCTCTGAAGCCTATGTAAATTTTATTATACAAAATCATTATCAATTCATTCTGAAATCTACATTGCAGAAAAAGAAGATATCTGGGTATCTATATTTTGCATCCTAGCAGAAACTACAGATTTGGGCTAGTAGTGTACATTTGTCTTCTATCCAGGGAGCCAGGTATGAATTGGACAGAGGTGTCTTTGGTGAAAAGCCCTTCAAGTTTATATTTATTTGGCAACTAAAATGAACCTAAAAACCTGATTGAACAGTAGATTTTATATTTATACATCCTTTGATCCTCATTGAGGATGCATATTAAGACTTGATTTTTACATAAATAAAATGAGCTACCAAGATGACTATAGTCTTGTGGATTTGGCTGCCTGATGGTAACAAGCTGACAACCATTAATACTTTCTGAGATTTAAGAAGGATAAATTTTATAGTTTTAGAATCTATTAAAAAGTGACAGGTACCAGTCCATATACAGCCATACCCAAGTCTCCTCTATTAGCCCTGGAGGCACAAGTATCAGCAACAGCATCGATCTTCACCAGGCCTGTAAGGTGGGTTTTCTTTCTCTCTGTGGAAGAGGGAAATGGAAAAGACTGACCTTGTTTTGTCTCAGCAAAAGGGGTGCAATCAAATTTCCAGTGTCCAGCAGCTTTGTCCACATTCTGGGTCAGGGCCTGGCAGCAGCAGGTGTCACCTTTGAGCATCTTGCTCACTGGTCAGCGTCAACACAATCCAGGTGTAGGGACTAGGGTCCCTCCTAATCTTCTTTGGAGACTTTGGGTCACTGTTAGGATCTGACAGTCTGTCTGATACTATAAACTTTTAAATTAACATTTAAAATGCCATGTTCTGCAGGTCTCTGAAATATTAGAGGTTTGTCTGCCCTAAGCTTAACTGTTGAAAGTATAAACTTTATTAATTTTTATAAAACTAGAACTTTACATTGTCAGGTTTAGCTTTAAAAAAACAATGATTTTCAGGAACAAGACAAGGTTGTCCACTCTCTCCATACCTTTTCAACATTGTACTTGAAGTTCTAGCCATTGCCATAAGACACCAAAAGGGGATCAAGGGGATACAAATTGGGAAGGAAGAGGTCAAACTTTCACTGTTTGCAGATGATATGATAGTTTACATAAATGACCCAAAGAACTCTACCAGGGAACACTTACAGCTGATTAACACCTTCAGCAAAGTGGCAGGCTCAAGATCAACTCCAGAAAATCAGTATCCCTACTATATACAGATGATAAAAGGGCTGAGAAAGAAATCAGAGAAACATCACCCTTTACAATTGCCACAGACAAAACAAAATATCTTGGGGTGACCCTAACCAAACAAGTGAAATCCTGTATCACAAGAAGTTTGAGTCTTTAAAGAAACACATTAAAGAAGCCCTCAGAAAATGGAAAGCTCTCCCATGCTCTTGGATAGGTAGGATCAATGTAGTAAAAATGGCAATCCCGCCAAAAGCAATCTACAGATTCAATGCAATCCCCATTAAAATCCCAGCACAATTCTTCACAGACCTTGAAAGAATAATAATCAATTTTGTATGGAAAACCAAAAGACCCAGGATAGCCAAAACAACCCTGTTCAACAAGGCAACGTCTGGAGGCATCACCAACCCTGACTTAAAGCTCTATTATAGAGCTATAGTCCTGAAAACAGTTTGGTATTGGCAGAAAAATAGACAGGTAGACCAATGGAATCGAATTGAAAACCCTGATATTAACCCACACACGTATGAACATCTGATCTTTGACAATGAAGCTAAAAATATACAATGGAATAAAGAAAGCATCTACAACAAATGGTGCTGGCATAAGTAGAGGCTGGCATGTAGAAGAATGCGGATCGATCCATGTTTATTGCCATGCACAAAACTTAAGTCCAAATGGATCAAAGACCTCAACATAAATCCAGCCACACTGAACCTCTTAGAAGAAAAAGTGGATGGTACCCTTGAACGAATTGGTACAGGAGACAGCTTCCTAAACAGAACACCAGTTGCACAGACAGTGAGATCAAGAATTAATAAATGGGACCTTCTGAAACTGAGAAGCTTCTGTAAGGCAAAGGACACAGTCAGCAAGACAAAAAGGCAGCTCACAGAATGGGAAAAATATTCACTAATCCCACATCTGACAGAGGGTTGATCTCCAAAATTTACAAAGAACTCAAGAAGCAAGTCTCCAAAATAGCAAAGGACCCAATTAAAAAGTGGGCTGCAGAACTAAATAGAGAGTTTTCAATAGAGGAGTCTAAAATGGCTGAGAGGCACTTGAGAAATTGCTCAACATCCTTAGACATCTGGGGATTGAAAATCAAACCAACTCTGAGAAACCATCTCATTCCTGTCAGAATGGCTAAAATCAAAAACACCAACGACAATTTATGCTGGAGAGTATGTGTTGAAAGGGGAACACTCCTCCATTGCTGGTGGGAGTGCCAACTGGTTCAGCCACTTTGGAAATCACTAAGGAGATTCCTCAGAAAAATGGGAATAAACCTACCACAAGACCCAGCAACTCCATTCTTAGGCATATATCCAAAAGATGCCCATTCATACAACAAGGATGTCTGTTCCACTATGTTCATAGCTGCATTATTTTAATAGCCAGAACTTGGAAGCAACCTAGATGCCCCTCAACCAAAGAGTGGATAGAGAAAATGTGGTATATTTACACAATGGAGTACTATTCAGCAGAAAAAAACAATGGAATCCTGGGATTTGCAGGCAAATGGATGGCACTAGAAGAAACCATCCTGAGTGAGGTAACATAATCACAAATGAGTAACATTTCATGTCCTCTCTCATATATGGATTTTAGATATAGATCTGGGGCATGCCAGCCTACAATCCTATGGCCAGAGGGTCTGGGAAACAGAACCTTCATTCAGTGGCTGCTCAAGAAGGGGCAGACTCCCATGGCTAAGTGATGAGCTGAACTCAAGAAAGCCAGTAACAGACAGGGAGGACTGATGATCAAAGGGATTAAGACTGGGCTTATTTAACCCTCAGAAACAGCTGACCTGACAAGGGTTAACTCTTTAATCCTAGGCTGATGCCTGAGAATCCAACATGGGACTGATCAAGACTCTCTGAATGCGGGTGTCAGTGAGGAGGCCTAGGTAATCTGTTGAGCCTTGGGCAGTAGATCAGTATTCATCCCCAGTATACACATGGACTATGGACTCCCATCCAAAAATGTGAGATGCAGTCTCACCCTGAACTCTTGGGGGAGGGTCTGGGTCCTTCCCTGGATGAAATGACAGACTATGGACACCCCCATGGAGGGCCTCACCCTCCCTGGGGAAATGAGGGGATATTGGGGGGGATTGGGGGCAGAGCACGGGAGGAGGGGAGGGAAAGGGAGAGGGACCTGGAACTGACTTGTGAAGCAACCTTGTTTCTAATCTAAATTTATACTTAAAAATAAATAAAAAAGAAAAATAAAATAAAAAACAATGATTTTAAATTGAAGTTCTTTAAGTATAAACATTGAAAGACCTCGGCATCACAGCGCCGGGCACTGAACTGAACCCTAGGCCCAAGAACTGGGGCCAGACCACTGGCTGCAAATGCAAGAGGTGATTTATTGAGTACACAGGCGCCTGCGGATGCTACTGCAACTCGGGTGCAGAGGTTACTGGGCTTGCAGGGAGCACAATATTTATAGAGTTTTAATGGTTACATAAGTATCAGCATAGCCACAGGCATTTCATTGGCTCATCTTGGGGGCAGGGGTAGTTCCCACGGACTAAGTTTCCTGGTATTGCCACATAAAAGACCCTTGCAGGCTTCAGCAATTATTATCCGGGTCCCATGACTGCTCTGGTGACCACAGATCCTGTTTGACATCCTGCCAGCTGGGTGAGGCACCTGGTCTGGGTATTTTCATTAGGCAACAGCTTGGCCTTGCTTTTCTTTTCCTAGGGGGTCATGGGTAGGGGTCTTTCAACATCAACAATGAAAACATTTTAAAAGTATAAATATGTTATAACCTTATAAATTGAAAACATTTTGAATACTGTTCTTAAATCCCTTAATGTTTTTTTGTAATATTGAAAATCAAAATTTTAGGCCTTTAAATCCATTATCATCTGTGTGACTGTTAAATTACAAAACTTAGCATTGCTGTGTATAAAAGCATTAATATTTTAAATCTGAATAAAAAACTTATTTATAGGATGGTACCTCATAACTTCCATGTAGTCACCTTTACTCAAGATGGTGGTTCAGGTATCTCTTTTAACTTCAGCAAAATGGCTACCAGCCAGCCATGTGGCCAGCTTGCCATGTGACTGACTGCAAAATGGTGGCAACCTACACCATTTTTTTTAGCTCTATGCTTGTATTAAAACTTAGATTATGTCAGAAAACACAAATAGAACTTTTTAATCAAACAAACATTCATAATTTTTGAGAGATAGACAAATTTTTAAACAGAATTTACAATATGATCAAAAATTCTAACATCAATTTTTAAAATTTAGCATTTGTAGAAATGAAACACCATATTAAACAGTTTACATTTTCCCTTTTCTCTTGTGGTTATGATAACTTTAAGGCCATTCCATTTCTGAGGAAAGACCAGATCTGGCCAATTGGCTTACCTGCTCCAGCCCTGTGTGCTCGGGCAGGGAGCTCTGGTGGAGGGAAAAGCTGGCAGATGGCTCCTTTGGCAGCATGCCATGTGCGTGGGGCAGAGAGAGAGAGAGAGAGAGAGAGAGAGAGAGAGAGAGAGAGAGAGAGAGAGAGAGAGAGAGAGAGAGCCCCATCCTCACATCCTGTACACCTCACAGACAGGCAGGTGAGGATGGAGCAGGCTAAGCTGCGGTGGCTTCAGCAGCAGTTGGAGATCAGAGCAGCTGCATCACTGCATGCTCAGGGTCAGGAGACCCTGCTGCAGCATGCTCTAACCCCTGGCACATGGTGGGAGGGACTTTTGCCTAGCATTCCATATGTTCAGGGCAGCAAGAAAAGACCCCTGACCTGAACCATGTGGGTAGACAGGCAAGGACAGAGATAGAGGGATAAGATGGCACAGTGACTAGCTAGGCTTGGCCAAAGTCAGCAGCCACAGGACCAGATTATCAGAAAAGCACCCCGCTGCAGTCCAGAGGGCAGCTCTTCCATCAGAACTCCTGGGTGTCAGAGTTAGGACAAACAAAGACTTAACAACCACATAGCACATTACAGAGACTAGACAGATTAGGGCCCTTTTCAGAATTTACAGAATCTTGCAAGAACTTTCAAACAGATGGCCAGCCAAATGGGGCAATTTGGTCCTCTGACCATGTCACCATTTTACAGACTGGGCAACTCAATCCCATGATTAACTCCCTTACAGACTGCAGAGCCTGGCTGCCATCCAGACCTTTGCCCAGAACCAGGCATTGGGACATCCCCCTTAATCCTCTTTTCACAGATCTTGCTAGTGTACCCAAAAAACACAAAATCACACAAAAACTGACACAAAACATAGTTGCTCAGGACCTGCCAAGCCTGCAGGCTGAGGATGGCAGCAAGTCAGATAACAAGCCTGCTCGAGATAAGAAGCATGACCATTATAACAAGCCTGCTCAGTGGGTTGCTTGGGAAGCCCAATTCTAATCCAATGGTTCCTCCAACATACCAAACTACATAGTGCAGATTTCACAGAAACCAGAGCTTAAACAACCAGAAACAAAGACCAAAGTTTCAACAGCCAGAGGCAGAAAGCAGAACTTGAAAGACTTGCCTTGGCAAAACAGAAAATTACCTGACATGGCACCCCCATGACTCAGCGAAAGGGGGTGTTGTGGTGGATTTCGGGGATCCCAGATGAGCCCCCAAATATTGTGGCCAAATTCTGAACCCCAAAATCACCAAGAGGCACATTTCCATGCAAAATCAAAGAGTCTTTTATTGTAGATGTTTAATGAGCTAACACCTTTAGTTCAGGCCCTTCACCCTGCCACCATGGCGAATGGCTGGAGAAAGACCCCAAGCAAACTCGAGGCAGGGATCTTAAAGGGCAGCATAAGGGGAGTGTCTGGGGTATGAAACAGTCTCAGGATTGGTCGGCTTCCAGGCTTGGATGACCTTCCCTGTGTTGATTGTTCAACTGGTTGTTATGGCCCATAGGTCCTCCCAGGGCAGCTGCTATGTTTTGCACATCACTGTTGTGCACTGTCTGTAAAGTAACCCAGAGCCATAAAACACAGCCCTACCAGCTAACTTCTGATTGGTTCCTTGTCATGAGGAGGGCATCTGACCTTAGTGACCAGGACGGGAACGGCAAGGTCATGCAAGCACATGTTAGCCTATAATGGCTGCTAAAATGGGGGACTGGTCACTACAGATCTATGGAGTTGTATATTTCCTGCATTAAGGGGCTCCCAAGACACGATGAGTCCTCTCCCCTCAGAATGTCCTATGGCACAACCCCCCATCTTTTAACATCCTTTTTTAAGGAGCTTCCTCTAAAATGACAGGGTTTAATCTCAGTAGACGATGATACACAACACCCACTCCTAGGCATGAACCCTAAGGACTTTTCCTTTCATCAGTGAGTACTTGTCCATTGTGTTCACTGTTGCTCTAGTCATGATATCTAGAAAATGGAATCAAACTAAAAGTCCATCAGCTGATACATTGGTAACTGAAAATGAGATGTACCTACAAAGGTATACTACTCAGCTACAAAAAAATGAAAGTGTGACATGTGCCTGTAAATGTGGGCAACTAGAAATTATGAGTGATGTCACCTGGCAACAAAAGACGAACACTGCATGTTCTCCTCCATACCCAGTTCCCAGCTTCATGCTTTATCTGTTGTGTGTTCAACTAACTACTCACAGAATCCAGGAAATCTAGGTATTGTTCAGAGGCAGGAAGTGAGGGTGGATAGCAGAATACAGGTGATATGGGCTTAAGCAGTGAGAATGCTGGGATCAGAATCCTTCTAGCTGGTAATGGAGTGATGGGGGAAGAGATTTCACTAGCACAATGAAAGTTTGACTCAGATACAGTGTTCAGAGTGAAGCCACTTGGAACTTCATGTTTTGCAGACAAGTAAAGCATATAGTAAATTGGGACAGTAGAACATATGTGACGTGAGAGAATGGGGCCATGGATAACAGGATCTAAATGTTTAACTGAGGACAGAGGCGGGGGCAGAAAGAAATGAGGAAGAGTGGATAGGCTAACCAACTCTAAGCATGCATGAAAAACCCTTGTGATGTCCTACTAAGTTGATTTCAAATATGATTAAGCAAATAATTTATTGACTGTATATGTAGCTCAGTGTTTAAGAGAATTTGTTGCTTTAGCCCAGTGGTTCTCAACTTGTAGGTCTAGACTCCTTTGGGGATTAAAGGATCCTGTAGCAGGGATCACCTAAGACTATGCTGCATATCTAGTACTTGCATTAAGATTCATAACAATAGGAAAATTACAGCTATGAAGTAGCAGTGAAAATAATTTCATGGTTGGGGATCATCACAACCACATAAAGAGAAACTGTATTTAAGGTTCACAGCAATAGGAAGGTTGGGAACCATCATCAGTAGAGGATCAAAAGTTATTTCTGGGCACCCACATGGTTGCTCACAACTATTGGTTACTCCAGAATCTGGTGGCTGTCAGCCTTCATACTGTTGCAAGTCTTTAATGCAGTTCCTCCTGTTGTGATTACTCCAACCCTAAAATTGTGGTAGTTTCTACTAATTCTGCTACTGTTGTGAATAGTAATGTCAATATTTTTGGCGATAGAGGGTTGCGATCCACTGGTTCAGAACCGCCTCTCCAGATCCACAGGATTCATCACCCTCTCCTGGCCACTACAGGCACTGCACATAATTAATGCATAAAGGTGCAAACAAACAATAAAATGAAATTTTTTTAAAGTGGGAGGAGTTTAATCAGGTTTCACTATGTCGTGCTTGCATCAGCTATTGAGAGTAGGTTGGCTTTAAATTTACAGATATTATGACTGCCTCCACCTTCCAAATTAAGGGATTGTAAGTATAAACTACCATGTATAATGGAAAATAAATTTAAAAATTGAACGGGTTTGAGCAGATCCAAGGAGACCAGGGGACCAGCTGTTCCAGTGGGACCAGGTAAAATAGGCCCTGCATCCGGGCCTACATTCCAGTGCCTGGGGACTGCCTGGGAACTGCACAGAGCTTTCAGTCCTGGCGGGAGCCAAGCACCTCAGATTCCAGGTCTTCTCTTCCACCAACGAGACCAGGAAACTAGCAGACCCAGCAAAGGGACCAGGGGACCAGGTTGGAGGCTAAGCATCCCAGATTCCTGGTCTTCTTCTCTACCCACGTGACCAGAATGAGGACAAGGAGTAGAAGAACTACCACATTATTGGACTTGCTAGCACCCACCAAAAGGGAACTCTGGTCCCCTAACCACCAGACCAGTAAGGGGCTCTTTCTGAATCCACTAGAAGAAGAGATGGGAAAGAGACAATACAAAAACACACTCAGCAACAGAAAAACAAATATGACACCGCCAGATTCTAGAGACTCCACACCAGCAAGACTCCAAAATTACAATGCAAATGAAGCAGAAGAGAATGACCTTAAAACCACCTTCATGAAAATGATAGAGGCCCTAAAAGAGGATATAGGAAAATCCCTCAAAGAAATGGATGAAAAAACAAACCAAAAAATGCAAGAAATGGAAGAAAAAACAAACCAAAAAAGGCAGGAAATGGAAAGAAAAAAAAGCAAAAAATGCAAGTAATGGAAGAAAAATCTTTGTGATACAGATGTCAGCAACCACTTTCTGAAAGGGAGTCGGACAGCACAGAGAACAACCGAGCAACTGACAAAGGGATTGCATGAATAAAAGCTGCAAAAAGCTGGGTGGTGTTGGTGGTGCACGCATATAATCCCAGCTCCTGTGAGGCAGAGGCAAGCAGATCTCTGTGAGTTTGAGGCCAACCTGGTTTACAGAGTGAGTTCCAGGACAGTCAGGACTAAGCAGAGAAACCCTGTTTTGAAAAACAAAGCAACAACAACAACAAAAAACCAAAAACAAACAAAAAGTTTCAAAGAGCTTAGGAGAGGATCAGAAGAACAAATGGTAGTTAAAAGAATGGGGCAAAATATAAGCAGCTCTTGCTCAGAAAATCATTTAATGCAAAGAATTGATAAATACAAATAGCTGAGTCCAAACCATCTAATACATAAATGTATAATCAGAGCCAGGTGTTGTGGCACCTGAGAGGCATAGGTACGGTGACCACTGTGAGCTCAAGGTCAGCGTGGTCTACATAGTGATTTCCAGGACAGCCAGCATTAAATAATGAGAGCCTCTCTTGAAAAACTGACAAAAAATCGAGTAATAAAAAGCCAAGTACATAGTTCTCAAAAGAAAAGGCACAACAAACCAATACATAGACCTGATTATATTTTTTGTTTTAAAATGATAATTATTTGTATTTCTTTTTTGCATATGAGGGATCAGCAGGTACGGATATGCACCACCTTAGTATCTGATACCCACAGAGGCCAGAAGAGGGCCTTTCATCCCCTACAAGAAGAATTGCAGACAGCTGTGGAGTATCATTCTTGTGCTGGGTAGAAACCCAGGTCCTTGGCAAGAGCAGTAAGTACTCTTATCCACTGAGCCATCTCTGAGGGCACCAAAAAATATTTTCAAATGGATTCACCATCCTTGGCCATGAGGAAATCACAAATCCTAAACAAACTTATACTCCTCACCCAGTCAGAATTGCTAATATTAAGATAACCTATGGAAGAGCCAGGTGTGGTGGGAAGACTTTAACCACACCACTCCAGAAACAGGTGAATCTATGCCAGCCTGGTCTACACAGTGAGGCCCAGGACAGTTCCAACTACACAGTGAGACCCTATGCAAAGAAAACTACAAAGAAAAGAAAACAAATGGCAACAAATGCAGTTGAGGAAAAGGAAGAGTGGAATCTTCAGTTACTCCTCAAGGGCATGGGAGGCACTGAAAACATCCTAAATCATTTTGGAGGTGTCAAAACCCAAAGTCTGAACCACCATATTATATACCACACCAAACACTGAGTAATATACACACCTCTCAAACACCCACTGGAGAAGACACACATACAGGGCTATTGCTACGCTGTTCACAAGAGATAAGAAATGAAACCAGGCTAGATGCCCAGCAACAGATGAATGGGTCAAGAAAACACAGTGAATTTACATGATGGAATTTCACTTTGCCCCAAAGAAAACTGTATGCATGATATTCACACTAGAATCAAAAGAAATGAAAATAATATTAATTGAAATAGTTCCTAAGAGGGAAGAAAAATTTTGGCATGCTTTACCCATGTAGTGATTTCATATTTTGTTTTCATACATTTCTGTACGGGTGCAGGTCTTGGGAATGACTCTAGACCAGCGGTTCTCAACCTTAGGCATTGATAGCGCATTTCATAGGGGTCAAATAGCTGATACGCTGCATATCAGATGTTTATGTTACAATGCATAACAGTAGCACACTTACAGTTATGAAGTTGCAACAAAATAATTTCATGGTTATGGTTGGGGAGTGTTAGGAATATGACGTGTGGGGGACCTTTGGGGTTCCATGGCAGGTGAGGGACAAACATGGCAGGCAGACAGAGCTTAAGTGAGACTCTTTATTTGAAAGGGAAGGGAGGGCCAGGGCGTTGGTGGCACACGCCTTTAATCCCAGCACTCAGGAGGCAGAGGCAGGCGGATCTCTGTGAGTTTGAGGCCAGCCTTGTCTACAGAGCGAGTTCCAGGACAACCTCCAAAACAATGCAGAGAAACCCTGTCTCAAAAAACCAAAAAAAAAAAAAAAAAGACATGGAAGGGAGGGGGAAGGACATAGAAAAGAGGTAAGAAGACACAGTGATAGGACAGAAGAGGAGAGGGAGACAGGAAATCCTATCCACCCCAGGGGAACAATGGGGAAATGAGGACAGAAGCAGGTGGAGTTTTTTTTTTAAGGTTTATTGATTTATTATGTATATAGTGTTCAGTCTGCATTTATCCCAGCCGACCAAAAGAGGGCACCAGATCTGTCTATATATGGCTGTGAGCCACTGTTTGGTTGCTGGGAGTTGAACTCAGGTTCTCTGGAAGATCAGCCAGTGCTCTTGACTTCTGAGCCATCTCTGCAGCCCCCGAGGTTTTCTTTTAAAGGGTCCATTGCATCTGCATGAAGACTATGCAGTGATGTTGTGATGTAACAGCCATGGTATCCTGGGCTCACCTTGAGTACATTCTGCCTTGCGCACATTATGCCAGGTGACAGGAGGCAGGCCAGCATAATGCTGAGTCCTTACAGGGATCATCACAACATGGGGAGCTGTATTAACGGTTTGCATCATTAGAATTTGGTCACTGGGATTGTGACCATGCTGCAATGAGTATATGGGCAACACAAATTGGACTTGACGTATTTTTTTTCTTCTTATGGGGAAGGCAGACCCAGGAGGAATGTGGTTGCAGTGCATTCCATGAAATTCCCAGGTATTTAAGTGATATATTATGTTGAGACAAAATAAATCAGGAAAAGAAAAACGAACTTTAGAGGGGAAAAAAAAGCTCTTGATAGTGCTACTAATTAAGGCAAAATAAGGTTTATTGTGAAGAAGGGCCTAGAAACCATGAAGCTGATGTGTCCTTGAGGTGAGAGATCATCACCAATGAAGAGTGCAGTGAAGGGACCAGCCCCTGCCTTAGCAGCCATGACTGGCTGCAGAAAAGACATGAACACCTCTGACTCAGCACATGTCTGACCTTGCTAGGCTTGCCCTAGTCTCTAGGAAGTCGTACACCCTTCTCCTGTCAAGGAACCAAGCAGAAGTTAGCTGGCAGGACTCTTGATGTGCTTTAAGACTCTGAGTGTGCATCATGGTAAAAGTGGCATAACAGTGACATGAAGATCATAGCAACCACACTAGGAGGAGCTATAGGCCATAACAACCAGTTGACCAGTCAACACAGGACAGGTCACCTGTGCCTGAATGTGAAAATCCTGAGACTGCTGCTACCCCTAGACACTCTCTTTATGCTGACCAAATTAATGCAGTTAGCTCAGTAAACAACAATAAAAGACTCTTTGCTTTTGCATTGGAATGTGTCTCTTGTTGATTTTGGGGTTCAGAATTTGGGCACAACAGGCAGCACTGTGCTTTTCCTGTGTCATCTATAAGACAGGTTTGTTGACAACATCAGCATCTCACAGATCAGGAAAAGAAGCGCTTCTATACTGTCAGAGGGCAGGGACGTGCTGTGTGTTCTTAGGATAAACACAGAAATCATCTGCAGTAAGAACATCACAGTCTCAACTCCAAATAGGCTGCATCATTGAAAAGAAGAAAAACAAAAATCAAAGCTACCAAAAGATCAGCCATGGTTGCCGCTAGCAATAAAGAGGAGAATTGGCCATAATTATGGTAGGAGACATAAAAAGTGTATTAAAAAATTAAAACCTCTTTAAAAGAAAATAAAAGAACATTAACAAATGATAAAACATTCCATTCACTAGAAAGCTTTTTTTTATTTTAACAATTTTATTGATTCTTGCTAATTTCACATCACCCATCACAATCCCATTCATTTTCCAGTCCCTCCATATTCACCCTTCACTCTTCTAGCATCCCTTCCAAAGAAAATTAAAATAAATAATAAAGAATGCCACAAAACAACAACAAATGAAAAACCAACACCAAAACAAAGAAACAAAACAATTCCCTGCCCTGTCTTTCCACCTTTCCATTACCTCTTCATTCGTCTTAGCGTCATTGGGAACTGTGGTGTGTCACAGAGCAGACCCTTTCATCCAAACAGCTTTACTTACAAGTGTTTGCTGTGCAATAAATTGTTATTCAGGTTCAAAGACTCTGGCTTCTGATACACCATCAACACTGGACCATCACTTAAACTCCTCCCCTCTCAGACATCCTGCTCTTGCTTGGCCTTGTGAATCCATCAGCTATGATTTGGTGGGACTGGTCCCTTCAGCCATTCCAGTGGGTCGTAGGTAGGCTAGATGTTTGCATGGGCCAACTCAAAGCCCTGGATGTTTGCCTAGGTGACTGCTGAGTTAGTCAATCCTGGCCTCTGAGACCACTCCCCACCCCCCCACAGTTGTTGGGCAGAGCCTGCTATCCCATACCCATGGTGAGGAGTAGGTTCAGATTCTCAAGCATAGGGGCCAACCCAAGGACAGGCTCTGTGTCTAGCAGTAGATGGACAACATACGGCATTTTGTCACACTATCCTTTTTCACGGACTTCTTTTTTGAAACTGTTCTTTTGTGTATATATTGTTGTTTTCAGATTTGTATTTTTATAGAATTTCTGTGTGTACATTCACTAGAAATTAAGTGACCAAGATGAACACAGCCCATGAAGGAGTTGCAAACACATCATTAGCAATGCAGAAAACCCACCTGACAGCAGAAGATCCACAATGTCTCCAGCTTGGTTCTGTCTCAGAAGTAGAGGAGGCCTTAAATTAGTAAAAAATAAGTGGATAGAAAGTATCTTTTCTGACCAAACTAGAATGTAGACATTAACCATAACAAAAATAGATCCCTAATAAAAGGCTTGTGAGTAAAAAGTTTCTACACCTGGAAAAGCCTCTCCATTGATGTAGCAACTCAAATCAGAGGAAATCAAACCGAATTTGAAAAATCCCAGGTTTAATGGATACGAGGCTCCCAGGTGGCCTTCCAGTCCCCCAGAGAGGATAAGGGAAAGGAAACCTGAGAAACCAAGAGTCTGATTTCTGGGGGAAGGACAGTTTAAATACCCTGTGGGAGTGGTCTTGGGCATTTCTGGGGCCGGGGTCATCATTGGTGGGCCTTCTGAGATGCAGCAGGGTTTGTAGACAAAGAGGGGAGGGGGCTTGGGTGGAACTTCCACCATAAATTTCCAGACACTTTGGGTATATGGATGCCAGGGGCTGAGGTGAAGTTTCCAACATTACAGTGAGCACCATTTTCCTTCAAACACAGGAAGACAATGAAGAAGGAGATTTGTGCCTTGTAAAGAGTCTAAGCAGTTCCTGTCAAAATCTTCCTAGCATTATTGTAGAAAGGTAAAGTATCTTAAAATGATGGAAATATGTGAGAACAACATATTTCCAAACATTTTAAGGACAGGATCATACCCAAAGGTGATTTCAAAATATATTAAAATGGCAGCAATGGAAACCATTGAGTGCTATCATGAAGTCAGACAACAGGAGACATCAATGGGATAGAATGTAAGTGGAGTTTAATACTCTACAGAAATACTAAGCACTTCTTTTCAAAATCCTGCTGGTGTTATTTTGGGAAATGGAGAATGTAACCTGAGGAACCTGCCTGACTCCATTTTAAGGGCAGGATTCATTATGCTGTATTTTTTCAAGCAACACAAATGAACATTTCCCTGTGGCACTAATGACACGGGAGTGTTGGCATTGTGTTTCTCAAAGT